>NW_027512870.1:1754166-2090000 GCF_048772815.1 Callospermophilus lateralis | reverse complement strand
GGCCATGCCCATTGAGGTCTACAATGTGAGGTGCATGTGTGTTTTGACTCTCAACTATGGATGCCATTTCTTTAAGAATAAAATCATGTGATATCCTTGCTGAGATTCCCAGGCCTCTGTGGAAATCTACCCGGGGCCTAGGTCTCAGTTTCCAAGAGCGACTTTCATGTGTGGCCTCTTAAAATCCCAACAAAATTCATAGCAATGCTTCTCTGAGTTCAGTTCCAAAACCCAGTGTCTAAGGGGAATCACACCAGAGTTCAAGCCCACGTGGACCCAGTCATTTTTTCCAATGCCACACAAATGACCAACATTAAAACCAAAACACTCCCACATGGCCCTCACCTTATTCCATATAGTCAATCATCTTAACCTCTGGCTGGAGGTTTCCATGAGGGACGCAGCCCAAGACAGTGTCCAAAATCAGCTCCTTTGCCCCTCATTTGCCAAAAGTCAGGGTAGCCTGGACACCGTTGCTGTGAACCAGGAGTGAACAAATAAGCCTGCCGTTAATACTTCTGTGTTTCTCCAATTTGAGGCCTACTGATTTTAGGTATGGATTCTTTAGGTGATTTAGAGTCATGCGAAAACACAAGCACCTCTGCAGGGCTTTAAGAACTCATTTGATCCAAAGAATCCCTATTCTCATTTGTTGGAGTGCAGGAACCGAACAGAGGAAGGCAAGAGACTTCATCCACAATGAATGATATTTTTTTGCCATTTTGGTTTTGGAAGCTAACATGGGATCATTCTTAAGATCCATCAGGTGCTGAGAATCTAAGTCACAGCCACACACAGGTCCAAGAGGCTGATAAAGACACATCCCTTTCCAAAGCAATTAAACAAAGAGCCACAGGTGAGGCCCATTCATTTCCATTTGAAAACTGTTTTCTTCAAGCTTCACAAAGGGGTGGCCTGAGGCAAAGACCTTCCTGACATTCAGTGCAACACAACAATAAGTAAGCAAAAGGCCCAAAGCAGGGTTTCTGCACTGAGACTTTCCTGGTCACACAGAAATCTGAGTTTTCTGAGATGCTCGCAATTCTCTTCAGCTATCCAGTACATGGCCATGTCACAGAGCTTGGAGGTGGTACATATTTTGGACACAAATCCCTGAGCCTATTCTGGAGAGTGGCCAGAATTCAGGAAGAAAACAACAACTTAGAAAGATAGCAGGTGTTGCACATCGATCAGACAAGCTGCAGTCCATTCATATGTTGGGCAGGATGAATTATGGGAAGATTTATACTAGACAGGACACATCCATTAATGCATTCTCTTTTCTAATGTCTACAACAACGGACACAGTGGGATACACATAAACAGAAACACTCGCCTTGTCAAATGACTTACTAGAAACTGTCTGCTCCAAACCAAACAAACCGCCTTTTCGATCTATTCTCAGAACATGAGACAAAACAACAAACCCACACCCACTCCCACAAAGGCACCTCCTTCCCCCAAGTAGGTCTGTGACTATCCGGAGTGTCCTCTGACTGGTGGGCCATACTATGTTCCCCCAAAATGGCCTGTCTTCTCTCAGATCTTGTTTCCTTGACCAACTCTGTGAAGATGTCAGGAAAAAGTGGTTAGCCACTACCTGTTTTCTCAGGAAAGGTCCATCTTCAGAGCTCTCCTGGCATTTGGCCATCCTCACATCATTAGGTACCAAGAAAACTGACTCTGTCCTTGGTAAATCCAAACAAGTGAGCCCACTGGGCCTGGGACTGGGACTGCCTCTGGGTGCCTGGTTTCTTGGATACCAAGTTCAGAGAGTTCCATCACCAAGGAAATGAGGTATGTCACATTCTTTGGAACTGAATGAGGTCACTGCCTTGGCAACCACTTTGTCCTAACAGTTGCTTCCAAGGGTTACATAAGATGGAGGTTTCCCCTACATCCTGTGACACTTTCATAAGGTAGAATGTATATCAACCATTGGCACCCGGGCACAGCTCTCCACTCAGGCCTGGATTGGTCCACCTTCTCTACAATAAGAAGAGAGAGGCAGATTCAGACACATCCCTTCATCCTGACCAGGTTGTTTGCCATGGAAGATGACTTTTGCTCTCTCAGGTGCTTCATACCTGCCTACATGTTCTCCAGGTATCATTTGTGCATGGACATTTGAGGTTCTCATCTGGTGGAAGATCCCCAACTTTCCTGTATTGTAAGAACCCCTCTGTCCCTGCTCTTCTGTAAAATGATTGAGGGAACAGTGTATACTTGGGGTTAAAAACAGGTGTGATTTGGTGACGAATGATTCTGTGCGATGAATAATGGGATTGGGAACCTGCAATATTTACAAGAATATAGAGGTGAAATATAAGTATGAAAAATGAAATCTAGGTATGCTTTGAAGCCCAGAAGGGTTTTGCCCTTGATTGGGATACTTAGCTTTGAATTATGTTCTGCAAAGATGTCTCAGATAATTTGATATACAATGGCATAGGACCTTGTACATTGGATGATTGAATTTAGAAGAGAACATCCAGTCAAAAAGGGATATTCAGTAGCATTAGGAAGATAGTCGGTAGGTTTAGGAAGACGAGTGAGTATAGGATTTGGACCAAAAGTTCTTTAGCAATAGACTTTTGGTAATAGAGTGAATGTAAATGTCAGCACATATGAAGAGTCAGACACTATGTTGAACTGGGGAAAATATGTAGAAAAGCAGATATCAATGGAAACATTACAAAATCAGGCAAAGTATAAAGTGAGGGATAGAATTAGACATTTTCAACAGGGTTGAGTTTCAATATATAAATTAGGAAAAAACAAATATGTAGTCACCAATAGGAGTGACAATTGACAGCATTAGGCAACCTGGACATGGATGTTTTTAGAAATCCATGTTCACTTTCCATTTAGGCTTTGGTACAATCATAAGTGTGACCTTTCCATTTTTTATCCAGAATATTACTGTGATAATGAGGTGACATGAGTATTTCTTTCACCATTTCTGGGAGCAATATATTGAAGATATAAAATAGAATCGGGGGTACAAATAGGTGTACCCTGTTTCTATGAACATAGAGAAAAACTACGAATAGACCATACTGTGAATAAATAATATAACTTTTTTGAACTTTAAATAATGAATTGAACTGATATCTGAAAGATAAAAGGAAATTGTATATTGATATACAATCATTCATTCCAACCAGTTCTATATCTAATGGAAATATTAGTGTTTTGGTTTATCATGAAGAGTGTGTGAGTTTTGCTTCAAAATGATTATGGAAATTCAAAATAATGTGTTTGGAAAGAAGTCTCATGAAAAGACCAGTCAAGAAACCCTGACAATACATGTGTTCTGAAGCAAGAAGTGATTAATGTTGAAACAAATGCCTATTAATTTGTGAACTTGTGGATGAAATGTATATCCTATGATGTGCAAAAACTGAAGAAACAATAATGTACCAGTGTCGAATACAAATGAATGACAAATTACATATCATGTCCCATAGGAGTCTACTTGCATTGATGTTAGACTGGGTCAGATACTGTAGAATAATTAGGATTTGTATGCACCCTTCACTGAAGTTAGTAGTCAGTACTAGGAAACAAATATGTATTTCAGGTGGATGAATATTTCTGATTATAATCTTGTGAAAAGTTGATTATAAATCAACATACATGAACATGAATGAATTTAGAGAGTGTATACTAGACACATATATTTCATATTTGGAAAACTTTGGAGAGTATATCTATATCTATATCTATACACACACACACACACACACACACACACACACAACACTCACAGACATTAAAAAGTACCAATATAAATGCCAATCGAAATTCATCAGTAAATATATATCATCCACAGATGCAAAAATATTTATGTTTCTGAACATGAGTTTATGTATAATGTTGTTCTTCTAGGACGCTCTCTTATAGGTTGAATTTTCATTTCCAACAGCATTTAGGAGGAGTGAACACTTCTCACAATTTGTATCTGCCAAGACATCCACCTTACAAAAATGTACGTGTGATACCTGGTAGGATTCTATATATGCATATAAATATACATGTGTGAATAGGCTACAGAAATTGGAAACAAGTATTCACATATTTGTTAAGTTTAAAAACACATGGAGAATATTTCAATTAAAATTTGACGAGATGTATAACTCCTACCTTATATAATGCAAATGTCAAGTCCAACTATAGAACATGTCTCCTCTGAAGTGCTTGTATTTCTATTGTGTTGGGTTAATTTTCCCCATTATATTAGGATGAATAGTCTGAGTCTACTAGGTATGGGTTAGTGTCAGGGATTCAGTACTTCGAATGAAAAATTGGAAAATGAATCCAATGTGTATGTAAATATATGCTGCACAAATATCCTCCCGCTCTCATCCAAAACAATGCCTTGACATTACCTTCACCCCAAGTAAGACACAATTAGAGGAGAAGAGTTACACAATCAGTGAATACATATCTGGAATGGAAAATGCTCAGGAGTTCACAACCTTGGAGGTGGTTTAGGAGTTTCCAAAAGTAAGGGACATGGTAAACACTCCACAAACATGGAGCTCTGCTGGCCTAAAAACTGTTTGAGAAACCGCCTCTGAGCTTCTGCACTTGAAATATATGTTGTTTTCAGGAGATTTGGCTTCCTTTGTAGTGAGACCATCAAAGCTGGGTCTGCATCTATGTGACCTGGAGGACATGGTTTCTTATTTTCCAATGAACAAGATGAAGCAGTGCTGAATCCTCTCTTTATAGGTAAACTGAGGCCACTGGGGACTAAGTGTCTCCCCGTCTCCCCGTGTGGACTGTGAAGCTATTTGGTCCTCCTCCACTTTTTGTGGTGTTTAGGCTGCTGCACTGTGAGTTTGGTATTTGTTTCACGAAATACTAGCAGCTAAACTGGGACACAGTGCTGGAGGGAGTTCTATCACGTGTGGTGGGTCAGGGTCTGCAAGAGAATGCACCAACTAGGCTTCTATCTCTCACAGCTTGCCCCATTGCCCCCTTGTCCATATCAACCTGATTCTTAATTTTCCTCTTAAAACTCTCCATATAACAAGATGCCTTTACATATAAGGGTCTGCTGGCAGCACCATGTCAGTTACAAGCCATTTGGAATCCAATGGTAGATGCACATGGTCCTACCACGGATGTTTTATCAAACGCCTCCCCACCACTGCTCTAGACCCACTACTCAGCAGGCTCCAACTTACTGGCATCTCTGTTCTACACCATTTTCATGAAACTCAGTAAATCAAGGCACTGTCTGGTATACTCATGATCAGCAACAGGACATCCAATATTTCTCCAGTGCCACCAGGTCATAGGAATTTCAAAAATTTCATGGTATTTATCTAGCCATTTTTCAAGCATGAAGTTGGAGGCACAGTGGGTTTCAATTCATTAGGCAAACATTAAATGGTTAGGAAGCTCATTTCAATGAAATCTCTGGAGAACTGTCACAGGCAAGTCTTCCCAAAGAATGGACAAAAGGTCACATTAGGCCATGCCCATTTAGGTCTACAATGTGAGGTGCATGTGTGTTTTGACTCTCAACTATGGATGCCATTTCTTTAAAAATAAAATCATGTGATATCCTTGCTGAGATTCCCAGGCCTCTGTGGAAATCTACCCGGGGCCTAGGTCTCAGTTTCCAAGAGCGACTTTCATGCGTGGCCCCTTAAAATCCCAACAAAATTCATAGCAATGCTTCTCTGAGTTCAGTTCCAAAACCCAGTGTCTAAGGGGACTCACACCTGAGTTCAAGCCCACGTGGACCCAGTCATTTTTTCCAATGCCACAAAAATGACCAACATTAAAACCAAAACACTCCCACATGGCTCTCACCTTATTCCATATAGTCAATCATCTTAACCTCTGGCTGGAGGTTTCCATGAGGGACGCAGCCCAAGACAGTGTCCAAAATCAGCTCCTTTGCCCCTCATTTGCCAAAAGTCAGGGTAGCCTGGACACCGTTGCTGTGAACCAGGAGTGAACAAATAAGCCTGCCGTTAATACTTCTGTGTTTCTCCAATTTGAGGCCTACTGATTTTAGGTATGGATTCTTTAGGTGATTTAGAGTCATGCGAAAACACAAGCACCTCTGCAGGGCTTTAAGAACTCATTTGATCCAAAGAATCCCTATTCTCATTTGTTGGAGTGCAGGAACCGAACAGAGGAAGGCAAGAGACTTCATCCACAATGAATGATATTTTTTTGCCATTTTGGTTTTGGAAGCTAACATGGGATCATTCTTAAGATCCATCAGGTGCTGAGAATCTAAGTCACAGCCACACACAGGTCCAAGAGGCTGATAAAGACACATCCCTTTCCAAAGCAATTAAACAAAGAGCCACAGGTGAGGCCCATTCATTTCCATTTGAAAACTGTTTTCTTCAAGCTTCACAAAGGGGTGGCCTGAGGCAAAGACCTTCCTGACATTCAGTAAAACACAACAATAAGTAAGCAAAAGGCCCAAAGCAGGGTTTCTGCACTGAGACTTTCCTGGTCACACAGAAATCTGAGTTTTCAGAGATGCTCGCCATTCTCTTCAGCTATCCAGTACATGGCCATGTCACAGAGCTTGGAGGTGGTACATATTTTGGACACAAATCCCTGAGCCTATTCTGGAGAGTGGCCAGAATTCAGGAAGAAAACAACAACTTAGAAAGATAGCAGGTGTTGCACATCGATCAGACAAGCTGCAGTCCATTCATATGTTGGGCAGGATGAATTATGGGAAGATTTATACTAGACAGGACACATCCATTAATGCATTCTCTTTTCTAATGTCTACAACAACGGACACAGTGGGATACACATAAACAGAAACACTCGCCTTGTCAAATGACTTACTAGAAACTGTCTGCTCCAAACCAAACAAACCGCCTTTTCGATCTATTCTCAGAACATGAGACAAAACAACAAACCCACACCCACTCCCACAAAGGCACCTCCTTCCCCCAAGTAGGTCTGTGACTATCCGGAGTGTCCTCTGACTGGTGGGCCATACTATGTTCCCCCAAAATGGCCTGTCTTCTCTCAGATCTTGTTTCCTTGACCAACTCTGTGAAGATGTCAGGAAAAAGTGGTTAGCCACTACCTGTTTTCTCAGGAAAGGTCCATCTTCAGAGCTCTCCTGGCATTTGGCCATCCTCACATCATTAGGTACCAAGAAAACTGACTCTGTCCTTGGTAAATCCAAACAAGTGAGCCCACTGGGCCTGGGACTGGGACTGCCTCTGGGTGCCTGGTTTCTTGGATACCAAGTTCAGAGAGTTCCATCACCAAGGAAATGAGGTATGTCACATTCTTTGGAACTGAATGAGGTCACTGCCTTGGCAACCACTTTGTCCTAACAGTTGCTTCCAAGGGTTACATAAGATGGAGGTTTCCCCTACTTCCTGTGACACTTTCATAAGGTAGAATGTATATCAACCATTGGCACCCGGGCACAGCTCTCCACTCAGGCCTGGATTGGTCCACCTTCTCTACAATAAGAAGAGAGAGGCAGATTCAGACACATCCCTTCATCCTGACCAGGTTGTTTGCCATGGAAGATGACTTTTGCTCTCTCAGGTGCTTCATACCTGCCTACAACTTCTCCAGGTATCATTTGTGCATGGACATTTGAGGTTCTCATCTGGTGGAAGATCCCCAACTTTCCTGTATTGTAAGAACCCCTCTGTCCCTGCTCTTCTGTAAAATGATTGAGGGAACAGTGTATACTTGGGGGTAAAAACAGGTGTGATTTGGTGACGAATGATTCTGTGCGATGAATAATGGGATTGGGAACCTGCAATATTTACAAGAATATAGAGGTGAAATATAAGTATGAAAAATGAAATCTAGGTATGCTTTGAAGCCCAGAAGGGTTTTGCCCTTGATTGGGATACTTAGCTTTGAATTATGTTCTGCAAAGATGTCTCAGATAATTTGATATACAATGGCATAGGACCTTGTACATTGGATGATTGAATTTAGAAGAGAACATCCAGTCAAAAAGGGATATTCAGTAGCATTAGGAAGATAGTCGGTAGGCTTAGGAAGACGAGTGAGTATAGGATTTGGACCAAAAGTTCTTTAGCAATAGACTTTTGGTAATAGAGTGAATGTAAATGTCAGCACATATGAAGAGTCAGACACTATGTTGAACTGGGGAAAATATGTAGAAAAGCAGATATCAATGGAAACATTACGAAATCAGGCAAAGTATAAAGTGAGGGATAGAATTAGACATTTTCAACAGGGTTGAGTTTCAATATATAAATTAGGAAAAAACAAATATGTAGTCACCAATAGGAGTGACAATTGACAGCATTAGGCAACCTGGACATGGATGTTTTTAGAAATCCATGTTCACTTTCCATTTAGGCTTTGGTACAATCATAAGTGTGACCTTTCCATTTTTTGTCCAGAATATTACTGTGATAATGAGGTGACATGAGTATTTCTTTCACCATTTCTGGGAGCAATATATTGAAGATGTAAAATAGAATCGGGGGTACAAATAGGTGTACCCTGTTTCTATGAACATAGAGAAAAACTACGAATAGACCATACTGTGAATAAATAATATAACTTTTTTGAACTTTAAATAATGAATTGAACTGATATCTGAAAGATAAAAGGAAATTGTATATTGATATACAATCATTCATTCCAACCAGTTCTATATCTAATGGAAATATTAGTGTTTTGGTTTATCATGAAGAGTGTGTGAGTTTTGCTTCAAAATGATTATGGAAATTCAAAATAATGTGTTTGGAAAGAAGTCTCATGAAAAGACCAGTCAAGAAACCCTGACAATACATGTGTTCTGAAGCAAGAAGTGATTAATGTTGAAACAAATGCCTATTAATTTGTGAACTTGTGGATGAAATGTATATCCTATGATGTGCAAAAACTGAAGAAACAATAATGTACCAGTGTCGAATACAAATGAATGACAAATTACATATCATGTCCCATAGGAGTCTACTTGCATTGATGTTAGACTGGGTCAGATACTGTAGAATAATTAGGATTTGTATGCACCCTTCACTGAAGTTAGTAGTCAGTACTAGGAAACAAATATGTATTTCAGGTGGATGAATATTTCTGATTATAATCTTGTGAAAAGTTGATTATAAATCAACATACATGAACATGAATGAATTTAGTGAGTGTATACTAGACACATATATTTCATATTTGGAAAACTTTGGAGAGTATATCTATATCTATATCTATACACACACACACACACACACACACACACACACACACAACACTCACAGACATTAAAAAGTACCAATATAAATGCCAATCGAAATTCATCAGTAAATATATATCATCCACAGATGCAAAAATATTTATGTTTCTGAAAATGAGTTTATGTATAATGTTGTTCTTCTAGGACGCTCTCTTATAGGTTGAATTTTCATTTCCAACAGCATTTAGGAGGAGTGAACACTTCTCACAATTTGTATCTGCCAAGACATCCACCTTACAAAAATGTACGTGTGATACCTGGTAGGATTCTATATATGCATATAAATATACATGTGTAAATAGGCTACAGAAATTGGAAACAAGTATTCACATATTTGTTAAGTTTAAAAACACATGGAAAATATTTCAATTAAAATTTGACTAGATGTATAACTCCTACCTTATATAATGCAAATGTCATGTCCAACTATAGAACATGTCTCCTCTGAAGTGCTTGTATTTCTATTGTGTTGGGTTAATTTTCCCCATTATATTAGGATGAATAGTCTGAGTCTACTAGGTATGGGTTAGTGTCAGGGATTCAGTACTTCGAATGAAAAATTGGAAAATGAATCCAATGTGTATGTAAATATATGCTGCACAAATATCCTCCCGCTCTCATCCAAAACAATGCCTTGACATTACCTTCACCCCAAGTAAGACACAATTAGAGGAGAAGAGTTACACAATCAGTGAATACATATCTGGAATGGAAAATGCTCAGGAGTTCACAACCTTGGAGGTGGTTTAGGAGTTTCCAAAAGTAAGGGACATGGTAAACACTCCACAAACATGTAACTCTGCTGGCCTAAAAACTGTTTGAGAAACCGCCTCTGAGCTTCTGCACTTGAAATATATGTTGTTTTCAGGAGATTTGGCTTCCTTTGTAGTGAGACCATTAAAGCTGGGTCTTCATCTATGTGACCTGGAGGACATGGTTTCTTATTTTCCAGTGAACAAGATGAAGCAGTGCTGAATCCTCTCTTTATAGGTAAACTGAGGCCACTGGGGACTAAGTGTCTCCCCGTCTCCCCATGTGGACTGTGAAGCCATTTGGTCCTACTCCACTTTTTGTGGTGTTTAGGCTGCTGCACTGTGAGTTTGGTATTTGTTTCACGAAATACTAGCAGCTAAACGGGGACACAGTGCTGGAGGCAGTTCTGTCACGTGTGGTGGGTCAGGGTCTGCAAGAGAATGCACCAACTAGGCTTCTATCTCTCACAGCTTGCCCCATTGCCCCCTTGTCCATATCAACCTGATTCTTAATTTTCCTCTTAAAACTCTCCATATAACAAGATGCCTTTACATATAAGGGTCTGCTGGCAGCACCATGTCAGTTACAAGCCATTTGGAATCCAATGGTAGATGCACATGGTCCTACCACGGATTTTTTATCAAACGCCTCCCCACCACTGCTCTAGACCCACTACTCAGCAGGCTCCAAATTACTGGCATCTCTGTTCTACACCATTTTCATGAAACTCAGTAAATCAAGGCACTGTCTGGTATACTCATGATCAGCAAAAGGACATCCAATGTTTCTCCAGTGCCACCTGGTCATAGGAATTTCAAAAATTTCATGGTATTTATCTAGCCATTTTTCAAGCATGAAGTTGGAGGCACTGTGGGTTTCAATTCATTAGGCAAACATTAAATGGTTAGGAAGCTCATTTCAATGAAATCTCTGGAGAACTGTCACAGGCAAGGCTTCCCAAAGAATGGACAAAACGTCACATTAGGCCATGCCCATTGAGGTCAACAATGTGAGGTCCATGTGTGTTTTGACTCTCAATTATGGCTGCCATTTTTAAGAATAAAATCATGTGATATCCTTGCTGAGATTCCCAGGCCTCAGTGGAAATCTACCCGGGGCCTAGGTCTCAGTTTCCAAGAGCGACTTTCATGCGTGGCCTCTTAAAATCCCAACAAAATTCATGGCAATGCTTCTCTGAGTTCAGTTCCAAAACCCAGTGTCTAAGGGGAATCACACCAGAGTTCAAGCCCACGTGGACCCAGTCATTTTTTCCAATGCCACACAAATGACCAACATTAAAACCAAAACACTCCCACATGGCCCTCACCTTATTCCATATAGTCAATCATCTTAACCTCTGGCTGGAGGTTTCCATGAGGGACGCAGCCCAAGACAGTGTCCAAAATCAGCTCCTTTGCCCCTCATTTGCCAAAAGTCAGGGTAGCCTGGACACCGTTGCTGTGAACCAGGAGTGAACAAATAAGCCTGCCGTTAATACTTCTGTGTTTCTCCAATTTGAGGCCTACAGATTTTAGGTAGGGATTCTTTAGGTGATTTAGAGTCATGCGAAAACACAAGCACCTCTGCAGGGCTTTAAGAACTCATTTGATCCAAAGAATCCCTATTCTCATTTGTTGGAGTGCAGGAACCGAACAGAGGAAGGCAAGAGACTTCATCCACAATGAATGATATTTTTTTGCCATTTTGGTTTTGGAAGCTAACATGGGATCATTCTTAAGATCCATCAGGTGCTGAGAATCTAAGTCACAGCCACACACAGGTCCAAGAGGCTGATAAAGACACATCCCTTTCCAAAGCAATTAAACAAAGAGCCACAGGTGAGGCCCATTCATTTCCATTTGAAAACTGTTTTCTTCAAGCTTCACAAAGGGGTGGCCTGAGGCAAAGACCTTCCTGACATTCAGTGCAACACAACAATAAGTAAGCAAAAGGCCCAAAGCAGGGTTTCTGCACTGAGACTTTCCTGGTCACACAGAAATCTGAGTTTTCTGAGATGCTCGCAATTCTCTTCAGCTATCCAGTACATGGCCATGTCACAGAGCTTGGAGGTGGTACATATTTTGGACACAAATCCCTGAGCCTATTCTGGAGAGTGGCCAGAATTCAGGAAGAAAACAACAACTTAGAAAGATAGCAGGTGTTGCACATCGATCAGACAAGCTGCAGTCCATTCATATGTTGGGCAGGATGAATTATGGGAAGATTTATACTAGACAGGACACATCCATTAATGCATTCTCTTTTCTAATGTCTACAACAACGGACACAGTGGGATACACATAAACAGAAACACTCGCCTTGTCAAATGACTTACTAGAAACTGTCTGCTCCAAACCAAACAAACCGCCTTTTCGATCTATTCTCAGAACATGAGACAAAACAACAAACCCACACCCACTCCCACAAAGGCACCTCCTTCCCCCAAGTAGGTCTGTGACTATCCGGAGTGTCCTCTGACTGGTGGGCCATACTATGTTCCCCCGAAATGGCCTGTCTTCTCTCAGATCTTGTTTTCTTGACCAACTCTGTGAAGATGTCAGGAAAAAGTGGTTAGCCACTACCTGTTTTCTCAGGAAAGGTCCATCTTCAGAGCTCTCCTGGCATTTGGCCATCCTCACATCATTAGGTACCAAGAAAACTGACTCTGTCCTTGGTAAATCCAAACAAGTGAGCCCACTGGGCCTGGGACTGGGACTGCCTCTGGGTGCCTGGTTTCTTGGATACCAAGTTCAGAGAGTTCCATCACCAAGGAAATGAGGTATGTCACATTCTTTGGAACTGAATGAGGTCACTGCCTTGGCAACCACTTTGTCCTAACAGTTGCTTCCAAGGGTTACATAAGATGGAGGTTTCCCCTACTTCCTGTGACACTTTCATAAGGTAGAATGTATATCAACCATTGGCATCCGGGCACAGCTCTCCACTCAGGCCTGGATTGGTCCACCTTCTCTACAATAAGAAGAGAGAGGCAGATTCAGACACATCCCTTCATCCTGACCAGGTTGTTTGCCATGGAAGATGACTTTTGCTCTCTCAGGTGCTTCATACCGGCCTACATCTTCTCCAGGTATCATTTGTGCATGGACATTTGAGGTTCTCATCTGGTGGAAGATCCCCAACTTTCCTGTATTGTAAGAACCCCTCTGTCCCTGCTCTTCTGTAAAATGATTGAGGGAACAGTGTATACTTGGGGTTAAAAACAGGTGTGATTTGGTGACGAATGATTCTGTGCGATGAATAATGTGATTGGGAACCTGCAATATTTACAAGAATATAGAGGTGAAATATAAGTATGAAAAATGAAATCTAGGTATGCTTTGAAGCCCAGAAGGGTTTTGCCCTTGATTGGGATACTTAGCTTTGAATTATGTTCTGCAAAGATGTCTCAGATAATTTGATATACAATGGCATAGGACCTTGTACATTGGAGGATTGAATTTAGAAGAGAACATCCAGTCAAAAAGGGATATTCAGTAGCATTAGGAAGATAGTAGGTAGGTTTAGGAAGACGAGTGAGTATAGGATTTGGACCAAAAGTTCTTTAGCAATAGACTTTTGGTAATAGAGTGAATGTAAATGTCAGCACATATGAAGAGTCAGACACTATGTTGAACTGGGGAAAATATGTAGAAAAGCAGATATCAATGGAAACATTACGAAATCAGGCAAAGTATAAAGTGAGGGATAGAATTAGACATTTTCAACAGGGTTGAGTTTCAATATATAAATTAGGAAAAAACAAATATGTAGTCACCAATAGGAGTGACAATTGACAGCATTAGGCAACCTGGACATGGATGTTTTTATTAATCCATGTTCACTTTCCATTTAGGCTTTGGTACAATCATAAGTGTGACCTTTCCATTTTTTGTCCAGAATATTACTGTGATAATGAGGTGACATGAGTATTTCTTTCACCATTTCTGGGAGCAATATATTGAAGATGTAAAATAGAATCGGGGGTACAAATAGGTGTACCCTGTTTCTATGAACATAGAGAAAAACTACGAATAGACCATACTGTGAATAAATAATATAACTTTTTTGAACTTTAAATAATGAATTGAACTGATATCTGAAAGATAAAAGGAAATTGTATATTGATATACAATCATTCATTCCAACCAGTTCTATATCTAATGGAAATATTAGTGTTTTGGTTTATCATGAAGAGTGTGTGAGTTTTGCTTCAAAATGATTATGGAAATTCAAAATAATGTGTTTGGAAAGAAGTCTCATGAAAAGACCAGTCAAGAAACCCTGACAATACATGTGTTCTGAAGCAAGAAGTGATTAATGTTGAAACAAATGCCTATTAATTTGTGAACTTGTGGATGAAATGTATATCCTATGATGTGCAAAAACTGAAGAAACAATAATGTACCAGTGTCGAATACAAATGAATGACAAATTACATATCATGTCCCATAGGAGTCTACTTGCATTGATGTTAGACTGGGTCAGATACTGTAGAATAATTAGGATTTGTATGCACCCTTCACTGAAGTTAGTAGTCAGTACTAGAAAACAAATATGTATTTCAGGTGGATGAATATTTCTGATTATAATCTTGTGAAAAGTTGATTATAAATCAACATACATGAACATGAATGAATTTAGAGAGTGTATACTAGACACATATATTTCATATTTGGAAAACTTTGGAGAGTATATCTATATCTATATCTATAAACACACACACACACACACACACACACACACAACACTCACAGACATTAAAATGTACCAATATAAATGCCAATCGAAATTCATCAGTAAATATATATCATCCACAGATGCAAAAATATTTATGTTTCTGAACATGAGTTTATGTATAATGTTGTTCTTCTAGGACACTCTCTTATAGGTTGAATTTTCATTTCCAACAGCATTTAGGAGGAGTGAACACTTCTCACAATTTGTATCTGCCAAGACATCCACCTTACAAAAATGTACGTGTGATACCTGGTAGGATTCTATATATGCATATAAATATACATGTGTGAATATGCTACAGAAATTGGAAACAAGTATTCACATATTTGTTAAGTTTAAAAACACATGGAGAATATTTCAATTAAAATTTAACGAGATGTATAACTCCTACCTTATATAATGCAAATGTCAAGTCCAAATATAGAACATGTCTCCTCTGAATTGCTTGTATTTCTATTGTGTTGGGTTAATTTTCCCCCTTATATTAGGATGAATAGTCTGAGTCTACTAGGTATGGGTTAGTGTCAGGGATTCAGTACTTCGAATGAAAAATTGGAAAATGAATCCAATGTGTATGTAAATATATGCTGCACAAATATCCTCCCGCTCTCATCCAAAACAATGCCTTGACATTACCTTCACCCCAAGTAAGACACAATTAGAGGAGAAGAGTTACACAATCAGTGAATACATATCTGGAATGGAAAATGCTCAGGAGTTCACAACCTTGGAGGTGGTTTAGGAGTTTCCAAAAGTAAGGGACATGGTAAACACTCCACAAACATGGAGCTCTGCTGGCCTAAAAACTGTTTGAGAAACCGCCTCTGAGCTTCTGCACTTGAAATATATGTTGTTTTCAGGAGATTTGGCTTCCTTTGTAGTGAGACCATCAAAGCTGGGTCTGCATCTATGTGACCTGGAGGACATGGTTTCTTATTTTCCAATGAACAAGATGAAGCAGTGCTGAATCCTCTCTTTATAGGTAAACTGAGGCCACTGGGGACTAAGTGTCTCCCCGTCTCCCCATGTGGACTGTGAAGCCATTTGGTCCTCCTCCACTTTTTGTGGTGTTTAGGCTGCTGCACTGTGAGTTTGGTATTTGTTTCACGAAATACTAGCAGCTAAACTGGGACACAGTGCTGGAGGGAGTTCTGTCACGTGTGGTGGGTCAGGGTCTGCAAGAGAATGCACCAACTAGGCTTCTATCTCTCACAGCTTGCCCCATTGCCCCCTTGTGCATATCAACCTGATTCTTAATTTTCCTCTTAAAACTCTCCATATAACAAGATGCCTTTACATATAAGGGTCTGCTGGCAGCACCATGTCAGTAACAAGCCATTTGGAATCCAATGGTAGATGCACATGGTCCTACCACGGATGTTTTATCAAACGCCTCCCCACCACTGCTCTAGACCCACTACTCAGCAGGCTCCCACTTACTGGCATCTCTGTTCTACACCATTTTCATGAAACTCAGTAAATCAAGGCACTGTCTGGTATACTCATGATCAGCAACAGGACATCCAATATTTCTCCAGTGCCACCAGGTCATAGGAATTTTAAAAATTTCATGGTATTTATCTAGCCATTTTTCAAGCATGAAGTTGGAGGCACTGTGGGTTTCAATTCATTAGGCAAACATTAAATGGTTAGGAAGCTCATTTCAATGAAATCTCTGGAGAACTGTCACAGGCAAGGCTTCCCAAAGAATGGACAAAGGTCACATTAGGCCATGCCCATTTAGGTCTACAATGTGAGGTGCATGTGTGTTTTCACTCTCAACTATGGATGCCATTTCTTTAAAAATAAAATCATGTGATATCCTTGCTGAGATTCCCAGGCCTCTGTGGAAATCTACCCAGGGCCTAGGTCTCAGTTTCCAAGAGCGACTTTCATGCGTGGCCCCTTAAAATCCCAACAAAATTCATAGCAATGCTTCTCTGAGTTCAGTTCCAAAACCCAGTGTCTAAGGGGACTCACACCTGAGTTCAAGCCCACGTGGACCCAGTCATTTTTTCCAATGCCACAAAAATGACCAACATTAAAACCAAAACACTCCCACATGGCTCTCACCTTATTCCATATAGTCAATCATCTTAACCTCTGGCTGGAGGTTTCCATGAGGGACGCAGCCCAAGACAGTGTCCAAAATCAGCTCCTTTGCCCCTCATTTGCCAAAAGTCAGGGTAGCCTGGACACCGTTGCTGTGAACCAGGAGTGAACAAATAAGCCTGCCGTTAATACTTCTGTGTTTCTCCAATTTGAGGCCTACTGTTTTTAGGTATGGATTCTTTAGGTGATTTAGAGTCATGCGAAAACACAAGCACCTCTGCAGGGCTTTAAGAACTCATTTGATCCAAAGAATCCCTATTCTCATTTGTTGGAGTGCAGGAACCGAACAGAGGAAGGCAAGAGACTTCATCCACAATGAATGATATTTTTTTGCCATTTTGGTTTTGGAAGCTAACATGGGATCATTCTTAAGATCCATCAGGTGCTGAGAATCTAAGTCACAGCCACACACAGGTCCGAGAGGCTGATAAAGACACATCCCTTTCCAAAGCAATTAAACAAAGAGCCACAGGTGAGGCCCATTCATTTCCATTTGAAAACTGTTTTCTTCAAGCTTCACAAAGGGGTGGCCTGAGGCAAAGACCTTCCTGACATTCAGTGCAACACAACAATAAGTAAGCAAAAGGCCCAAAGCAGGGTTTCTGCACTGAGACTTTCCTGGTCACACAGAAATCTGAGTTTTCTGAGATGCTCGCAATTCTCTTCAGCTATCCAGTACATGGCCATGTCACAGAGCTTGGAGGTGGTACATATTTTGGACACAAATCCCTGAGCCTATTCTGGAGAGTGGCCAGAGTTCAGGAAGAAAACAACAACTAAGAAATATAGCAGGTGTTGCACATCGATCAGACAAGCTGCAGTCCATTCATATGTTGGGCAGGATGAATTATGGGAAGATTTATACTAGACAGGACACATCCATTAATGCATTCTCTTTTCTAATGTCTACAACAACGGACACAGTGGGATACACATAAACAGAAACACTCGCCTTGTCAAATGACTTACTAGAAACTGTCTGCTCCAAACCAAGCAAACCGCCTTTTCGATCTATTCTCAGAACATGAGACAGAACAACAAACCCACACCCACTCCCACAAAGGCACCTCCTTCCCCCAAGTAGGTCTGTGACTATCCGGAGTGTCCTCTGACTGGTGGGCCATACTATGTTCCCCCGAAATGGCCTGTCTTCTCTCAGATCTTGTTTCCTTGACCAACTCTGTGAAGATGTCAGGAAAAAGTGGTTAGCCACTACCTGTTTTCTCAGGAAAGGTCCATCTTCAGAGCTCTCCTGGCATTTGGCCATCCTCACATCATTAGGTACCAAGAAAACTGACTCTGTCCTTGGTAAATCCAAACAAGTGAGCCCACTGGGCCTGGGACTGGGACTGCCTCTGGGTGCCTGGTTTCTTGGATACCAAGTTCAGAGAGTTCCATCACCAAGGAAATGAGGTATGTCACATTCTTTGGAACTGAATGAGGTCACTGCCTTGGCAACCACTTTGTCCTAACAGTTGCTTCCAAGGGTTACATAAGATGGAGGTTTCCCCTACTTCCTGTGACACTTTCATAAGGTAGAATGTATATCAACCATTGGCACCCGGGCACAGCTCTCCACTCAGGCCTGGATTGGTCCACCTTCTCTACAATAAGAAGAGAGAGGCAGATTCAGACACATCCCTTCATCCTGACCAGGTTGTTTGCCATGGAAGATGACTTTTGCTCTCTCAGGTGCTTCATACCTGCCTACATCTTCTCCAGGTATCATTTGTGCATGGACATTTGAGGTTCTCATCTGGTGGAAGATCCCCAACTTTCCTGTATTGTAAGAACCCCTCTGTCCCTGCTCTTCTGTAAAATGATTGAGGGAACAGTGTATACTTGGGGTTAAAAACAGGTGTGATTTGGTGACGAATGATTCTGTGCGATGAATAATGGGATTGGGAACCTGCAATATTTACAAGAATATAGAGGTGAAATATAAGTATGAAAAATGAAATCTAGGTATGCTTTGAAGCCCAGAAGGGTTTTGCCCTTGATTGGGATACTTAGCTTTGAATTATGTTCTGCAAAGATGTCTCAGATAATTTGATATACAATGGCATAGGACCTTGTACATTGGAGGATTGAATTTAGAAGAGAACATCCAGTCAAAAAGGGATATTCAGTAGCATTAGGAAGATAGTAGGTAGGTTTAGGAAGACGAGTGAGTATAGGATTTGGACCAAAAGTTCTTTAGCAATAGACTTTTGGTAATAGAGTGAATGTAAATGTCAGCACATATGAAGAGTCAGACACTATGTTGAACTGGGGAAAATATGTAGAAAAGCAGATATCAATGGAAACATTACGAAATCAGGCAAAGTATAAAGTGAGGGATAGAATTAGACATTTTCAACAGGGTTGAGTTTCAATATATAAATTAGGAAAAAACAAATATGTAGTCACCAATAGGAGTGACAATTGACAGCATTAGGCAACCTGGACATGGATGTTTTTAGAAATCCATGTTCACTTTCCATTTAGGCTTTGGTACAATCATAAGTGTGACCTTTCCATTTTTTGTCCAGAATATTACTGTGATAATGAGGTGACATGAGTATTTCTTTCACCATTTCTGGGAGCAATATATTGAAGATGTAAAATAGAATCGGGGGTACAAATAGGTGTACCCTGTTTCTATGAACATAGAGAAAAACTACGAATAGACCATACTGTGAATAAATAATATAACTTTTTTGAACTTTAAATAATGAATTGAACTGATATCTGAAAGATAAAAGGAAATTGTATATTGATATACAATCATTCATTCCAACCAGTTCTATATCTAATGGAAATATTAGTGTTTTGGTTTATCATGAAGAGTGTGTGAGTTTTGCTTCAAAATGATTATGGAAATTCAAAATAATGTGTTTGGAAAGAAGTCTCATGAAAAGACCAGTCAAGAAACCCTGACAATACATGTGTTCTGAAGCAAGAAGTGATTAATGTTGAAACAAATGCCTATTAATTTGTGAACTTGTGGATGAAATGTATATCCTATGATGTGCAAAAACTGAAGAAACAATAATGTACCAGTGTCGAATACAAATGAATGACAAATTACATATCATGTCCCATAGGAGTCTACTTGCATTGATGTTAGACTGGGTCAGATACTGTAGAATAATTAGGATTTGTATGCACCCTTCACTGAAGTTAGTAGTCAGTACTAGGAAACAAATATGTATTTCAGGTGGATGAATATTTCTGATTATAATCTTGTGAAAAGTTGATTATAAATCAACATACATGAACATGAATGAATTTAGAGAGTGTATACTAGACACATATATTTCATATTTGGAAAACTTTGGAGAGTATATCTATATCTATATCTATACACACACACACACACACACACACACACAACACTCACAGACATTAAAAAGTACCAATATAAATGCCAATCGAAATTCATCAGTAAATATATATCATCCACAGATGCAAAAATATTTATGTTTCTGAACATGAGTTTATGTATAATGTTGTTCTTCTAGGACGCTCTCTTATAGGTTGAATTTTCATTTCCAACAGCATTTAGGAGGAGTGAACACTTCTCACAATTTGTATCTGCCAAGACATCCACCTTACAAAAATGTACGTGTGATACCTGGTAGGATTCTATATATGCATATAAATATACATGTGTGAATAGGCTACAGAAATTGGAAACAAGTATTCACATATTTGTTAAGTTTAAAAACACATGGAGAATATTTCAATTAAAATTTGACGAGATGTATAACTCCTACCTTATATAATGCAAATGTCAAGTCCAACTATAGAACATGTCTCCTCTGAATTGCTTGTATTTCTATTGTGTTGGGTTAATTTTCCCCATTATAATAGGATGAATAGTCTGAGTCTACTAGGTATGGGTTAGTGTCAGGGATTCAGTACTTCGAATGAAAAATTGGAAAATGAATCCAATGTGTATGTAAATATATGCTGCACAAATATCCTCCCGCTCTCATCCAAAACAATGCCTTGACATTACCTTCACCCCAAGTAAGACACAATTAGAGGAGAAGAGTTACACAATCAGTGAATACATATCTGGAATGGAAAATGCTCAGGAGTTCACAACCTTGGAGGTGGTTTAGGAGTTTCCAAAAGTAAGGGACATGGTAAACACTCCACAAACATGGAGCTCTGCTGGCCTAAAAACTGTTTGAGAAACCGCCTCTGAGCTTCTGCACTTGAAATATATGTTGTTTTCAGGAGATTTGGCTTCCTTTGTAGTGAGACCATCAAAGCTGGGTCTGCATCTATGTGACCTGGAGGACATGGTTTCTTATTTTCCAATGAACAAGATGAAGCAGTGCTGAATCCTCTCTTTATAGGTAAACTGAGGCCACTGGGGACTAAGTGTCTCCCCGTCTCCCCGTGTGGACTGTGAAGCCATTTGGTCCTCCTCCACTTTTTGTGGTGTTTAGGCTGCTGCACTGTGAGTTTGGTATTTGTTTCACGAAATACTAGCAGCTAAACTGGGACACAGTGCTGGAGGGAGTTCTGTCACGTGTGGTGGGTCAGGGTCTGCAAGAGAATGCACCAACTAGGCTTCTATCTCTCACAGCTTGCCCCATTGCCCCCTTGTCCATATCAACCTGATTCTTAATTTTCCTCTTAAAACTCTCCATATAACAAGATGCCTTTACATATAAGGGTCTGCTGGCAGCACCATGTCAGTTACAAGCCATTTGGAATCCAATGGTAGATGCACATGGTCCTACCACGGATGTTTTATCAAATGCCTCCCCACCACTGCTCTAGACCCACTACTCAGCAGGCTCCAAATTACTGGCATCTCTGTTCTACACCATTTTCATGAAACTCAGTAAATCAAGGCACTGTCTGGTATACTCATGATCAGCAACAGGACATCCAATATTTCTCCAGTGCCACCTGGTCATAGGAATTTCAAAAATTTCATGGTATTTATCTAGCCATTTTTCAAGCATGAAGTTGGAGGCACTGTGGGTTTCAATTCATTAGGCAAACATTAAATGGTTAGGAAGCTCATTTCAATGAAATCTCTGGAGAACTGTCACAGGCAAGGCTTCCCAAAGAATGGACAAAACGTCACATTAGGCCAGGCCCATTGAGGTCAACAATGTGAGGTCCATGTGTGTTTTGACTCTCAATTATGGCTGCCATTTTTTAAGAATAAAATCATGTGATATCCTTGCTGAGATTCCCAGGCCTCAGTGGAAATCTACCCGGGGCCTGGGTCTCAGTTTCCAAGAGCGACTTTCATGCGTGGCCTCTTAAAATCCCAACAAAATACATGGCAATGCTTCTCTGAGTTCAGTTCCAAAACCCAGTGTCTAAGGGGAATCACACCAGAGTTCAAGCCCACGTGGACCCAGTCATTTTTTCCAATGCCACACAAATGACCAACATTAAAACCAAAACACTCCCACATGGCCCTCACCTTATTCCATATAGTCAATCATCTTAACCTCTGGCTGGAGGTTTCCATGAGGGACGCAGCCCAAGACAGTGTCCAAAATCAGCTCCTTTGCCCCTCATTTGCCAAAAGTCAGGGTAGCCTGGACACCGTTGCTGTGAACCAGGAGTGAACAAATAAGCCTGCCGTTAATACTTCTGTGTTTCTCCAATTTGAGGCCTACTGATTTTAGGTATGGATTCTTTAGGTGATTTAGAGTCATGCGAAAACACAAGCACCTCTGCAGGGCTTTAAGAACTCATTTGATCCAAAGAATCCCTATTCTCATTTGTTGGAGTGCAGGAACCGAACAGAGGAAGGCAAGAGACTTCATCCACAATGAATGATATTTTTTTGCCATTTTGGTTTTGTAAGCTAACATGGGATCATTCTTAAGATCCATCAGGTGCTGAGAATCTAAGTCACAGCCACACACAGGTCCAAGAGGCTGATAAAGACACATCCCTTTCCAAAGCAATTAAACAAAGAGCCACAGGTGAGGCCCATTCATTTCCATTTGAAAACTGTTTTCTTCAAGCTTCACAAAGGGGTGGCCTGAGGCAAAGACCTTCCTGACATTCAGTGCAACACAACAATAAGTAAGCAAAAGGCCCAAAGCAGGGTTTGTGCACTGAGACTTTCCTGGTCACACAGAAATCTGAGTTTTCTGAGATGCTCGCAATTCTCTTCAGCTATCCAGTACATGGCCATGTCACAGAGCTTGGAGGTGGTACATATTTTGGACACAAATCCCTGAGCCTATTCTGGAGAGTGACCAGAATTCAGGAAGAAAACAACAACTTAGAAAGATAGCAGGTGTTGCACATCGATCAGACAAGCTGCAGTCCATTCATATGTTGGGCAGGATGAATTATGGGAAGATTTATACTAGACAGGACACATCCATTAATGCATTCTCTTTTCTAATGTCTACAACAACGGACACAGTGGGATACACATAAACAGAAACACTCGCCTTGTCAAATGACTTACTAGAAACTGTCTGCTCCAAACCAAACAAACCGCCTTTTCGATCTATTCTCAGAACATGAGACAAAACAACAAACCCACACCCACTCCCACAAAGGCACCTTCTTCCCCCAAGTAGGTCTGTGACTATCCGGAGTGTCCTCTGACTGGTGGGCCATACTATGTTCCCCCGAAATGACCTGTCTTCTCTCAGATCTTGTTTCCTTGACCAACTCTGTGAAGATGTCATGAAAAAGTGGTTAGAAACTACCTGTTTTCTCAGGAAAGGTCCATCTTCAGAGCTCTCCTTGCATTTGGCCATCCTCACATCATTAGGTACCAAGAAAACTGACTCTGTCCTTGGTAAATCCAAACAAGTGAGCCCACTGGGCCTGGGACTGGGACTGCCTCTGGGTGCCTGGCTTCATGGATACCAAGTTCAGAGAGTTCCATCACCAAGGAAATGAGGTATGTCACATTCTTTGGAACTGAATGAGGTCACTGCCTTGGCAACCACTTTGTCCTAACAGTTGCTTCCAAGGGTTACATAAGATGGAGGTTTCCCCTACTTCCTGTGACACTTTCATAAGGTAGAATGTATATCAACCATTGGCACCCGGGCACAGCTCTCCACTCAGGCCTTGATTGGTCCACCTTCTCTACAATAAGAAGAGAGAGGCAGATTCAGACACATCCCTTCATCCTGACCAGGTTGTTTGCCATGGAAGATGACTTTTGCTCTCTCAGGTGCTTCATACCTGCCTACAACTTCTCCAGGTATCATTTGTGCATGGACATTTGACGTTCTCATCTGGTGGAAGATCCCCAACTTTCCTGTATTGTAAGAACCCCTCTGTCCCTGCTCTTCTGTAAAATGATTGAGGGAACAGTGTATACTTGGGGTTAAAAACAGGTTTGATTTGGTGACGAATGATTCTGTGCGATGAATAATGGGATTGGGAACCTGCAATATTTACAAGAATATAGAGGTGAAATATAAGTATGAAAAAAGAAATCTAGGTATGCTTTGAAGCCCAGAAGGGTTTTGCCCTTGATTGGGATACTTAGCTTTGAATTATGTTCTGCAAAGATGTCTCAGATAATTTGATATACAATGGCATAGGACCTTGTACATTGGATGATTGAATTTAGAAGAGAACATCCAGTCAAAAAGGGATATTCAGTAGCATTAGGAAGATAGTCGGTAGGTTTAGGAAGACGAGTGAGTATAGGATTTGGACCAAAAGTTCTTTAGCAATAGACTATTGGTAATAGATTGAATGTAAATGTCAGCACATATGAAGAGTCAGACACTATGTTGAACTGGGGAAAATATGTAGAAAAGCAGATATCAATGGAAACATTACGAAATCAGGCAAAGTATAAAGTGAGGGATAGAATTAGACATTTTCAACAGGGTTGAGTTTCAATATATAAATTAGGAAAAAACAAATATGTAGTCACCAATAGGAGTGACAATTGACAGCATTAGGCAACCTGGACATGGATGTCTTTAGAAATCCATGTTCACTTTCCATTTAGGCTTTGGTACAATCATAAGTGTGACCTTTCCATTTTTTGTCCAGAATATTACTGTGATAATGAGGTGACATGAGTATTTCTTTCACCATTTCTGGGAGCAATATATTGAAGATGTAAAATAGAATCGGGGGTACAAATAGGTGTACCCTGTTTCTATGAACATAGAGAAAAACCACGAATAGACCATACTGTGAATAAATAATATAACTTTTTTGAACTTTAAATAATGAATTGAACTGATATCTGAAAGATAAAAGGAAATTGTATATTGATATACAATCATTCATTCCAACCAGTTCTATATCTAATGGAAATATTAGTGTTTTGGTTTATCATGAAGAGTGTGTGAGTTTTGCTTAAAAATGATTATGGAAATTCAAAATAATGTGTTTGGAAAGAAGTCTCATGAAAAGACCAGTCAAGAAACCCTGACAATACATGTGTTCTGAAGCAAGAAGTGATTAATGTTGAAACAAATGCCTATTAATTTGTGAACTTGTGGATGAAATGTATATCCTATGATGTGCAAAAACTGAAGAAACAATAATGTACCAGTGTCGAATACAAATGAATGACAAATTACATATCATGTCCCATAGGAGTCTACTTGCATTGATGTTAGACTGGGTCAGATACTGTAGAATAATTAGGATTTGTATGCACCCTTCACTGAAGTTAGTAGTCAGTACTAGGAAACAAATATGTATTTCAGGTGGATGAATATTTCTGATTATAATCTTGTGAAAAGTTGATTATAAATCAACATACATGAACATGAATGAATTTAGTGAGTGTATACTAGACACATATATTTCATATTTGGAAAACTTTGGAGAGTATATCTATATCTATATCTATACACACACACACACACACACACACACACACACAACACTCACAGACATTAAAAAGTACCAATATAAATGCCAATCGAAATTCATCAGTAAATATATATCATCCACAGATGCAAAAATATTTATGTTTCTGAACATGAGTTTATGTATAATGTTGTTCTTCTAGGACGCTCTCTTATAGGTTGAATTTTCATTTCCAACAGCATTTAGGAGGAGTGAACACTTCTCACAATTTGTATCTGCCAAGACATCCACCTTACAAAAATGTACGTGTGATACCTGGTAGGATTGTATATATGCATATAAATATACATGTGTGAATAGGCTACAGAAATTGGAAACAAGTATTCACATATTTGTTAAGTTTAAAAACACATGGAGAATATTTCAATTAAAATTTGACGAGATGTATAACTCCTACCTTATATAATGCAAATGTCAAGTCCAACTATAGAACATGTCTCCTCTGAAGTGCTTGTATTTCTATTGTGTTGGGTTAATTTTCCCCATTATATTAGGATGAATATTCTGAGTCTACTAGGTATGGGTTAGTGTCAGGGATTCAGTGCTTCGAATGAAAAATTGGAAAATGAATCCAATGTGTATGTAAATATATGCTGCACAAATATCCTCCCGCTCTCATCCAAAACAATGCCTTGACATTACCTTCACCCCAAGTAAGACACAATTAGAGCAGAAGAGTTACACAATCAGTGAATACATATCTAGAATGGAAAATGCTCAGGAGTTCACAACCTTGGAGGTGGTTTAGGAGTTTCCAAAAGTAAGGGACATGGTAAACACTCCACAAACATGGAGCTCTGCTGGCCTAAAAACTGTTTGAGAAACCGCCTCTCAGCTTCTGCACTTGAAGTATATGTTGTTTTCAGGAGATTTGGCTTCCTTTGTAGTGAGACCATCAAAGCTGGGTCTGCATCTATGTGACCTGGAGGACATGGTTTCTTATTTTCCAATGAACAAGATGAAGCAGTGCTGAATCCTCTCTTTATAGGTAAACTGAGGCCACTGGGGACTAAGTGTCTCCCCGTCTCCCCGTGTGGACTGTGAAGCCATTTGGTCCTCCTCCACTTTTTGTGGTGTTTAGGCTGCTGCACTGTGAGTTTGGTATTTGTTTCACGAAATACTAGCAGCTAAACTGGGACACAGTGCTGGAGGGAGTTCTGTCACGTGTGGTGGGTCAGGGTCTGCAAGAGAATGCACCAACTAGGCTTCTATCTCTCACAGCTTGCCCCATTGCCCCCTTGTCCATATCAACCTGATTCTTAATTTTCCTCTTAAAACTCTCCATATAACAAGATGCCTTTACATATAAGGGTCCGCTGGCAGCACCATGTCAGTTACAAGCCATTTGGAATCCGATGGTAGATGCACATGGTCCTACCACGGATGTTTTATCAAACGCCTCCCCACCACTGCTCTAGACCCACTACTCAGCAGGCTCCAACTTACTGGCATCTCTGTTCTACACCATTTTCATGAAACTCAGTAAATCAAGGCACTGTCTGGTATACTCATGATCAGCAACAGGACTTCCAATATTTCTCCAGTGCCACCTGGTCATAGGAATTTCAAAAATTTCATGGTATTTATCTAGCCATTTTTCAAGCATGAAGTTGGAGGCACTGTGGGTTTCAATTCATTAGGCAAACATTAAATGGTTAGGAAGCTCATTTCAATGAAATCTCTGAAGAACTGTCACAGGCAAGGCTTCCCAAAGAATGGACAAAAGGTCACCTTAGGCCATGCCCATTGAGGTCTACAATGTGAGGTGCATGTGTCTTTTGACTCTCAACTATGGATGCCATTTCTTTAAAAATAAAATCATGTGATATCCTTGCTGAGATTCCCAGGCCTCTGTGGAAATCTACCCGGGGCCTAGGTCTCAGTTTCCAAGAGCGACTTTCATGCGTGGCCTCTTAAAATCCCAACAAAATTCATGGCAATGCTTCTCTGAGTTCAGTTCCAAAACCCAGTGTCTAAGGGGAATCACACCAGAGTTCAAGCCCACGTGGACCCAGTCATTTTTTCCAATGCCACACAAATGACCAACATTAAAACCAAAACACTCCCACATGGCTCTCACCTTATTCCATATAGTCAATCATCTTAACCTCTGGCTGGAGGTTTCCATGAGGGACGCAGCCCAAGACAGTGTCCAAAATCAGCTCCTTTGCCCCTCATTTGCCAAAAGTCAGGGTAGCCTGGACACCGTTGCTGTGAACCAGGAGTGAACAAATAAGCCTGCTGTTAATACTTCTGTGTTTCTCCAATTTGAGGCCTACTGATTTTAGGTATGGATTCTTTAGGTGATTTAGAGTCATGCGAAAACACAAGCACCTCTGCAGGGCTTTAAGAACTCATTTGATCCAAAGAATCCCTATTCTCATTTGTTGGAGTGCAGGAACGGAACAGAGGAAGGCAAGAGACTTCATCCACAATGAATGATATTTTTTTGCCATTTTGGTTTTGGAAGCTAACATGGGATCATTCTTAAGATCCATCAGGTGCTGAGAATCTAAGTCACAGCCACACACAGGTCCAAGAGGCTGATAAAGACACATCCCTTTCCAAAGCAATTAAACAAAGAGCCACAGGTGAGGCCCATTCATTTCCATTTGAAAACTGTTTTCTTCAAGCTTCACAAAGGGGTGGCCTGAGTCAAAGACCTTCCTGACATTCAGTGCAACACAACAATAAGTAAGCAAAAGGCCCAAAGCAGGGTTTCTTCACTGAGACTTTCTTGGTCACACAGAAATCTGAGTTTTCTGAGAGGCTCGCAATTCTCTTCAGCTATCCAGTACATGGCCATGTCACAGAGCTTGGAGGTGGTACATATTTTGGACACAAATCCCTGAGCCTATTCTGGAGAGTGGCCAGAATTCAGGAAGAAAACAACAACTTAGAAAGATAGCAGGTGTTGCACATCGATCAGACAAGCTGCAGTCCATTCATATGTTGGACAGGATGAATTATGGGAAGATTTATACTAGACAGGACACATCCATTAATGCATTCTCTTTTCTAATGTCTACAACAACGGACACAGTGGGATACACATAAACAGAAACACTCGCCTTGTCAAATGACTTACTAGAAACTGTCTGCTCCAAACCAAACAAACCGCCTTTTCGATCTATTCTCAGAACATGAGACAAAACAACAAACCCACACCCACTCCCACAAAGGCACCTCCTTCCCCCAAGTAGGTCTGTGACTATCCGGAGTGTCCTCTGACTGGTGGGCCATACTATGTTCCCCCGAAATGGCCTGTCTTCTCTCAGATCTTGTTTCCTTGACCAACTCTGTGAAGATGTCAGGAAAAAGTGGTTAGCCACTACCTGTTTTCTCAGGAAAGGTCCATCTTCAGAGCTCTCCTGGCATTTGGCCATCCTCACATCATTAGGTACCAAGAAAACTGACTCTGTCCTTGGTAAATCCAAACAAGTGAGCCCACTGGGCCTGGGACTGGGACTGCCTCTGGGTGCCTGGTTTCTTGGATACCAAGTTCAGAGAGTTCCATCACCAAGGAAATGAGGTATGTCACATTCTTTGGAACTGAATGAGGTCACTGCCTTGGCAACCACTTTGTCCTAACAGTTGCTTCCAAGGGTTACATAAGATGGAGGTTTCCCCTACTTCCTGTGACACTTTCATAAGGTAGAATGTATATCAACCATTGGCACCCGGGCACAGCTCTCCACTCAGGCCTGGATTGGTCCACCTTCTCTACAATAAGAAGAGAGAGGCAGATTCAGACACATCCCTTCATCCTGACCAGGTTGTTTGCCATGGAAGATGACTTTTGCTCTCTCAGGTGCTTCATACCTGCCTACAACTTCTCCAGGTATCATTTGTGCATGGACATTTGAGGTTCTCATCTGGTGGAAGATCCCCAACTTTCCTGTATTGTAAGAACCCCTCTGTCCCTGCTCTTCTGTAAAATGATTGAGGGAACAGTGTATACTTGGGGTTAAAAACAGGTGTGATTTGGTGACGAATGATTCTGTGCGATGAATAATGGGATTGGGAACCTGCAATATTTACAAGAATATAGAGGTGAAATATAAGTATGAAAAATGAAATCTAGGTATGCTTTGAAGCCCAGAAGGGTTTTGCCCTTGATTGGGATACTTAGCTTTGAATTATGTTCTGCAAAGATGTCTCAGATAATTTGATATACAATGGCATAGGACCTTGTACATTGGATGATTGAATTTAGAAGAGAACATCCAGTCAAAAAGGGATATTCAGTAGCATTAGGAAGATAGTCGGTAGGTTTAGGAAGACGAGTGAGTATAGGATTTGGACCAAAAGTTCTTTAGCAATAGACTTTTGGTAATAGAGTGAATGTAAATGTCAGCACATATGAAGAGTCAGACACTATGTTGAACTGGGGAAAATATGTAGAAAAGCAGATATCAATGGAAACATTACGAAATCAGGCAAAGTATAAAGTGAGGGATAGAATTAGACATTTTCAACAGGGTTGAGTTTCAATATATAAATTAGGAAAAAACAAATATGTAGTCACCAATAGGAGTGACAATTGACAGCATTAGGCAACCTGGACATGGATGTTTTTAGAAATCCATGTTCACTTTCCATTAAGGCTTTGGTACAGTCATAAGTGTGACCTTTCCATTTTTTGTCCAGAATATTACTGTGATAATGAGGTGACATGAGTATTTCTTTCACCATTTCTGGGAGCAATATATTGAAGATGTAAAATAGAATCGGGGGTACAAATAGGTGTACCCTGTTTCTATGAACATAGAGAAAAACTATGAATAGACCATACTGTGAATAAATAATATAATTTTTTGAACTTTAAATAATGAATTGAACTGATATCTGAAAGATAAAAGGAAATTGTATATTGATATACAATCATTCATTCCAACCAGATCTATATCTAATGGAAATATTAGTGTTTTGGTTTATCATGAAGAGTGTGTGAGTTTTGCTTAAAAATGATTATGGAAATTCAAAATAATGTGTTTGGAAAGAAGTCTCATGAAAAGACCAGTCAAGAAACCCTGACAATACATGTGTTCTGAAGCAAGAAGTGATTAATGTTGAAACAAATGCCTATTAATTTGTGAACTTGTGGATGAAATGTATATACTATGATGTGCAAAAACTGAAGAAACAATAATGTACCAGTGTCGAATACAAATGAATGACAAATTACATATCATGTCCCATAGGAGTCTACTTGCATTGATGTTAGACTGGGTCAGATACTGTAGAATAATTAGGATTTGTATGCACCCTTCACTGAAGTTAGTAGTCAGTACTAGGAAACAAATATGTATTTCAGGTGGATGAATATTTCTGATTATAATCTTGTGAAAAGTTGATTATAAATCAACATACATGAACATGAATGAATTTAGAGAGTATATACTAGACACATATATTTCATATTTGGAAAACTTTGGAGAGTATATCTATATCTATATCTATACACACACACACACACACACACACACACACACACAACACTCACAGACATTAAAATGTACCAATATAAATGCCAATCGAAATTCATCAGTAAATATATATCATCCACAGATGCAAAAATATTTATGTTTCTGAACATGAGTTTATGTATAATGTTGTTCTTCTAGGACACTCTCTTATAGGTTGAATTTTCATTTCCAACAGCATTTAGGAGGAGTGAACACTTCTCACAATTTGTATCTGCCAAGACATCCACCTTACAAAAATGTACGTGTGATACCTGGTAGGATTCTATATATGCATATAAATATACATGTGTGAATAGGCTACAGAAATTGGAAACAAGTATTCACATATTTGTTAAGTTTAAAAACACATGGAGAATATTTCAATTAAAATTTGACGAGATGTATAACTCCTACCTTATATAATGCAAATGTCAAGTCCAACTATAGAACATGTCTCCTCTGAAGTGCTTGTATTTCTATTGTGTTGGGTTAATTTTCCCCATTATATTAGGATGAATAGTCTGAGTCTACTAGGTATGGGTTAGTGTCAGGGATTCAGTACTTCGAATGAAAAATTGGAAAATGAATCCAATGTGTATGTAAATATATGCTGCACAAATATCCTCCCGCTCTCATCCAAAACAATGCCTTGACATTACCTTCACCCCAAGTAAGACACAATTAGAGGAGAAGAGTTACACAATCAGTGAATACATATCTGGAATGGAAAATGCTCAGGAGTTCACAACCTTGGAGGTGGTTTAGGAGTTTCCAAAAGTAAGGGACATGGTAAACACTCCACAAACATGTAACTCTGCTGGCCTAAAAACTGTTTGAGAAACCGCCTCTGAGCTTCTGCACTTGAAATATATGTTGTTTTCAGGAGATTTGGCTTCCTTTGTAGTGAGACCATCAAAGCTGGGTCTGCATCTATGTGACCTGGAGGACATGGTTTCTTATTTTCCAATGAACAAGATGAAGTAGTGCTGAATCCTCTCTTTATAGGTAAACTGAGGCCACTGGGGACTAAGTGTCTCCCCGTCTCCCCGTGTGGACTGTGAAGCCATTTGGTCCTCCTCCACTTTTTGTGGTGTTTAGGCTGCTGCACTGTGAGTTTGGTATTTGTTTCACGAAATACTAGCAGCTAAACTGGGACACAGTGCTGGAGGGAGTTCTGTCACGTGTGGTGGGTCAGGGTCTGCAAGAGAATGCACCAACTAGGCTTCTATCTCTCACAGCTTGCCCCATTGCCCCCTTGTCCATATCAACCTGATTCTTAATTTTCCTCTTAAAACTCTCCATATAACAAGATGCCTTTACATATAAGGGTCTGCTGGCAGCACCATGTCAGTTACAAGCCATTTGGAATCCAATGGTAGATGCACATGGTCCTACCACGGATGTTTTATCAAACGCCTCCCCACCACTGCTCTAGACCCACTACTCAGCAGGCTCCAAATTACTGGCATCTCTGTTCTACACCATTTTCATGAAACTCAGTAAATCAAGGCACTGTCTTTTATACTCATGATCAGCAATATGACATCCAATGTTTCTCCAGTGCCACCTGGTCATAGGAATTTCAAAAATTTCATGGTATTTATCTAGCCATTTTTCAAGCATGAAGTTGGAGGCACTGTGGGTTTCAATTCATTAGGCAAACATTAAATGGTGTGGAAGCTCATTTCAATGAAATGTCTGGAGAAATCCCACAGGCAAGGCTTCCCAAAGAATGGACAAAAGGTCACATTATGCCAGGCCCATTGAGGTCTACAATGTGAGGTGCATGTGTGTTTTGACTCTCAACTATGGATGCCATTTCTTTAAGAATAAAATCATGTGATATCCTTGCTGAGATTCCCAGGCTTCTGTGGAAATCTACCCGGGGCCTAGGTCTCAGTTTCCAAGAGCGACTTTCATGCATGGCCTCTTAAAATCCCAACAAAATTCATAGCAATGCTTCTCTGAGTTCAGTTCCAAAACCCAGTGTTTAAGGGGAATCACACCAGAGTTCAAGCCCAAGTGGAACCAGTCATTTTTTCCAATGCCACACAAATGACCAACATTAAAACCAAAACACTCCCACATGGCCCTCACCTTATTCCATATAGTCAATCATCTTAAACTCTGGCTGGAGGTTTCCCTGAGGGGTGCAGCCCAAGAGAGTGTCCAAAATCAGCTCGTTTGCCCCTCATTTGCCTAAAGTCAGGGTAGCCTGGACACCGTTGCTGTGAACCAGGAGTGAACAAATAAGCCTGCTGTTAATACTTCTATGTTTCTCCAATTTGAGGGCTACTGATTTTAGGTATCGATTCTTTAGGTGATTTAGAGTCATGCGAAAACACAAGCACCTCTGCAGGGCTTTGAAGAACTCATTTGACTCACAGAATCCCTATTCTCATTTGTTGGAGTGCAGGAACCTAACAGAGGAAGGCAAGAGTCTTCATCCACAATGAATGATATTTTTTGCCATTTTGGTTTTGGAAGCTCACATGGGATCATTCTTAAGATCCATCAGGTGCTGAGAATCTAAGTCACAGCCACACACAGGACCAAGAGGCTGATAAAGACACATCCCTTTCCAAAGCAATTAAGCAAAGAACCACAGGTGAGGCCCATTCATTTCCATTTGAAAACTGTTTCTTCAGGCTTCACAAAGGGGTGGCCTGAGGCAAAGACCTTCCTGACATTCAGTGCAACACAACAATAAGTAAGCAAAACGCCCAAAGCAGTGTTTCTGCACTGAGACTTTCCTGGTCACACTGATATCTGAGTTTTCTGAGATGCTCGCCATTCTCTTCAACTATCCTTTACATGGCCATGTCACAGACCTTGGAGGTGGTACATATTTTGGACACAAATCCCTAAGCCCATTCTGGAGAGAGGCCAGAATTCAGGAAGAAAACAACAACTTAGAAAGATAGCAGGTGTTGCACATCAATAATACAAGCTGCAGTCCATTCATATATTGGGCCGGATGAATTATAGGGTAGATTTATACTAGACAGGACACATCCATTAATGCATTCTCTTTTCTAATGTCTACAACAACGGACACAGTGGGATACACATAAACAGAAACACTCGCCTTGTCAAATGACTTACTAGAAACTGTCTTCTCCAAACCAATCAAACTGCCTTTTCGATCTATTCTCAGAACATGAGACAAAACAACAAACCCACACCCACTCCCACAAAGGCACCTCCTTCCCCCAAGTAGGTCTATGACTATCCGGAGTGTCCTCTGACTGGTGGGCCATACTATGTTCCCCCGAAATGGCCTGTCTTCTCTCAGATCTTGTTTCCTTGACCAACTCTGTGAAGATGTCATAAAAAGTGGTTAGCCACTACCTGTTTTCTCAGGAAAGGTCCATCTTCAGAGCTCTCCTGGCATTTGGCCATCCTCACATCATTAGGTACCAAGAAAACTGACTCTGTCCTTGGTAAATCCAAACAAGTGAGCCCACTGGGCCTGGGACTGGGACTGCCTCTGGGTGCCTGGCTTCTTGGATACCAAGTTCAGAGAGTTCCATCACCAAGGAAATGAGGTATGTCACATTCTTTGGAACTGAATGAGGTCACTGCCTTGGCAACCACTTTGTCCTAACAGTTGCTTCCAAGAGTAAAATAAGATGGAGGTTGCCCCTACTTCCTGTGACACTTTCATAAGGTAGAATGTATATCAACCATTGGCACCCGGGAACAGCTCTCCACTCAGGCCTGGATTGTTCCACCTTGTCTACAATAAGAAGAGAGAGGCAGATTCAGACACATCCCTTCATCCTGACCAGGTTGTTTACCATGGAAGATGACTTTTGCTCTCTCAGGTGCTTCATACCTGCCTACAACTTCTCCAGGTATCATTTGTGCATGGACATTTGAGGTTCTCATCTGGTGGAAGATCCCCAACTTTCCTGTATTGTAAGAACCCCTCTGTCCCTGCTCTTCTGTAAAATGATTGAGGGAACAGTGTATACTTGTGGTTAAAAACAGGTTTGATTTGGTGACGAATGATTCTGTGCGATGAATAATGGGATTGGGAACCTGCAATATTTACAAGAATATAGAGGTGAAATATAAGTATGAAAAAAGAAATCTAGGTATGCTTTGAAGCCCAGAAGGGTTTTGCCCTTGATTGGGATACTTAGCTTTGAATTATGTTCTGCAAAGATGTCTCAGATAATTTGATATACAATGGCATAGGACCTTGAACATTGGATGATGGAATTTAGAAGAGAACATCCAGTCAAAAAGGGATATTCAGTAGCATTAGGAAGATAGTCAGTAGGTTTAGGGAGACAAGTGAGTATAGGATTTGGACCAAATGTTCTTTAGCAATAGACTTTTGGTTATAGAGTGAATGTAAATGTCAGCACATATGAAGAGTCAGACACTATGTTGAACTGGGGAAAATATGTAGAAAAGCAGATATCAATGGAAACATTACGAAATCAGGCAAAGTATAAAGTGAGGGATAGAATTAGACATTTTCAACAGGGTTGAGTTTCAATATATAAATTAGGAAAAAAAAATATGTAGTCACCAATAGGATTGACAATTGACAGCATTAGGCAACCTGGACATGGATGTTTTTATAAATCCGTGTTCATTTTCCATTTAGGCTTTGGTACAATCATAAGTGTGACCTTTCCATTTTTTGTCCAGAATATTACTGTGATAATGAGGTGACATGAGTATTTCTTTCACCATTTCTGGGAGCAATATATTGAAGATGTAAAATTAGAATCGGGGGTGCAAATAGGTGTACCCTGTTTCTATGAACATAGAGAAAAACCACGAATAGACCATACTGTGAATCAATAATATAACTTTTTTGAACTTTAAATAATGAATTGAACTGATATCTGAAAAATAAAAGGAAATTGTATATTGATATACAATCAATCATTCCAACCAGTTATATATCTAATCGAAATATTAGTGTTTTGGTTTATCATGAAGAGTGTGTGAGTTTTGTTTCAAAATGATTATGGAAATTCAAAATAATGTGTTTGGAAAGAAGTCTCATGAAAAGACAAGTCAAGAAACCCTGACAATACATGTGTTCTGAAGCAAGAAGTGATTAATGTTGAAACAAATGCCTATTAATTTGTGAACTTGTGGATGAAATGTATATAATATGATGTGCAAAAACTGAAGAAACAATAATGTACCAGTGTCGAATACAAATGAATGACAAACTAGATATCATGTCCCATAGAGTCTACTTGCATTGATGTTAGACTGGGTCAGATACTGTAGAATAATTAGGATTTGTATGCACCCTTCACTGAAGTTAGTAGTCAGTACTAGGAAACAAATATGTATTTCAGGTGGATGAATATTTCTGATTATAATCTTGTGAAAAGTTGATTACAAATCCACATACATGAACATGAATGATATAGAGAGTGTATATTAGACACATATATTTTATATTTTGAAAAATTTGGAGAGTATATCTATATCTATATCTATATCTATCTATTTATATCTATCTATATATATATAAACACACACACACACACACACACAAACACATACACACACACAACACTCACAGACATTAAAAAGTACCAATATAAATGCCAATCGAAATTCATCAGTAAATATATATCATCCAACATGCAAAAATATTTATGTTACTGAACATGAGTTTATGTATAATGTTGTTCTTCTAGGACGCTCTCTTATAGGTTGAATTTTCATTTCCAACAGCATTTAGGAGGAGTGAACACTTCTCACAATTTGTATCTGCCAAGACATCCACCTTACAAAAATGTACGTTGATACCTGGTAGGATTGTATATATGCATATAAATATACATGTGTGAATAGGCTACAGAAATTGGAAACAAGTATTCACATATTTGTTAAGTTTTTAAACACATGGAGAATATTTCAATTAAAATTTGACGAAATGTATAACTCCTACCTTATATAATGCAAATGTCAAGTCCAACTGTAGAACATGTCTCCTCTGAAGTGCTTGTATTTCTATTGTGTTGGGTTAATTTTCCTCATTATATTAGGATGAATAGTCTGAGTCTACTAGGTATGGGTTAGTGTCAGGGATTCAGTACTTCGAATGAAAAATTGGAAAATGAATCCAATGTGTATGTAAATATATGCTGCACAAATATCCTCCCGCTCTCATCCAAAACAATGCCTTGACATTACCTTCACCCCAAGTAAGACACAATTAGAGGAGAAGAGTTACACAATCAGTGAATACATATCTGGAATGGAAAATGCTCAGGAGTTCACAACCTTGGAGGTGGTTTAGGAGTTTCCAAAAGTAAGGGACATGGTAAACACTCCACAAACATGGAGCTCTGCTGGCCTGAAAACTGTTTGAGAAACCGCCTCTCAGCTTCTGCACTTGAAATATATGTTGTTTTCAGGAGATTTGGCTTCCTTTGTAGTGAGACCATCAAAGCTGGGTCTGCATCTATGTGACCTGGAGGACATGGTTTCTTATTTTCCAATGAACAAGATGAAGCAGTGCTGAATCCTCTCTTTATAGGTAAACTGAGGCCACTGGGGACTAAGTGTCTCCCCGTTTCCCCGTGTGGACTGTGAAGCCATTTGGTCCTCCTCCACTTTTTGTGGTGTTTAGGCTGCTGCACTGTGAGTTTGGTATTTGTTTCACGAAATACTAGCAGCTAAACTGGGACACAGTGCTGGAGGGAGTTCTGCCACGTGTGGTGGGTAAGGGTCTGCAAGAGAATGCACCAACTAGGCTTCTATCTCTCACAGCTTGCCCCATTTCCCCCTTGTCCATATCAACCTGATTCTTAATTTTCCTCTTAAGACTCTCCATATAACAAGATGCCTTTACATATAAGGGTCTGCTGGCAGCACCATGTCAGTTACAAGCCATTTGGAATCCAATGGTAGATGCACATGGTCCTACCACGGATGATTTATCAAACGCCTCCCCACCACTGCTCTAGACCCACTACTCAGCAGGCTCCAAATTACTGGCATCTCTGTTCTACACCATTTTCTTGAAACTCAGTAAATCAAGGCACTGTCTGGTATACTCATGATCAGCAACAGGACATCCAGTGTTTCTCCAGTGCCACCTGGTCATAGGAATTTCAAAAATTTCATGGTATTTATCTAGCCATTTTTCAAGCATGAAGTTGGAGGCACTGTGGGTTTCAATTCATTAGGCAAACATTAAATGGTTAGGAAGCTCATTTCAATGAAATCTGGAGAACTGTCACAGGCAAGGCTTCCCAAAGAATGGACAAAACGTCACATTAGGCCAGGCCCATTGAGGTCAACAATGTGAGGTCATGTGTGTTTTGACTCTCAATTATGGCTGCCATTTCTTTAAGAATAAAATCATGTGATATCCTTGCAGAGATTCCCAGGCCTCAGTGGAAATCTACCCGGGGCCTAGGTCTCAGTTTCCAAGAGCGACTTTCATGCGTGGCCTCTTAAAATCCCATCAAAATTCATGGCAATGCTTCTCTGAGTTCAGATCCAAAACCCAGTGTCTAAGGGGAATCACACCAGAGTTCAAGCCCACGTGGACCCAGTCATTTTTTCCAATGCCACACAAATGACCAACATTAAAACCAAAACACTCCCACATGGCCCTCACCTTATTCCATATAGTCAATCATCTTAACCTCTGGCTGGAGGTTTCCATGAGGGACGCAGCCCAAGACAGTGTCCAAAATCAGCTCCTTTGCCCCTCATTTGCCTAAAGTCAGGGTAGCCTGGACACCGTTGCTGTGAACCAGGAGTGAACAAATAAGCCTGCCGTTAATACTTCTGTGTTTCTCCAATTTGAGGCCTACTGATTTTAGGTATTGATTCTTTAGGTGACTTAGAGTCATGTGAAAACACAAGCACCTCTGCAAAGCTTTAAGAACTCATTTGATCCAAAGTATCCCTATTCTCATTTGTTGGAGTGCAAGAACCTAACAGAGGAAGGCAAGAGACTTCATCCACAATGAATGATATTTTTTTGCCATTTTGGTTTTGGAAGCTAACATGGGATCATTCTTAAGATCCATCAGGTGCTGAGATTCTAAGTCACAGCCACACACAGGTCCAAGAGGCTGATAAAGACACATCCCTTTCCAAAGCAATTAAACAAAGAGCCACAGGTGAGGCCCATTCATTTCCATTTGAAAACTGTTTTCTTCAGGCTTCACAAAGGGGTGGCCTGAGGCAAAGACCTTCCTGACATTCAGTGCAACACAACAATAAGTAAGCAAAAGGCCCAAAGCGGGGTTTCTGCACTGAGACTTTCCTGGTCACACTGATATCTGAGTTTTCTGAGATGCTCGCCATTCTCTTCAGCTATCCTGTACATGGCCATGTCACAGAGCTTGGAGGTGGTACATATTTTGTACACAAATCCCTGAGCCTATTCTGGAGAGTGGCCAGAATTCAGGAAGAAAACAACAACTTAGAAAGATAGCAGGTGTTGCACATCGATAAGACAAGCTGCAGTCTATTCATATATTGGGCAGGATGAATTATGGGAAGATTTATACTAGACAGGACACATCCATTAATGCATTCTCTTTTCTAATGTCTACAACAACGGACACAGTTGGATACACAGAAACAGAAACACTCGCCGTGTCAAATGACTTACTAGAAACTGTCCACTTCAAACGAAACAAACCGCCTTTCCTATCTATTCTCAGAACATGAGACAAAACAACAAACCCACACCGACTCCCACAAAGGCACCTCCTTCCCCCAAGTAGGTCTGTGACTATCCGGAGTGTCCTCTGACTGGTGGGCCATACTATGTTCCCCCAAAATGGCCTGTCTTCTCTCAGATCTTGTTTCCTTGACCAACTCTGTGAAGATGTTAGGAAAAAGTGGTTAGCCACTACCTGTTTTCTCAGGAAAGGTCCATCTTCAGAGCTCTCCTGGCATTTGGCCATCCTCACATCATTAGGTACCAAGAAAACTGACTCTGTCCTTGGTAAATCCAAACAAGTGAGCCCACTGGGACTGGGACTGGGACTGCCTCTGGGTGCCTGGCTTCTTGGATACCAAGTTCAGAGATTTCCATCACCAAGGAAATGAGGGATGTCACATTCTTTGAAACTGAATGAGGTCACTGCCTTGGCAACCACTTTGTCCTAACAGTTACTTCCAAGTGTAACATAAGATGGAGGTTGCCCCTACTTCCTTTGACACTTTTATTAAGTAGAATGTATATCAACCATTGGCACCTGGGAACAGCTCTCCACTCAGGCCTGGTTTGGTCCACCTTCTCTACAATAAGAATAGAGAGGCAGATTCAGACACATCCCTTCATCCTGACCAGGTTGTTTGCCATGGAAGATGACTTTTTCTCTCTTTGGTGCTTCATACCTGCCTACAACTTCTCCAGGTATCATCTGTGCATGGATATTTTAGGTTCTCATCAGGAGGAAGGTCTCCAACTTTCCTGTATTGTAAGACCCACTCTGTCCCTGCTCTTCTGTAAAATGATTGAGGGAACAGTGTATACTTGGGTTAAAAACAGGTTTGATTTGGGTTACGAATGATTCTGTGCGATTAATAATGGTATTGGGAACCTGCAATATTTACAAGAATATAGAGGTGAAATATAATTATGAAAAGAGAAACCTAGTTATGATTTGAAGCCCAGAAGGGTTTTGCCCTTGATTGGGATACTTAGCTTTGAATTATGTTCTGCATAGATGTCTCAGATAATTTGATATACAATGGCATAGGACCTTGTACATTGGATGATTGAATTTAGAAGAGAACATCTAGTCAAAAAGGGATATTCAGTAGGATTAGGAAGATAGTCAGTAGGTTTAGGAAGAAGAGTGAGTATAGGATTTGGACCAAAAGTTCTTTAGCAATAGACTTTCGGTTATAGAGCGAATGTAAATATCAGCACATATGAAGAGTCAGTCAATATGATGAACTGGGGAAAATGTGTAGAAAAGCAGATATCAATGGAAACATTACGAAATCAGGCAAAGTATAAAGTGAGGGATAGAATTAGACATTTTCAACAGGGTTGAGTTTGAATATATAAATTAGGAAAAAACAAATATGTAGTCACCAATAGTATTGACAATTGACAGCATTAGACAACCTGGACATGGATGTTTTTAGTAATCCATGTTCACTTTCCATTTAGGCTTTGGTACAATCATAAGTGTGACCTTTCCATTTTTTGTCCAGAATATTACTGTGATAATGAGGTGACATGAGTATTTCCTTCACCATTTCTGGGAGCAATATATTGAAGATTTAAAATTATAGTTGGGGGTACAAAGAGGTGTACCCTGTGTCTATTAAGATAGAGATAAAGCATGAATAGACCATACTGTGAATAAATAATATAACTTTTTTGAACTTTATATAATGAATTGAATTGATATCTGAAAAATTACAGGAAATCGTATATTGATATACAATCATTCATTCCAACCAGTTATATATCTAATGGAAATATTATTGTTTGGTTTATCATGAAGAGTGTGTGAGTTTTGCTTCAAAAGTGATTATGGAAATCAAAAATAATGTGTTTGGAAAGAAGTCTCATGAAAAGACCAGTCAAGAAACCCTGACAGTACATGTGTTCTGAAGCAAGAAGTGATTAAAGTTGAAACAAATGCCTGTAAATTTGTGAACTTGTGGATGAAGTGTATAACTTAAAATGTGCAAAAACTGAAGAAATAATAATGTACCAGTGTTGAGTACATATGAACGTCAAATTACATATCATGTCCCATAGGAATCTACTTGCATTGATGTTAGACTGGGTCAGCTACTGTAGAATAATTAGGATTTGTATGCACCATTCACTGAAGTTAGTTTTCAGTACTAGGAAATAAATATGTATTTCAGGTGGATGAATACTTCTGATTATTATCTTGTGAAAAGTTGATTATAAATCCACATACATGAACATGAATGAATTTAGAGAGTTTACATTAGACACATATATTTCATATTTTGAAAAATCTCCAGAGTGTACAGATATATTACACACACACACACACACACACACACACAAACACACAAAACACTGACAGACATTTAAAAGAAGCAATATAAATGGCAATAGAAATTCATCAGTAAATATATATCACCCACAGATGCAAAAATATTTATTTTACTGAACATGAATTTATGTATAATGTTCTTCTACTAGGAAGCTCCCCTATAGGTTGAATTTTCAGTTCCAACAGCGTTTAGGAGGTGTGAACTCTTCTCACAGTTTGTATATGCCAAGTCAGCCTCCTCAAAATGTACGTGTGATACCTGGTAGGATTCTATATATGCATATAAATATACAAGTGTGAATAGGCTAAAGAGAAAGGGAAACAAGAATTCTCGTATTTTTTAAGTTTAAAAACTTATGGAGAACTTCTTCGATTAAAAATTGACTAAATTTATAACTTTTACCTTATATAATGCAAAAGGCAAGTCCAACTATACAACATGCCTCCAATGAACTGCTTGTATTTCTATAGGTTTGGGTTATTTTTCTCTATCATATTAGGATGAGTTGTTTGAGTCTAGTAGGTATGGGTTAGTGTCAGGGATTCAATATTTCAAAATGAAAATTGGAAAATGAATCCAATTTGTATGCATATATATGCTGCACAAATATCCTCCCACTCTCATCCAGAACAATGCCTTGACATTACCTTCACCCCAAGTAAGACACAATTAGAGGAGAAGAGTTAGAAAATCAGTGAACACATATCTGGAATGGAAAATGCTCAGGAGTTCACAACCTTGGAGGTGTTAGAGGAGTTTCCAAAAGCAAGGGACAGGGTAAACACTCCACAAACATGGAGCTCTGCTGGCCTAAAAACTTTTTGAGAAACTGCCCTGAGATAGGGCACTTAAATATATGTTGTTGTCAGGAGATTTGGCTTCCTTTGTAGTGAGACCATCAAAGCTGGGTCTGCATCTATGAGACCTGGAGGACATTGTTTCTGATGTTTCAATGAACATGAGGCAGCAGTGCTGATATTTTTCTTTTTAGGTAAACTGTGGCCTCTGGGGTCTAAGTGTCTCCCCGTTGAACTGTGAAGCCATTTGGCCCTCCTACACTTTTTGTGGGGTTTTTCTGCTGCACTGGTAGTTTGGTATTTGATTCATAAAATAGAAGGAGTTCAACTGGGACACAGTGCTGGAGGAAGTTCTGTCACGTGTGGTGGGTCAGGGTCTGCAGGAAAATGCACCAACCAATCTTCTATCCCTCAAAGCTTGCCCCATTGCATCCTTGTCCATAGCAACCTGATTCTGAACATTGCCCTGAATCCTCTCCATATAACAAGATGCCTTTACTTATAAGGGTCTGCTGGCTGCACCATGTAAGCCACAAGCCATTTTTAAGCCAATGGAAGATCCAAATTGCTCCAACACAGAAGTTTTATCACACTCCTGCCCACCACAACTCTAGGCCCACTTCTTAGGAGCCTGAAACTTACTGGGACCTCTGTTGTACACCATTTTCATTAAACCCAGTCAAGCAAGGCACTGTCAGGTACATCCATGATCAGCAGCAGGATATCCAAAGGTTCTCTAGTGCAACCTAGTCATGGGAATTTCAAAAATTTCATGGTATTTATCTAGACATTTTACAAGGATGAAGTTGGAAGCACTGTGGGTTTCAATTTTTTCAGGAACCATTAAATGGTGAGGAAGATTATTTCAATGAAAGCTCTGAAGAACCCTCACAGGCAAGGCTTCTCAAAGAGTGGACAAAAGGTCACATTAAGCCAGGCCCATTGAGGTCTACAATGTGAGTTCCATGTGTGTTTTGACTCTCAAATATGGCTGCCAAGTCTTTTGAATGAAATCATGTGATACCTTGGCTGAGATTCCCAGTGCTCTGTGCAAAGCCACTCTGGGGCTAGATCTCAGTTTCCAAGGGTGACTCTCATACATGGCCTCTTTAATCTCAACACAATACATGGCAATACTTTTCTGAGGTCAGTTTCTGAACTCAGTCTCTAAGGGGAATCACACCAAAGTTCAAGCCCAGGTAGACCCAGTTATGTCTTCCAACTGCCACACAAATATCCACAATTAAATCCAAAACACTCCCACATGTCACTCATCTTTTCTATATACCCACTCATCATAACCTCTGGCTGGAGGTTTCCATGAGGGGTGCTGCCCAAGACAGTGTCCAAAATAACCACGCTTGCCCCTCATTTGCCTAAAATCAGGGTGGCCTGGACATCCTTCCAGTGAACCAGGAGTGATCAAATTGGCCGGCCATTAAGATGGCACTGCTTCTCCAATTTGAGGCCTACTGACTGTGGGGTTTAGAGTCTTTATGTGATTTGGAGTCATGAGAAAAATCAAGCACTTATGGGCTATCCTCTGCAGGGTTTTGAGGAACACATTTAAACCAAATGATCACTATTCTCACTTGATGAAGGTCAGGAACCTTACAGAGGAATGCGAGAGACTTCATCCAAAATGAATGCTCTTTTGTCCATTTTGGTTTTGGATGCACACATGGGATCTTTCTTTAGATCCATCAGGTGCTAAGAATCTAAGCCACAGCCTCACACAGGGCCAAAAAGCTGATTCAGACACATCCCTTTCCAAAGCAATTAAGCAAAGAGCCACAGGTGATGCCCATTCATTTCTATTTGAAAACTATTTCTTTTGACTCTACAAAGGTGTGGCCTGAGGCAAAGACGTTCTGACATTCAGGGCAACAGAACAATTGGTAAGCAAAAGGCCCAAAGCAGGGTTTCTCCATTAGAATTTTCTGGTCACACTCATATCTGAGTTTTCTTAGATGCTCCCATTCCTTTCAGCAATCAAGTACATGGCCAAGTCTCAGAGCTTGGAGGTGGTACATATTTTGGACACAAAACAATGAGACTATTCTGGAAATTGGCCAGAATTCAGGAAGAAAACAGGACCTTAGCAAGATTGTAGGACTTGCCCACCCATAAGTCAAGCCACAGTCCATTCATAAATTGGGCAAGATGAATCTTGGGAAGCTTTCTACTAGTCAGGACACGTACAATGATTCATTCTCTTTTCTAATGTCTAAAACCACGGACACAGTGGGATACACAGACAAAGAGACACTGGCCTTGTCAAACGACTTACCAGAAACAGTTCACTCCAAAACAAACAAACCGCCTTTCCTACCTATTCTCAGAACATGAGACAAAACCTCAACCCCACACCCACACACACAAAGGCAGCTCCTTCCCCCAAGTAGGTCTGTGACTATCAGGAGTGTCCTCTGACAGGTGGGCCATACTATGTTCTGATGAAATCGCCTGTCCTGTGTCAGATATGGTCTCATTGGCCCAATCTGTGAAGTTGTCACTAGCCAGCTGTGAGCCACTACCTGCTTTCTCAGGAAAGGCCTCTCTTCAGAGCTTTCCTGACATTTGTCCATCCTCACATCAGTAGGTACCAAGAAAGACTGACTCTGTCCTTGTTAAATCCAAACAAGTGAGACCACTGGGACTGGGAATGGGACTGGCTCTGCGTGCCTGGCTTCCCGGATCCCAAGTTCAGAGAGTTTCATCACAAAGGAAGTGAGGTGAGATTACTTCCTTCAGGAATTTAATGAGGTCACTGCCTTGGCAACCACTTTGTCCTAACAGTAGCTTCCAATAGTCCTATGAGATGGAGGCAGCCCTTACTTCCTGTGACACTTTCATATGTTAGAATGGTATATCAACCATAGGCACCCAGGAACAGCTCTCCACACATGCCTGGTATGGTCCATCTTCTCTACATTAAGAAGAGAGTCTTATTCAGACAAAACCCTTCATTCTGGAAAGGTTGTTTGCGATGGAAGATGACTTTTGCTCTCTCAGGTCCTTCATAGGTGCCTAATCTTCTCCAGGGATCAAATCTGCATGGACCTTTGAGGTTCTCAGCAGGAGGCAGATCCCCTACATTCCTGTATTGTAAGATGAACTCTCTCGCTGCTCTTCTGTAAAGTTAGATTGAGGGAAGAGTGTATGGTTAGGGTTATTAACATGTTCGATTTGGATTACGAATCATCCTGCAGGATGATTAATAGTATTGGGAACCTGCAATATTTATAAGATTATAGAGGTGAAATATAAGTATGAAAACAGAAATGTTGGTAAGATTTGAAGCCCAGAAGGGCATTAGGCCCTTGATTGGGATACTTAGCTTTTAATTACGTTCTACACAGATGTCTCAGATAAATTGATAATCAATGGCATAGGACCTTATTCTTTGGATGTTTGATTTTAGAAGAGAACATCCACTCAAATTGAGATAGTCGGTGGGATTAGGAAGATAGTTGGTAGGTTTATAAAAAAGAGTGAGTATAAAATTTGGACAAAAATTTCTGTAGCAATATGGTTTCGGTTATAGAGTGAATGTAAATGTCAGCACATGTGAAGAGTCAGTCACAATGATTAACTGGGGAAAATATGTAGGAAGGAAAATATCAATAGAGACATTATGAAATGAGGCAATTATATAGTGAGTGATAGGATTAGACATTTTCAACAGGGTTGAGATTGAGTACATAATCTTAGGAAGAAACAAATATGTAGTCACCAATAGGAATGACATTTGAAAGCATTAGGCAACCTGGATATGGATGTTTTTAGTAAGCCATCTTCACTTTCCATTTAGGATTTGGTACAATCATAAGTGTGACCTTTGCATTTTGTGCCCAGAAAATTATTGTGATCAAATGTATATGTAGATCATATGATATGTGCATTTCTTCCACCATTTCTGGGAGCAATATTTGAGGACACATAAATTAGTATTGTGGGTACCAAGTGGTGTACCCTGTGTCTACGGATATAGAGATAATGCATGAATAGACCTTAGTGTGAATAAATAATATAACTTTTTTCACTTTAAATAATGGATTGAATTGATATCTTAAAATATATAGGAAATCATATATTGACATACAATCATTCACTCCAACCAGTTACACATATAATGGTAATCTTAGGGTTATTGTTTATCATGAAGTGTGTGTGAGTTTTGTTTCAAAAGTGTTTATGGAAATCGAAAATAATGTGTTTGGAAGGAAGTCTCATGAAAAGACCAGTCAAGAAATATGGAGGAATCCATGTGTTCAAAGCAGGAATTGATTGAAAGTGAAACAAATGCCTATAACTTTGCTAAATTGTGGATGAAATATATATCCTGTGATGTGCATAAACTGATGAAATAGTAATGTACCAGTGTTGAATAAAAATGAAGGTCAAAGTACACATCATGTCCCATAGGAATCTACTTGCATTGATGTTAAACTGGTTCAGTTACTGTAGAAATATTAGGATTTCATGCATTATTCACCATAGTTAGCTTTATTTTTTTTCATTTTTATTTATAATTGTTCAAAACATTACATAGTTGTTGTTATATCATATTTCACACTTTGATTCAAGTGCATTATGAACTCCCATTTTTACCCCATGTACAGATTACAGAATCACATCATTTACACATCTATTGATTCACATATTGCCATACTAGTGTCTATTGAATTCTGCTGCCTTTCCTATCCTCTACTATCCCCCCTCCCCTCCCCGCCCCTCCCCTCTTCTCTCTCTACCCCCTCTACTGTAATAAATTTGTCCCCCTTGTATTATTTTTCCCTTTCCCCTCACTTTCTCTTGTATGTAATTTTATATAACCCTGAGGGTCTCCTTCCAATTCCATGCAATTTTCCTTCTCTCTCCCTTTCCTTTCCACCTCTTATCCCGGTTTAATGTTAATCATCTTGTCATGCTCTTTGTCTCTCCTCTGTTCTTAGTTACTCTCCGTATATCAAAGATGACATTTGGCATTTGTTTTTTAAGGATTGGGTAGCTTCACTTAGCATAATCTGCTCTAATGCCATCCATTTCCCTCCAAATTCTATGATTTTTTTCATTTTTCAATGCAGAGTAATACTCCATTGTGTATAAATGCCACAGTATTTTCTCCATTCTTTCATTGAAGGGCATATAAGTTGGTTTCACAGTCTTCCTGTTGTGAATTGTTCTGCTATGAACATCGATGTAGCAGTGTCCCTGTAGCATGCTCTTTTTAGGTCTTTAGTGAATAGACTGAGTAGGGGAATAGCTGGGTCAAATGGTGGTTCCATTCCCAGCTTTCCAAGAAATCTCCATACTGCTTTCCAAATTGGCTGCACCAATTTGCAGTCCCACTAGCAATGTACAAGTGTACCTCTTTCCCCACATCCTTGCCAGAACTTGTTGTTGTTTGACTTCATAATGTCTGCCAATCTTACTGGAGTGAGATGGTATCTTAGGGTGGTTTTGATTTGCATTTCTCTGACTGCTGGAGATGGTGAGCATTTTTTCATGTACTTGTTGATTGATTGTAAGTCCTCATCTGATAAGTGTCTGTTGAGATCCTCAGCCCATTTGTTGATTGGGTTATTTGTTATCTTATTGTCTAATTTTTTGAGTTTTTTGTATACTCTGGATATTAGGGCTCTATCTGAAGTGTGAGGAGTAAAGATTTCTTCCCAGAATGTAGGCTCCCTATTTACCCCTCTTATTGCTTCTTTTGCTGCGAAAAAACTTTTTAGTTTATGTCCCATTTGTTGATTCTAGTTATTAACTCTTGTGCTATGGGTGTCCTATTGAGGAATTTGGAGCCCAACCCCACAGTATGCACATCGTAAGCAAATTTTTCTTCTATCAGACACTGTGTCTCTGATTTGATATCAAGCTCATTGATCCATTTTGAGTTAACTTTTGTGCATGGCAAGAGAAAGGGATTCAGTTTCAATTTGTTACATATGGATTTCCAGTTTTCCAAACACCATTTGTTGAAGATGCTATCCTTCCTCCATTGCATGCTTTTAGCCCCTTTATCAAATATAAGATAGTTGTAGTTTTGTGGATTGGTTTCTGTGTCCTCTATTCTGTACCATTGGTCCACCGGCCTATATTGGTACCAGTACCATGCTATTGTTGTTACTATTGCTCTGTAGTATAGTTTGAAGTCTGGTATCGCTCTACCGCCTGATTCACACTTCCTGCCTAGCATTGTTTTTGCTATTCTGGGACTTTTATTTTTCCATATGTATTTCATGATTGCTTTCTTTATGTCTTCAAGAAATGCCTTTGGGATTTTGATTGGCATTGCATTAAACCTATAGAGAAATTTTGGTAATATCGCCATTTTGATGATGTTAGTTCTGCCTATCCATGAACAGGATATATTTTTACATCTTCTAAGATTTTCTTATATTTCTCTCTTTAGGGTTCTGTGGTTTTCATTGTATAAGACTTTCACCTCTTTTGTTAGGTTGATTCCCATCTTTTTTTTTTTTTAGGATATTGTGAATGGAGTGGTTGTTCTCATTTCCATTTCAGAGGATTTGTCGCTGATGTAGAGGAATGGCTTTGATTTATGTGTGTTGATTTTATATCCTGCCACTTTGCTGAATTCATTTATTAGCTCTATTAGTTTCTTTGTAGACCCTTTTGGGTCTGCTAGGTATAGAATCATGTCTTCTGCAATAGTAATAATTTAAGTTCTTCTTTTCCTATTTTTATGCCTTTAATTTCTTCCGTCTGTCTAATTGCTCTGGCCAGTGTTTCGAGAACTGTATTGAACAGAAGTGGTGAGAGAGGGCATCCCATTCTTGTTCCAGATTATAGAGGGAATGCCTTCAATTTTTCTAGATTCAGAATGATGCTAGCTTGAGGCTTAGCATAGATTGCTTTTACAATATTGAGGTATGTTCCTGTTATTCCTAGTTTTTCTAGAGTTTTGAAGATAAAGGGATGCTGTACTTTGTCGAATGCTTTTTGTGCATCTATTGAGATGATCATATGGTTCTTATTTTTAAGTCTATTGATGTGGTGAATAACATTTATTGATTTTCGTATATTGAACAAGCCTTGCATTCCACGGATGAATCCTACTTGATGATGGTGCACAATTTTTTTAATATGTTTTTGTATCTGATTCGCCAGAATTTAATTAGGGATTTTTGCATTTAGGTTCTTTAGGGATATTGGTCTGTAGTTTTCTTTGTTTGAAGTGTTTATGTCTGGTGTAGAAATTAGGGTGATATTGGCCTGGTAGAATGAATTTGGAAGATCTCCCTCTTTTTCAATTTCCTGAAATAGCTTGATAAGTATTGGTATTAGTTCATATTTAAGGGTTTGTAAAACTCTGCTGTATACCCATACTGTCCTGGTCTTTTCTTAGTTGGTAATCTTTGGATGGTTTCTTCTATTTCCTCAATTGATATTGGTCTGTTTAGGTTGTCTATATCCTCCTGACTCAATCTGGACAGATCATATGACTTAAGAAATTTTTCGATGCCTTCACTATCTTCTATTATATTGGAGTATAACGAATCAAATTAATTTCTTATTATCTTCTGTATTTCAGAAATATCTGCTGTGATTGCCAGGGGGTGACAAATAACTTGTGTAGATTGATACAGCAGGAGTGGAAACCGTTTATTGTAGAATCCAAGCGATATTTATACATTTTATAAAGCTTATCTAATTAGCATAAAATAGATACAGCAGTCAACCAATAAGGAATCTCCACACTTTATGGCTTGCTTTTGTTACTTCAAAAACCACTCCCTATGGCATTTGGCCAGGCGCCATCCAGACTTGTTTCCAGACCCTAACATTTCTCTGGCAAAATACCAGGTGCCATGCTGACTTGTTTATAGACCTTAACATGTGATATTGACTTTTTCATCCCGTATGCTAGTAATTTGAGTTTTCTCTCTTCTTCTTTCATTAGCATGGCTAAGGGTCTGTCGATTTTATTTATTTTTTCAAAGAACCAACTTTTAGTTTCCTCAATTTTTTCAATTGTTTCTTTTGTTTCGATTTCATTAATTTCAGCTTTGATTTTAATTAAATCTTACCTTCTACTTATTTTGCTGTTGTTTTCCTCTTCTTTTTCTAGGATTCTGAGATGAAGTATGAGATCATTTATTTGCTGTTGTTTTTTTCTTTTTTTAAGGAATGAAATCCAAGCAATGAATTTTCCTCTTAGAACGGATTTCAATGTGTCCCATAGATTCTGATATGTTGTGCCTGTGTTTTCATTTATCTCTAAGAATTTTTTAATTTCCTCCTTTATGTCTTCTATAACCCATTGTTCATTCAGTAACCTGTTGTTCATTCTACAAGTGATGCATGATTTTTCCTTCCTTCTTTTATCATTGATTTTTAGTTTATATTCCATTATGATCAGATAAGATGCATGGTATTATCTCTACTGCTTTATATTGTCTAAGAATTGCCCTGTGACATAATATATGATCTATTTTTGAGAAGGATCCATGTGCTGCTGAGGAAAAATGTAACTGCTTGATGTTGTGGAGTATATTCTATATATGTCAATTAAGTCTAGGTTATTTATTGTGTTATTGAGTTCTATAGTTTTCTATTTCAACTTTTGTTTGGAAGACCTGTCCAGTGGTGAGAGAGGTGTGTTGAAGTCTCCCATGATTATTGTATGGTGGTCTATTAGACTCTTGATCTTGAGAAAAGTTTGTTTGATGGACATAGCTGCACCATTGTTTTGGGGCATATATATATTTATAATGGTTATGTCTTGTTGCTGTATGGTTCTCTTGAGCAGTATATAGTGTCCCTCTTTATCCCTTTTGATTAACTTTGGCTTGAAATCTATTTTATTTGATATGAGTATGGACACCCCTACTTGTTTCCGAAATCCATATAAGTGATATGATTTTTCCCAACCTTTCCCCTTCAGTCTATGTATGTCTTTTCCTATCAAATGCGTCTCCTGTAGGCAGCATATTATTGGGTCTTGTTTTGTGATCCATTCTACTAGCCTCTGTCTCTTAATTGGTGAGTTTAAGGCATTAACATTTACAGTTATTATTGAAATAATGGTTGTTCTTCTAGCCCTATTTGTTTATTTATGTTATTAAACATGGATTGTTTTCTTCTCTGATTATTTCCCACTTTTACTGTACTACATCCCACTGTTGGTTTTTATTGTTATTTCCCTTTCTTCTTCCTGTAATATTTTCCGAGGATGTTTTGAAGAGATGGTTTTCTAGCTACAAATTATTTTAACTTTTTTTTATCATGGAAGGTTATAATTTTATCTTCCATCCTGAAGCTTGATTTCACTGGATACACAATTCTTGGTTGGAATCCATTTTCTTTCAGTGTTTGAAAAATGTTATTCAAGGATTTTCTAGCTTTCAGAGTCTGTGTTGAAAGATCAGCTGTTATCCTGATTGTTTTACCCCTAAATGTAATCTGCTTTTTTTCTCTTGTAGCATTTAAAATTCTCTCCTTATTGTGTACGTTGGACATCTTCATTATAATGTGTCTAGGTGTGGATCTCTTATGATTTTGCACATTTGGCGTCCTGTAGGCTTCTAGGACTTGGGAGTCAGTCTGATTCTTCAAGTCTGGGAAGTTTTCTCGTATTATTTCATTGAATACATTCCTCATTGCTTTGGTTTTAACCTCTATACCTTCCTGTATTCCAATGACTCTTATGTTTGGTCTCTTTATGTTATCCCGTATTTCTTGGATATTCTGTTCATGGTTTCTTAACAGTCTTGCTGAGCTGTCTATGTTCTTTTCAAGTTGGAATACTTTGTCTTCATTGTCTGATGTTCTATCTTCTAAGTGTTCTACTCTGCTGGTAGTCTTCTCAATTGAGTTTTTTAGTTGGTTTATTGCTGTCTGCATTTCTAGGATTTCTGTTTGTTATTTTTTACAACCTCTATCTCTCTGTATAGCTGATCTTTTGCTTCTTGGATTTGTTTATGTAATTCATTGTCGAAGTGATCTTTCATTGTCTGATTTTGCTGTCTAATGTCTTCCTTGAGACTCCAGATTATCTGAAGCATGTATATCCTGAGTTCTTTATCTGACATTCCATCTGCTGCAGCTATTACCCGTGGACCCCTGGGGTGTTCTGCCGATCGGTCGCAGGTCTGCCTACCTTGTAGGTGCTGGCGGCGGCTCTGCTCTTCCCCTATTCCAATTGGGGTGACGTGACTACCATGCAGGTGTGTTGCTGGGCCTGTTCCGCCAGTTTGTCGCAGGTCTGCCTGCCTTGCGGGCACGGGCAATGGATCTGCTCTGCTCCTATTCCAAATGGGGTGAAGTGTCTGCCGTGCCGGCAGGGCGATGGGCCTCTTCTGCCAGTCAGGTGCAGGTGTGCCTACCTTGCGGGCGCGGGTGATGGCTCTGCTCTGCCCCTACTCCAATTGGGGGGTCGTGACTACCATGCCGGCAGGTTGCTGGGCCTGTTCTGGGTGCGGGCGAAGACTCTGCTCTTCCCCTACTAATATTGGGGTGACCTGACTACCATGCCGGTGGGCCACTGGGATTGTACTAGGTGCGGGAGAAGGCTCTGCTCTGCAACTACTCCAATTCGGTTGATGTGACTACCATGCCTGCGGGTCACTGGGCCTGTTCTGGGCAAGGGCGGCGGCTCTGCTCTGCCTCTATTCCAATTGGGGTGACGTGACTACCATGCAGGTGTGTCGCTGGGCCTGTTCCGGGCGTGGGCGGCGGCTCTGCTCTGCCCCTCTGGCTTGATGACAAAGTGAGAGAGACCCGGGTGTTTGTGACTCACTTTCTTTACCAGGAGACCAACTGTTTCTGTCACCGCTGGTATCAATGAGGTTATCTCCTCTGCTGCTTTCTGATGACATCAGATCTCTGCCATGTTGGTATCCCATGCAAAAGGCAGCATTTCGTTCCCTTTGTTGGGTGACTAAAGCAATTGGTGAGTCCTGACCGGCATTCACAAGCCCCGTCTCAATCCTGTTGCCACTGCCTATGAAGGCTCGGTTGATATTTACTGATATTCAGCAAGACCCGGACCGAGAAGCAGTTTCCGCGGGTTCTTTAGCCCTGGGCCAGATCAGTTCCTGGAGGCGGAATTCGGCTGCTCTGGGCTCGCTGTATGTTCTAATAGAAGCAGGCTCCAAGACGCAGTTTCTGCGGGTTCTTTAGCACTGAGCCTGAGTAATTTGTCTGCAACACAAAGGTGAATGGCATCCTGAAATTACCTGTTCTATAGCTGAATAAGCTGCGATCAGTGGAAAACAGGGATGATGAAGTCACCTCTCCATGATGGTGGCCGCTGGGTTCCTCTGTGGTCTGACGGGTGTGGAGAAACGAGTTGGACTGCATGCTTTCCCATCTCAAACCCAGAATTCAGCACTGAGCACAGTGATTGCATACCTGGCAGGAGCCCACAGTACCTGCACCGCTGTATATTTGCCTTGCTATCTCGTCCTTTCCCAGCACGCGCCACAGACTCTAGCCACGGAGCGATTTCCTGAATAAGTCGCATGACCTTCTGTGAAAACAAATCACTCGCGTTTGAGCCTTCGTAGCTGATCCTCCTGAGATGGAAATATGTACACTTGGTTTTGGAGAACCACAATTTTGCTGGAAATTCCTAACAAGATAGGTTTTAGCCATTCTAACTCGTCATTCTCCCTCACAGTGACGCTGTACATGGGGGTGATGCACTCCCTTCACAGCCATCATATGATCCCCTGAAGTTAGTTTTCAGTACTAGGAAACAAATAAGTATTTCAAGTGGATGAATATTTCTGAGAATAATCTTTTGAAAAGTTGATTATAAATCCACATACATGAATATGAATGAATTTAGGGAGTGTATAATAAGAAAAATATACTTCATATTTTGAAAAATCTGCAGAGTGAAAAAAAAAAAAAAAAATATATATATATATATATATATATATATATATATATATATACAGAGACATTAAAAAGTAGCATTATGTATGCCAATCGAAATTCACCATGAAATATATATCATCCACAGATCCAAAAATATTCATTTTAATGAACATGGATTTATGTCGTTCAACTAAGAAGCTCACCCGTATGTTGAATTTTCAGTTCCAACAGCATTAAGTAGGAGTGATCTCTTCTCACAATTTGTATCTGCCAAGGCAGCCACCTCACAAAATGTACGAGTGATACCAGGTAGAATTCGATATTTGCATATAAAAATACATGTGATGAATAGGCTACAGAGAAAGGGAGACAGTTATTCACATATTTGTTAACTTTTAAAACACATGGAGAACTATTTCAATTAAAATTTGCTAGATTTATAACACCTACCATTTATCATACGAAAGGCAAGTCCAACTATACACCATGCCTCCTGTGAACCTCTTGTATTTCTATTCTGTTTGGGTTATTTTTCTCCATAATATTAGCATTAAAAGTCAAAGTCTATTAGGGTATGTGTTAGTGTCAGGGATTCAGTATTTCGAATGGAAAATTTGAAAATGTATCCAATGTGTATGTAAATATGTGCTACACAAAAAACTTCCCACTCTCATTCAGAACAATGCCTTGACATTACCTTCGCCCCACATAAGACACAATTAGAGGAGAGGAGTTAGAAAATCTGTGAATACATATGTGGAATGGAAAATGCTCAGGAGTTCACAAATTTGGAGGTGGTAGAAGAGGTTCCAAAAGTAAGGGACAGGGTAAACACTCCACAAACATGAAGTTCTGCCATCCTGACATCTGGAGAAACTGCCTCTAAGGTTTGGCAATGAAATATATGCTGTTGTCAGGAGCATTAGCTTCATTTGGAGTGACACCATCAAAGCTGGGTCTTCATCTATGTGACATGGATGACATTGTTTCTTATTTTCCAATGAACATGAGGCAGCAGTGCTGAATTTTCTATTTGTATGTAACTTGTGGCCACTGGGGTCTAAGTGTCTCCCCGTGTGCACTGTAAATCCATTTGGTCATCCTCCACTATTCATGGTGTTTCTTGCTGCTGCATGGGAGTTTGGAATTTGCTTCATGAATTAAAGAGTTCAACAGGGACACAGTGCTGAAGTGAGTTCTGTCAATTGTGGTGGGTCGGGTTCTACAGGAGAATGCACCAACCAGGCTTCTATCCCACATTGCTTGCCCCATTGACCATAGCAACCTGATTTTGAACATTGCCCTGAAACCTCTCCATATAACAATATGCTTTTACATATAAGAGTCTACTGGCTGCAAAATGTCAGTCACAATCAATTTGCAAGCCAATGGCAGATCCACATGGCCCAACACAGATGTTTTATCACCCACCTGCCAACCACTGCTCTAGGACAACTACTCAGCAGGATCCAACTTACTGGCATCTCTGTTCTACACCATTTTCATAAAACCAAGTCAATCAGGGCACTGTCTTACATACTCATGATCAGCAACAGGACATCCAAATGTTCTCCTGCCACCCGGTCATGGGAATTTCAAAAATTTTTATGGTATTTATCTAGCCAATTTTCAAGAAAGAAGTTGACTAAGCTTATTTCAATGAAAACTCTGGAGAATTCTCACAGGCAAGGCTTCCCAAAGAGTGGCCAAAATGTCAGATTAAGCCAGGCCCATTTAGGTCTACAATGTGAGGTCCATGTGTGTTTTGACTCTCAAAAATGGCTGCCAAGTCTTTAAGAATAAAATCATGTGATATCCTGGATGAGATTTCCTGTGATCTTTGGAAAGTCAACTTGGGCCTAGATGTCACTTTCCAAGGGCAACTCTCATGCATGGCCATCTAAAATTCCAACACAATTCATGGCAATACTTCTCTGAGATCAGTACCAGAACTCAGTCTCTAAGGGGAATCACACCAGAGTGCAAGCCCAGGTGGACCCAGTCATCTCTTCCAACCACCATTCAAATGTCCACAATTAAAACCAAAACACTCCCACATGGCCCAAATCTTCTTCCATATAGACACTCATCATAACCTGTGGCTGGAGGTTTCCATGAGGGGAGCAGCCCACGTCAGTGTCCAAAATAAGCTTCCTGCCCCTCATTTGCCTAAAGTCAGGGTGGCGTGGACACCCTTCCTGTAAACCAGGAGTGATCAAATAGGCCTTCCTTTAATACTGTTTGGCTTCTCCAACTTGAGGACTACTGACTTTGAGGTTTAGATTCTTTAAGTGAATTGGAGTCATGAGAAAAAACAAGCATCTATGGGCTAGCCTCTGCTGGGTTTTGAAGAACTTATTTGACCCAAAGGATCCCTGTTCTCACTTGATGGATTTCAGGAACCTACCAGAGGAAGGCAAGAGAGTTAATCAACAATATCTGATCTTTTTGCCATTTTGGTTTTGGATGCATGCATGGGATCTATCTTTAGATCCATCAGGTGCTGAGAATCTAAGCCACAGCCTCACACAGGGCCAAGAGACTGATTCAGACATATCCCTTTTCAAAGCAATTAAGCATGGATCCACAGGTGATGCCCATTTATTTGCATTTGAAAACTGTTTTCTTCAGGCTTCACAAAGTGGTGGCTTGAGGCAAAGATCTTCCTGACATTCAGGGCAACAGAACAATAGGTAAGCAAAAGGACCAAAGCAGGGTTTCTCCACTGAGACTTTCCTGGTCAACTGATATCTGAGATTTCTGAGATGCTAGCCATTCCCTTCAACTATCTAGTACATGGCCATGTCACAGATATTGGAGGTGGTACATATCTTGGACACAAAACCATGATACTATTCTGGAGTGTTGCCAGAATTGAAGGAGAAAACAGGAAATTATGAAGCTAGTAGGTGTTGCCCATCTATAAGGCAAGCCTGAGTCCACTCATATATTGGGCACAATGAATGCTGGCAAGCTTTCTAGTAGACAGGAAACATCCATTTATCCATTCTCTCTTCTAATGTCTACAATCATGAACACAGTGGGATACACAGACACTCGCCTTGTCAAAGGACTTACTAAAACTAGTCCACTCTAAACCAAACAAACCGCCTTTCCTACCTATTCTGAGAACATGAGCCAAAACCACAAAATCACACCCACACCCAAAAAGGCACCTCCTTCCCCCAAGTAGGTCTGTGACTCTCCGGAGTGTCCTCTGACTGGTGGGCCATACTATGTTTCCCCAAAATGACCTCTCCTGTCTCAGTTCTGGTCTGCATGGCCAACTCTGTGAAGTTGTCAAGAGCCAGTGGTGAGACACTACATGCTTTCTCAGGAAAAGCCCCTCTTCAAAGGTTTCCTGGCATTTCGTCATCCTCATATCTGTAGGTTCCAAGAAAGACTGACTCTGTCCTTGGTAAATCCAAACATGTGAGACCACTGGGACTGGGACAGGGACTGTCTCTGAGTGCCTGGCTTCCTGGATCCCAAGTTCAGAGAGTTTTATCACCAAGGAAGTGAGGTGAGGTCACTTTCTTCAGGATCTGAATTATGTCACTGCCTTGACAAGCACTTTGCCCTAACAGTTGCTTCCAAAAGTCCCATGAGGTGGAGGCTTCCCCAGTTTTCCTGTAACACTTTCACAAGTTAGAATGTCATATCAATCATAAGCACCCCGGAACAGCTCTCCACACAGAACTGGTTTGGTCCATCTTGTATACATTAAGAAGAGAGAGAATGATTCAGACACAACCCTTCAACCCGACCAGGATGATTGCCATGGAAGATGACTTTTGCTTTCTGAGGTCTTTCATAGCTGCCTTCATCTTCACCAGGGATCATTTCTAAATGAACATTTGAAGTTCTCAGCAGGTGAAGATACCCTACATTCCTGTATTTTAATACCAACTCTGTCCCTGCTCTTCGGTAAAGTTAGTGTATGGTTAGGGTTAATTATATGTTCGATTTGGGTTAGGAATCATTCTGCAGGATGAATAAAGTGATTGGGTACCTGCGATATTTATAAGAATATATAAGTGAAATATATGTATGAAAACGGAAATCTAAGAAAGATTTGAAGCCCAGAAGGGCATTGGGCCCTTGATTGGGATACATAGTGTTGAATTACGTTCTGTACAATTGTCTCAGTTAAATCAATATACAATGGCATAGGACCGTGTACCTTGGATGATTGAATGTAGAAGAGAACATCCAGTCAAAAAGTGATAGTCGGTAGGATTAGAAAGATAGTCGGTAGGTTTAGGAAGAAGAGTGAGAATATGATTTGGAATAAAAAGCTTATTTAGCAATAGGGTTTCATTTAGAGAGTGAATGTAAATTTCAGTACATGTGAAGAGTCATTCACAATAATGAACTGGGGAAATTATGTAGAAAAGTAAGTATCAATAGCGACATAACGAAATCAGGCAAAGTATAAATGAGTGATAGGATTAGACATTTTCAACAGGGCTGAGTTTGAATATATAATCATAGGTAAAAACAAATATGTTGTCACCAATGGGATTTACATTTGAGAGCATTAGGCAACCTGGACACGGATGTTATTAGTTATCCATGTTCACTTTCCTTTTAGGCTTTGGTACAATCATAAGTGTGACCTTTACATTTTTTTTGTTCAGGATATTACTGTGGTAAAATGTATATGTAGATCAGGTAACATGAGTATTTCTTTCACTATGTCTGGGAGCAATATTTTGAAGACATATACATTAGTATTACGGGTACAAAGAGGTGTACCCTGTGTCTATGAATATAGAGATAATGCATGAATAGACGATAATATGAATAAATAATGTAACTGGTTCCACTTTAAATAATGGATTGAATTGAAATCTGAAAATATATAAGAAATCTTATATTGATATATAATCATTCATTCCAACCAGTTATATATCTAATGGTAATATTAGGATTATGGTTTATCATGAAGGGTGTTTGAGTTTTGCTTTATAAGTGATGATGTTAAACGAAAATAATGTGTTTGGAAAGAAGTCTCATGAAAAGACCAGTCAAGAAACATAGAAGAATCATGTGTTCTGAATCAGGAAGTGATTGATCGTGAAACAAATGCCTATAAATTTTCTAACTTGTGAACGAAATATATATCCTATGATGTGCATTAACTGAAGGAGTAGTAATGTACCAGTGTTGAATAAAAATGAAAGTCAAAATACACATCATGTCCCCTAAAAATATACTTGCATTGATGTTAAACTAGCTCAATAACTGTAGAAATATTAGGTTTTGTTTGCACCTTTCACTGAATTTAGTTTTCAGTACTAGAAAACAAATATGTATTTCAGGTGGATGATTATTTCTGAGAATAATCTTGTGGAAAGTTGATTATAAATACACATATATGAATATGAATGAATTTAGGGAGTGTATAATAAGACACATATATTTCATATTTTAAAAAATTGGAGAGTGTATATATATATATATATATATATATATATATATATATATATACACTCTCATACATACACACCCCCATGCACAGATATAAAAATTAGCAATACAGGAGATCCATCATGAAGGCAGGCATGGAAAAATCAAGTCTCTGACCTCTTCAGCTGAGCGGGCATAGGGAGTCGTAAACTGTCTAAATGCTGTTTGCTCAGAATCAGTAGGCAATCTTGACCTGATGTGGATCTGGGGCGAACATTCTGGGCCCCTCAGAACACACACCGAGCCTGGATGGCCTGCATTCAACCTCCGGTTTGCCTGGTTCTCATGACTCAGCACTAAGATCCCACTGAAATAACTGTTCGGCCCTTCTGAACTTTCAGAGGTAAAAGCCAACCAAGCCTTCAAAAGCAGTGGCCACAGGATTGAAACGGCGCTTGGGAGAGAGAGTCAGGACCCACCCGTTGCGTTGGTTACCTTGCAAAGGGAACAAACGGTCACCATTTGCATGGGATACCACCATAGCATAGAAATGACTTCTCGGGCAGAGGAGATAACTTCATTAAAACCAGCGTGACAGGTGTGTAATCCCCTAGCCATCTCTCTCAACACAGCGGGGAAACCTTAAGGGCCCCTCCCAGCTCAGCATTAAGGGCCTCTCCCAGCTCTCCCATGAGCATGATAGCCAGACCTAGGGAATCAGGATTGGCTCGGGACTAGCGCGTGGAATTCCTGGCTCCTGATCCCACAAGTGCTGACAATTGACGTCTCTTACACCACGTACCGGGGGCATGGCTCCCAGAGTGCAAGAAAATTCGCTGGGGGTCCTCAGCCCCAAGCTCTACAAAACTAGGGTCTGAGGGAGGCAAACAGGGAGAGTGTGCCCAGGCATTCATGAAAACAGGGCTGCCAGGAGTAGAGTTCTGGCTTGTAACCACTATTGTGGTGAGCGTCACAGGTGAGCAAGGCATGGCTTGAGGAAGCACAAGAGAAGGCCCTAGGCACTCAGGATTGGAGATCCGCCCAGTCTGGGAGGAAGAGCTGCTGCACAGTGATTGGTTCCCACTTATTCAGAGGAGAAGCTTGGCCCAGTGCACACAGCTCCACCTACTGAAAGAGAAGTTAATTGAACTCTATGACTGCATTTATTATTATTATTTTTTTAATTTATATTTTTTCTATTTCTTTCATTTTCATTTTTGTTGTTGTTGTTCTTTAACTTTTTTTAATGTTTTTATTTTTTTTATTTTATCATTATTATTATTAATATTATTTTAAATTTTAATTTTCATCTTTTAATTATAATTATTATTTAAATTTTTTTTCTTTATTTATTTTCTATTTTTCTTTTGTCTTTTCATTTCTTTTCAATTTTCTTATTCCCCCTTCCTTGAATTCTACCTGCCTACTCTCATTCTCTTTAGTGACTTCTTCCCTTCCCTTCTAATATCTTTCCTCCGAAGCATCAAATAAATTTATAAGAGTAAGCAGTAACTCAGCAGTCAAACAAAACAAGAAGTAACATGAGCAGCATAAAAAAACAAGGAAGAAAAGGAGTACAAACAACAATGGACAGCCTAAATATTCAGAAGGAATCATCAGAAAAATGGTCATATAAAGAACTCAAGGAATACCTTAGACAGATGGAATGGAAGCTTAAAGAGGATACGAGACATCAAAACCAAACAGTGAAAGAACACATTGAAAATGAATTACATAAACAGATATAAAAAGAAATTAAGCATCTTTATTAGGAGATAGAGATTATAAAAAAATCAAACAATAATTCTAGAAATGAAGGAAATGATAAACCAAATTAAAAACTCAATTGAGAGTATCACTAACAGAGTGGAGCGAGTAGAAGACAGAATGTCAGATAATGAAGACAAAATATATCATCTTGAAAAAAGTCTAGCCAACAAAGAAATGCTGGTAAAAAGTCATGAGAAAAACATCCAAGAGATATGGGATATCATAAAAAAAAAAAAAACTTATGAGTCATCTGGATAGAGTAAGGTACAGAGATTCAAACCAAGGGAATGAGTAACCTGCTGAATGAAATAATTACAGAAAACTTTCCAGAAATAAAAATGGAAACGGATAAAAAAAATTGTAGATGCTTACAAGACACCGAGCACAAAAAAATCACAGTAGACCAATGCCAAGAAACATTGTTATGAAGATATCCAATGTACAAAACAAAGAGAAAATATTAAAAGCTACAAGAGAAAGGAGGCAGATTACAATCAGGGGTAAACCAAAAATGTTAACAACAGATTTTTCATCACAGACGCTGAAAGTGAGAATATCCTGGAACAACGTATTTCAAACACTTAAAAACAATGGATGACAACCAAGAAATCTGTATTCAGAAAAATTAAGTTTCAGGTAAGACAACTAAATAAAAATATTTTGTGATAAACAAAAGCTAAAAGAATTTGCAGCCAGAAAACCAGCATTGCAAAGCATCTTAAGGAAAACACTACACGAGGAAAAAATGAATATCAACAACGAAAACCATCAGTGGGAATTGCCTCAGTAATGACAGAGGGAGGGGGAAAAGCTAATCATGGATATACAAACTAAATTTTTAAAAAAAGATAAATAATCAAAGACGGGTGGCAATACAAACCATATATCAATAGTAACTCTAATAGTTAATGGCTTAAACTCTCCAATAAAGTGACATAGGCTTGTAACGTGGATTAAAAAAAACAAATCCAACAATATGTTGCTTCCAGGAGACACATCTGAATGGAAAAGACATACACAGGCTGAAGGTGAAAGGTTGGGAAAATTTATACCATGCACACGGTCCTTGTAAGCAAGCAGGGGTGGCCATCCTCATACGGAATAAAATCGACTTCAAGACTAATTTAATCAAAAGGGATAAGGAAGGACATTATATACTGTTAAAAGAAACCATTCACCAACAAGACATAACAATTATCAATATTTACGCAGAAAATAATGGTGCTGCGACATTTATAAAACAAATTCTCCTCAATTTCAAGAATCAAATAGACCACAACACAATAATTATGGGAGACTTCAACTCACCTCTCTCACCATTGGACAGATCCTCCAAACAAAAGTTGAATAAAAAAAATATAGAATTCAATATCACAATCAATACCCTAGACTTAACTGACATATATAGAATATATCAACCATCATCAAGTGGATATACTTTTTTCTCACCAGCACATGGATCCTTCTCAAAAATAGACCATATATTATGCCGTAGGGCAACACTCAGTAAATATAAAGGGGTGGAGATAATACCATGAATTTTTTTCTGATCACAATGGAATGAAACTGGAAACCAATGGTAAAAGAAGGAAGGAAAAATCCTACAACACATGGAAAATGAACAATATATTACTGAATGATCAATGGGTTACAGAAGACATAAAAGAGGAAATCAAAAAATTCTTAGAGATAAATGAAAATACAGACACAACATATCAGATTCAATGGGACACAATGAAACAAGATTCAAGAGGCAAATTCATCGCCTGGAGGTCATTCCTCAAAAAAAGAAAAAAAAAAACAAAAACAACAAATAAATGAGCTCTCACTTCATCTCAAAGCCCTAGAAAAGGAAGAGCAAAACAACAGCAAATGTAGCAGAAGGCAAGAAATAATTAAAATCAGAGCGTAAATCACGAAATTGAAACAAAAGAAACTATTAAGAAATTAACAAAACTAAAAGTTGGTTCTTCGAAAAAATAAATAAGATGGACAGACCCTTAGCCATGCTAACGAGGAGAAGAAGAGAGAGAACTCAAATTACTAACATACGGGATGAAAAAGGCAATATCACAACAGAAGCTACATAAATACGAAAGACAATTAGAAATTATTTTGAAAACCTATATTCCAATAAAATAGAAAATAGTGAAGACATCGATACATTTGTTAAGTCATATGATTTGCCTAGACGGAGTCAGGAGGATACACACAATTTAAACAGACCAATATCAATCGATGAAATAGAAGAAGCAATCAAACGACTACCAACCAAGAAAAGCCCAGGACCGGATGGGTATACAGCGGAGTTTTACAAAACCTTTAAAGAAGATTTAATACCAATACTTTTCAAGTTATTCAGGAAATAGAAAAACAGGGAGCTCTGCCAAGTTCATTCTATGAGGCCAACATCACCCTGATTCTGAAACCAAACAAAGACACCTCAATGAAAGAAAACTACAGACCAATATCTCTGATGAACCTAGATGCAAAAATTTTCATTAAAATTCTGGTGGTTTGGATACAAAGGCACATCAAAAAAATTGTGCACCATGATCAACTAGGATTCATCCCTGGGATGCAAGGAGGGTTCAATATATGGAAATCAATAAATGTTATTCACAACATCACTAGACTTAAAAATAAGAACCATAAGATCATCTTGATAGATGCAGAAAAACCATTAGACAAAGTAGAGCATTCCTTTATGTTCAAAACATTAGAAAAACTAGGGATAACAGGAACATACCTCGACATTGTAAAAGCTATCTATGTTAAGCCTCAGGCTAGCATCATTCTGAATGGAGAAAAAATGAAGGCATTCTCTCTAAAATCTGGAACAAGACAGGAATGTCCTCTATCACCACTTCTATTCAATATAGTTCTCGAAAAACTGGCCAGAGCAATTAGACAGATGAAAGACATTAAAGGCATAAAAATAGGAAAAAAAGAACTTAAATTATCACTATTTGAAGATGACATGATTCTATACATAGAAGACCCAAAAGGGTCTACAGAAAAAACTACTAGAACTAATAAATGAATTCAGCAATGTGGCAGGAAATGAAATCAACATGCATAAATCAAAGGCATTTCTGTATATCAGCGACAAAACTTCTGAAAAGAAAATGAGGAAAAACATTGCATTCACAATATCCTCATAAAAAATTAAATACTTGGGAATCAACCTAACAAAAGAGGTGAAAGATTTATACAATGCAAACTACAGAACCCTAAAAAGAGAAGTAGAATAAGATCTTAGAAGATGGAAAAATATACCCTGTTCATGGATAGGCAGAATGAACATCATCAAAATGGCGATATTACTAAAAAGTTCTCCATAGGTTTAATGAAATGCCAATCTAAATCCCAAAGGAATTTTTTGTAGAAATAAATAAACCAATCATGAAATTCATATGGAAAAATAAACGACCCAGAATAGCAAAAGCAATTCTAACCAGGAAGTGTGAATCAGGCGGTATAGCGATACCAGATTTCAAACTATATTACAGAGCAATAATAACAAAAACAGCATGGTACTGGTACCAAAACAGGCGGGTGTACCAATGGTACAGAATGGAGGACACAGAGACTAATCCAAAAAGCTACAACTATCTTATATTTGATAAAGGAGCTATAAGCATGAAATTGAGGAAGGATACCATCTTCAACCAATCGTGTTGGGAAAACTGGAAATCCACATGCAACAAAATGAAACTGAATCCCTTTCTCTCGCCATGCACAAAAGTTAACTCAAAGTGGATCAAGGAGCTAGATTCAAATCAGAGACTCTGCATTTGATAGAAGAAAAAGTTGGTTCCAATGTACATATTGTCTGGTCAGGCTCCAAATTCCTTAATAGGACACCCATAGCACAAGAGTTAATAACAAGAATCAACAAATGGGAGTTACTTAAACTGAAAATTTTTTTTCTCAGAAAGAGAAACAATAAGAGAGGTAAATATGGAGCCTAGATCATGGGAACAAATTTTTACTCCTCACCCTTCAGATGGAGCCCTAATATCCAGAGTATACAAAGTAACAAAGAACTCAAATAATTAGACAATAAGATAACAAATAACCCAATGGGCCAAGGACCTGAACAGACACTTCTCAGAGGAGGACATAGAATCAATCAATAAGTACATGAAAAAATGCTCTCCATTTCTTGCAGTCAGAGAAATGCAAATCAAAACCACCCTAAAATACCATCTCAATCCAGTGAGATTGGTAGCCATTATGAAGTCAAACAACAACAAGTGCTGGCGACGATGTGGGGAAAAGGGTACTCTTGTACATTGCTGATGGGACTGAAACTGGTGCAGCCAATTTGGAAAGCAGTATGGAGATTCCTGGGAAAGCCGGGAATGGAAGCAGCATTTGAACCAGCTATTGCCCTTCTCGGACTATTCCCTGAAGACCTTAAAAGAGCGTACTACAGGGATATTTCCACATCGATGTTCATAGCAGCACAATTCACAATTGCTACACTGTGGAACCAACCCAGATTCCCTTCAATAGATGAATGGATAAAAAAAAAATGTTTTTTTTTTATATACTATGGAGGATTACGCAGCACTAAAAAATGACAAAATCATGGAATTTGCAGGGAAATGCATGGCACTAGAGCAGATAATGCTTAGTGAAGCTAGCCAATCCCAAAAAAACAAATACCAAATGACTTATTTGGTATAATGAGAGCAACTAAGAACAGAGAAGAGAGGAAGAGCATGAAGAAAAGATTAACATTAAGCAGAGACATGAGGTGGCAGGGAAAGGTAGAGAAAAGAGAAATTGCATGGTAATGGAGGGAGACCCTTATTGTTACAAAAAATTACATATAAGAGGTTGTGAGTGTAATGGGAAAATAAACAATAAGAGAAATGAATGACAGTAGGTAGGGTAGAGAGAGAAGATGGGAAGAGAGGGGAGGGGGGATAGTAGAGCATAGGAAAGGTAGCAGAATACAACAGTAACTAATAAGACATTATGTAAAAATATGGATGTGTAACTGATGTGATTCTGCATTCTGTATTTGGAGTAAAAATTGGAGTTCAAAACCCACTTGAATTTAATGTATGAAATATGATATGTCAAGAGCTTTGTAATGTTTTGAGCAACCAATAAAAGAAAAAAAAAGTAGCAATATATATGCCAATCGAAATTCATCATGAAATATATATAATCCAAAGATCGAAAAATATTCATTTTACTGAACATGGATTTATGTATAATGTTATTCAACTAGGAAGCTCACCCGTAGGTTGAATTTTCAGTTCCAACAGCGTTTAGGAGGAGTGATCTCTTCTCACAATTTGCATCTGCCAATTCAGCCACCTCACATGTGTGTACAAGTGATATCAGGTAGGATTCTATATGTGCATATAAAAATACATGTGCTGAATAGGCTACAGAGAAAGGGAGAGAGGGATTCACATATTTGTTAATTTTAAAAACACATGTAGAACTATTTCAACAAAAAATTGACTAGATTTAAAACTCCTACATTATATAATGCAAAAGGCAATTCCAACTATACACCATGCCTCCTCTGAACTGCTTGTATTTCTATTCTTTTTGGGTTATTTTTCACCATCATTTTAGGATTATTAGTCAGAGACTAGTAGGGTACGGGTTAGTGTCAGGGGCTAAGTATTTCAAATGGAAAATTGGAAAATGAATTCAATGTGTATTTAAATATATGCTACACAAAAATCTTCCCACTCACATCCAGAGCAATGCCTTGACAATACCTTTGCCCCAAGTAAGACACAATTAGAGTAGAAAAGTGTAAAAATCTAGGAATACATATATGGAATGGAATATGCTCGGGAGTTCACAACCTTGGAGGTGGTAGAGGAGTTTCCAAAAGTAAAGGAAAGGGTAAACACTCCACAAACAAGGAGCTCTGCTGGCCTAAGAATTCTTGGGAAATGGCCTCTGAGGTTGGGATCCTGAAATATATGTTGCTGTCATGAGCTTTAGCTTCCTTTGTAGTGAGACCATCAAAGCTGGGTCTGCATCTATGTTACCGTGAAGAGATGGTTTCTTATATTCCAATGAACATGAGGCAGCAGTGCTCAATTCTCTCTTTGTAGGTAAACTGTGGCCACTGGAGGCTAAGTGTCTCCCAGTGGGGACTGTGAAGACATTTGGTCATCCTCCACTTTTCATAGTGTTTTTTGCTGCTCCACTGGGAATTTGGTATTTGCTTCACAAAATATAAGAAGTTCATCTGGGATACAGTGCTGGAGGGAGTTCTGTCACTTGTGGTGGGTCAGGGTCTGCAGGAGAATGCACCAACCAGGCTTCTATCGCACAGAGCTTGCCCCAATAACCATAGCAACCTTATTCTGAACATTGCCCTTAAAACTCTCCATATAACAGGATGCCTTTACATATAAGGGTCTCATGTCTGCACTATATCAGTCACAAGCCATTTAGAAGCCAATGGCAGATCCACATAACAACTCCATGATGTTTTATCACACTCCTTCCCACCACTGTTCTAGGCGCACTACTCAGAAGGCTCCAAATTACTGGCATCTCGTGTTCTACATCATTTTCATGAAACCCAGTCAAACAAGGCACTGTCTGGTATACACATGATAAGCAACAGGACATCAAATTTTCTGCAGTTCCACCTGGTCATGGGAATTTCAAAAATTTCATGGTATTTATTTAGCAATTTTTCAAAAATGAAGTTAGAGGCACTGTGCGTCTCAATTCATTCAGGAACCATTAATTGTTGAGAAAGTTCATTTCAATGAAAGCTCTAGAGAACTCTCACAGTCAAGGCTTCTCAAAGAATTACCAAATGGTCACATAAAGCCAGGCCAATTGACGTCTACAATGTAAGGTCCATGTGTGTTTTGACTCTCATCTATGGCTGCCATGTCTTTCATAATAAAATCATGTGATATCCTGGCTGAGATTCCAAGGCCTCTGTGGAAAGCCACCCTGGGCATAGATCTCAGTTTCCAAGAGTGAGTCTTATGTGTGTCCTCCTAAAATCCCAACACAATTCATGGCAATACTTCTCTGAGGTCAATTCCAGAATGCAATCTCTAAGGGGAATCACACCAGAGTTCAAGCCCAGGTGGATCCAGTCATCCCTTCCAACCGCCACAAAAATTACCACAATTAAAATCAAAACACTCCCACAGGCCCATCATCTTCTTCCATGTAGACACTCCTCATAACCTCTAGCTGAAGGTTTCTATGAGCCCAAGGTAGTGTCCAAAATAAGCTCACTTGCCCCTTATTTGCCTAAAATCATGGTGGCCTGGACACTCTTCCTGTGAACCAGGAGTGATCAAATATTCCTGCTGTTAAAGTGTTCCACTTCTCCAATTTCAGCCTACTGGCTGTAGGGTATAATTCTTTATGTGATTTGGAGTCATGAGAAAACCCAAACACATATGGGGTAGCCTCTGCAGAGATTTCAAGAACTCATTTGACCCAAATGATCCCTATTCTCACTTGATGGAGTTCAGGAACCTAAAACAAGAAGGCAAAAATATTCATCCACAAAGACTGCTCTTTTGGACATTTTAGATTTGAAAGCACATGGGATCTTTCTTTAAATCCATCAGGTGCTGAGAATCTAAGCCACAACCTCATACAAGGACAAGAGGCTGATTCAGACACATCCCATTCCAAAGCAATTAAGCAAAGAGCCACAGGTGGTGTCCATTCATTTCCATATGAAAACAGTGTTCTTCAGGCTACACAAAGGGGTGGCCTGAGGCAAAGACCTTTCTGACATTCAGGGTAATAGAAATAGAATTAATCAAATGGCCCAAAGAAGGGTTTCTCCACTGAGACTTTACTGGTGACACTGATATCTGAGTTTTCTGAGATGCTCTCATTCCCTTCAGCTATCCAGAACATGGCCATGTCACAGAGCCTTGTGGTGTTACATATCTGGGAAACAAAACCATGAGTCTATTCTGGAGAGTGGCCAGAATTCACGAAGAAAAGTGGAACTTTAGAAGATAATAGATGTTGCCCATCCATAAGGCAAGCTGCAGTCCATTCATCAATTGCGCAGTATGAATCGCGGAAGCTTTCAACTAGAGACAACACATCCATTGATGCATTCTCTTTTCTAATGTCTACAACCATGGATACAGTGGGATACACAGACATAGAAACACTCACAATGTCAAACGACTTACTAGAAACAGTCCACTCCAAACCAAACAAACCACCTTTCCTACCTATTCTCAGAACATGAGAAAAAACCACAAACTCACACCTACAACGGCAAAGGCACTTACTTCCCCTAAATAGGTCTGTGACTATCCGAAGTGTCTTCTGACTGGTGGGCCATATTATGTTCCCCCAAAATGGCCTGTCCTGTTTCACATCTGGTCTCCTTGTCCAACTCTGTGAAGTTGTAAGGAGCCAGCGGTGAGCCACTACCTGCTTTCTCAGGAAAGGCCCCTCTTCAGAGCTATGCTGGCATTTGGCCATCCTCATATCAGCAGGTACCAAGAAAGACTGACTATGTCTTTGGGAAAAGCATACAAGTTAGCCCACTGGGTCTGGAGTGGGACTGGCTCTTGGTGCCTGGCTTCCTGGATCCCAAGTTCAGAGAAATCCATCACCAAGGAAGTGAAGTGAGGTCACTTCTTTCAGGAACTGAATATGGTCACTGCCTTGGTAACCACTTTGTCCTAACAGTTGCTTCCAAGGTTCCCATGAGATAGAGGCTGCCCCAACATCCTGTGACACATTCAGAAGTTAGAATGATATATCAACCATAGGCACCCTGGAACAGCTCTCCACAGAGGCCTGGTTTGGTCCATCTTCTCTACATTAAGAAGAGAGAGGCTGACTCAGACACATCAATTCATCCTGACCAGGTTGTTTGCCATGGAAGATGACTATTGCTCTCTCAGGTCCTACATAGCTGCCTACATATTCTCCAAGGATCATTTCTTCATGGATCTTTGAGGTTCTCAGCAGGTGGAAGATCTTCTACATTCCTATATTGTAAGACCCACTCTGTCGCTGCTCTTAAGTTAGTTATATTGAGGGAACAGTGTATGGTTAGGGTTAATAACATGTTCGATTTGGGTTACGAATCATTCTGCAGGATGAATAATGGTATTGGCAACCTGTGATATTTACAAGAGTATACATGTGAAATATAAGTATGAAAGCAGAAATCTAGGTAAGATTTGAAGCCCAGAAGGGCATTGGGGACTTGAGTGGGATACCTAACTTTGAGTAATGTGCTGCACAGATGTCTCAGATAAATCAATATACATCGGACCTTGTACCTTGGATGATTGAATGCTGAAGAGAACATCCAGTCAAAAACCGATATTCGGTAGGATTAGGAAGAAAGTTGGTAGGTTTAGAAAGAAGAGTGAGTATAGGATTTGGAAAAAATGTTCTTCAGCAATAGGGTTTCAGGTAGAGAGTGTATGTAAATGTCAGGACATGTGAAGAGTCAGTCACAATGATGAACTGGGGAAAACATGTAGGAAAGCAGATATCAATAGAGATATTAGGAAATCAAGCAAAGTATAAAGTGTGTGATAGGGTTAGACATTTTCAACAGGTTTGAAGTTGAATATATAATCTTAGGAAGAAACAAATATGTAGTCACCAATAGGATTGATATTTGAGAGCATTAGGCAACCTGCACATGGATGTTTTTAGTAATGCATGCTATCTTTCCATTTAGGCTTTGGTACAATTGTAAGTGTGATCTTTGCTTTTTGTGTCCGGAATATTTCTGTGATAAAATGTGTATGTAGATCAGGTGACATGAGTATTTCTTCCACCATTTCTGAGAGCAATATTTTGAAGATTTATAAATTAGTATGGGGGTAGAAATAGGTGTACCCTGCTTCTATTAATATAGACATAATGCATGAATAGACCATACTGTGAGTAAATAATATAACTGGATCCACTTTAAATAATGGATTGAATGGATATCTGAAAATATATAACAAATGTTATATTGATATACAATCATTAATTCCAACCAGTTATATATCTAATGATTATCTTATGGTTATGGTTAATCATGAAGGGTGTGTGAGTTTTTCTTCAAAATTGATTATGGAAATCGAAAACAATATATTTGGAAAAAAAAGTCTCATGAATAGACCAGTCAAGAAACATAGAGAAATACATGTGTTCTGGAGCAGGAAGTGACTAAAAGTGAAACAAATGCCTATAAATTTGCTAACTAGTGAATGAAATATATATCCTATGATGTGCATAAACTGAAGAAATAGTAATGTACCAGTGTGGAATAAAAATAAACGTCAAAATACACATCATGTCCCATAGGAACCAACATGCATTGATGTTAAACTGGGTCAGTTAATGCAGACATATTAGAATTTGTATGCACCTTTCACTGAAGTTAGTTCTCAGTACTAGGAAACAACTATGTATTTCATGTGTATGAGTATTTCTAAGAATAATCTTGTGAAAAGTTGATTATTAATCCACATTAATAAACATGAATGAATTTAGGGAGTGTATATAAGACACATATTTTTCATATTTTTAAAAATCTGGACAGTATATATATATATATATATATATATATATATATATATATAGATAGATAGATAGATATAGATAGATATATACACATATATGGACACACACACACACACAAACACAGAAATTAAAAAGTAGCAATATATATGCCAATCGAAATTCTTCATGAAATATATATCATAAAGATGCAAAAACATTCATTTTACTGAACATGGGTTTATGTATAATGTTGTTCCACTGGGAAGCTCACCCATAGGTTGAATTTTCAGTTCTAACAGCGTTTAGGATGAGTGATCACTTCTCACAATTTGTATCTGCCAAGTCATGTAACTCAAAAGAATGTACGTTTGATACCATGTAGGATTCTATTTGTGCATATAAAAATACATGTGCTGAATAGGCTCCAGAAAATGAGAGACAGTAATTCACATATTTGTTAACTTTAAAAACACATGGAGAACTATTTCAATTAAAAATTGACTAGATTCATAATACCTACCCTTTATCATGCAAAAGGCAAGTCCAACGCTGAACTGCATGTATTTACGTACTGTTTGGGTTATTTTTCTCCATCATATTAGGATTAGTAGTCGGAGTCTATTAGAATATGGGTTAGTGTCAGGGATTCAGAATTGCGAATGGAAAAATAGGAAAATTAATCCAATGTGTATGCAAATATGTGCTAAAACAAATCTTCCGACTCTCATCCAGAACAATGCCTTGAAATTATCTTCGCCCCAAGTAAGACACAATTAGAGAAGAAAAGTTGCAAAATCTGTGATTACATTTCTGTAATGGAAAATGCTCAGGAGTGCACAAACTTGGAGGTGGTATAGGAGTTTTCAAAAGTAAGGACAGGTACACACTCCACAAGCATGGAGCTCTGCATGCCTAAATCTTTTTGAGAAACTGCCACAGAGGTTGGGCACTGATATATAGGTTTTTGTCAGGAGTTAAGCTTCCTTTGTAGTGATACCCTCAAAGCTGGGTCTGCATCTATGTGACCTGGAGGACAAAGTTTCTTATTTTCCAATGAACACGAGGCAGCAGTGCTGAATTCTCTCTTTGTAGATAAACTGTGGCCCCTGGGGGTTTATTTTCTCCCTGTGTGGACTGTGAAACCATTTGGTCATCCTCCAATTTTCGTGGTGTTTCTTGCTGCTGCACTTGGAGTTTGGTACATGCTTCACGAAATACAAGGAGTTCAACTGGGAAACAGTGCTGGAGAGAGTTCTGTCACGTGTGGTGGGTTATGGTCTGCAAGAAAATGCACAAACCAGGTTTCTATCTCTCAAAGATTGCCCCCTTGTTCATAGCAACCTGATTCTGAACATTGCCCTGAAACCTCGCCATATAAAAAGATGCCATTACATATAAGGGTCTGAAGTCTGCACTATGTCAGTCACAAGCCATTTGGAAGTAAATGGCAGATCCACATGGACCCACCATGATACTTTATCACACACCTGCCCACCACTGCTCTACGCCCACTACTCAGCAGGCTACAAATTACTGGCATGTCTGTTCTAAACAATTTTCAGAAAACCCTGTCAATCAAGGCACTCTCTGGTACACTCATGATAAGCAATAGGAGATCCAATGTTTCTTGAGTGCCACCGAGTCATGGGAATTTCAAAAATTTCATGGTATTTATCTAGCCATTTTTCAAGGATGACATTGGATGCACTGTGAATTTCAGTTATTCAGAAACCATTAAATGTTGAGAAAGCTCAATTCAAAGAAAATTCTGGAGAACTCTCACAGGCAAGGCTTTCCAAAAAGTGGACAAAAGGTCACTTGAAGCCAGGACCATTGAGGTCTACAATGTGAGGTCCTATGTGTTTTGACTCTCTACTATGGCTGCAAAGTCTTTCAGAATAAAATCATGTGATATCCAGGCTGAGATTCCCAGTTCTTTGTGGAAAGCCACCCTGGTCCTAGATCTCAGGTTCCAAGGGCGACTCTCATGCGTGGCCTCCTAAAATCCCAACACAATTCATGGCAATACTTCTCTGAGGTCAGTTTCAGAACTCAGTCTCTAAGGGGAAACACACCAGAGTTCAATCCCTGGTGACCCAGTCATCTCTTCCAACCGCCACACACATGACCAGAATTAAAACCAAAACACTCACACATGCCCCTCATCTTCTTTCATATAGACACTAATCATAACCTTGGCTGGAAGTTTCCATGAGGCACACAGCACAAGACAATGTCAAAATAAGTTCCCTTGCCCTTCATTTGTCTAAAGTCAGTGTTTCTGGACACCGTTCCTGTGAACCAGGGCTGATCAAAGATGCCTGCCATTAATACTGTTCCGCTTCTCCAATTTGAGGCATACTGACTGTCAGGTATAGTTTCTTAATGTGATTTGGAGTCATGAGAAAACCCAAGCACCTATGGGCTAGCCTCTGCAGGGCTTGAAGAACTCAGTTGACCCAAAGGATCCCTCTTCTGACTTGATGGAGATCAGGAACCTTACAGAGGAAAGCAAGAGACTTCATCAACAATGATTGCTCTTTTGGCCATTTTGGAATTGGATGCACACATGGGATCTTTCTTTAGATCCATCAGGTGCTGAGAATCTGAGCCATGGACTCACACTGCACTAAGAGGCGTATTCAGACATATCCCTTTGCAAAGCAATTAAGCAAAGATCCTCAGGTGATGCCCATTTATTTCCATTTGAAAACTGTTTTTTTCAGGCTTTCGAAAGGTGTGGCCTTAGGCAAAGACCTTCCTTACATTCAGGGCAACAGAACAATAGGAAAGCAAATTCCCAAAGCAGAGTTTCTCCACTGAGACTTTCCTGGTCACACTGATATCTGAGTTTTCTGAGATACTCACCATTCCCTTCAGCTATCCAGTACATGGCCATGTCCCAGATTGTGGAGGAGATACATATCTTGAACACAAAACCATGAGCCTATGGGAGAGTGGCCAGAATTTAGGAAGAAATCAGGAATGTAGAAAGGTAGTAGGTGTTGCCCATCTATAAGGTAAGCTGCAGTCCATTCATAAATTGGACAAGATGAATGCTGCAAAGATTTCTACTAGACAGGACACATCCTTTGATGCATTCTCTTTTCTATTGTCTACAACCACGGACATAGTGGGATACACAGAAACACTCACCTTCTCAAAGGACTTACTAGAAACAGGCCACTCCAAATTAAACAAACCGAGTTTCCTACATATTCTTAAAACATGAGACAAAATCACTAACACACAAACACACCCACAAAGGCACCTTCTTTCCCCAAGTAGGTCTGTGACTATCCAGAGCATCCTCTGACTGGTGGGCCATACTATGTTCCCCTGAAATGGGCTGTTGTATGTCAGATCTGGTCTCCTTGGCCAACACTGTGATGTTGTCAGGAGCCAGCGGTGAGCCACTGCCTGCTTTATCAAAAAAAAAAAAAAAAGCCCCTCTTCAGAGCTTTCCTGGCATTTGTCCATCTTCAATTCAGTATTTGCCAAGAAAGACTGACTCTGTCCTTGGTTAATCCAAACATGTGAGACCACTGGGACTGGGACTGGGCCTGCCTCAGGGTGCCTGTCTCCCTGGATCCAAAGTTCAGAGTGGTACATAAACAAGAAAGTGACGTAGGTCACTTCCTCTAGAACTGAATGAGGTCACTGCCTTGGCAACCACTTTGTCCTAACAGTTGCATCCAAGGGTCCATGAAATGGAGCGTGCCCCTACTTCCTATGACACTTTTACAAGTTAAAATGGAATATCAACCATAGGCACCCGGGAACAGCTCTCCACACAGGCCTGGTTTGGTCCATCTTCTCTAGATTAAGAAGAGAGAGACTGCTTCAGACACATCCCTTCATCCTTACCTGGTTGTTTGTCATGGAAGATGACTTTTGCTCTCTCAGGTCCTTCATAGCTGCCTATATCTTCTTCAGGGATCATTTCTGCATGGACCTTTGAGGTTCTCTGCAGGTTGAAGATCTCCTAAATTCCTGTATTGTAAGACCAACTCTGTCCCTGCTCTTCTATAAAGGTAGATTGAGGGAATCGTGTATGGTTAGGGTTAATAACATTTTTGATTTGGGTTAGGATCATTCTGCTGGATGAATAATGGTATTGGGAACCTGCGATATTTATAAGATTATAGAGGTGAAATATATGTATGAAAACAGAAATCTCAGTAAGATTTAAAGCCCAGAAGGTCATTGGGTCCTTGATTGGAATAGTTAGCTTTGAATTATGTTCTGCCCAGATGTCTCAGATAAATCTATACACAATGGCATAGGATCTTGTACCTTAGATGATTGAATGTTGAGGAGAACATCCATTCAAAAAGGGAGAGTTGGTAAGATTACGAAGATAGTTGGTAAGATTAGAAAAACGTGTGAGAATAGGATTTGGACAAAAAGTTCTTTAGCAATAGGGTTTCAGGTACACAAAAAAAATGTAAATATCAGCACATGTGAAGAGTCAGTCACAATGATGAACTGGGGAAAATATGTAGGAAAGCAGATATCAATAGAGACATAAGGAAATCAGGCAAAGTATAAAGTGAGTGATAGCAATAGACACTTTCAACAGGCTTGAGATTGAATATATAATCTTAGGAAGAAACAAATATGTAGTCACCAATAGGATTGACATTTGAGAGCATTAGGCAACCTGGACATGGGTGATTTTCATAATCCATACTCACATTCCATTTAGGCTTTTGTACAATCGTAAGTGTGACTTTGCATTTTGTGGCCAGAATATTACTGTGATAAAATGTATATGTAGATCAGGTGACATGAGTATTTCTACCACCATTTCTTGGAGCAATATTTTGAAGAGGTATAAATTAGTATTGGGGGTACATATAGGTGTACCATGTGTGTATGAATATAGAGATAATGCATGAATAGACCATAGTGCGAATAAATAATATAACTGGTTCGAACTTTAGAAATTGGAAAAAATTGATATCTGAATATACACAGGGAATCATATGTTGATATACATACATTCATTCCAACCATTTATACATCCAATGGAAATATTACGGGTGTGGTTCATCATAAAGAGTGTGTGAATTTTGCTTCAAAATTGATTATGGAAATCGAAAATAATGTGTTTGGAAAGAAGTCTCATGAAATGACCAGTCAAAAACAAAGAGGAATACATATGTTCTGAAGCAGGAAGTGATAGAATGTGTTACAAATTTCTTTAAATTTATGAAGTTGTGGATGAAATGTATATTCTATGATGTACAAAAACTGAAGAAATAGTAATGTACCAGTGTTGTATAAAAATGAACGTCAAAATACACATCATGTCCCATAGGAATCTACTTGCATTGATGTTAAAGTGGGTCAGTTATTGTAAAAATATAAGGATTTGTTTGCACCATTTACTGAAGTGAGTTTTCAATACTATAAAACAAATATGTATTTCAGGTGGATGAATATTTCTGAAAATAATCTTATGAAAATTTGAATATAAAACCACATACATGAACAAGAATGAATTTAGGGAGTGTATAATAAGACACATATATTTCATATTTTGAAAAATCTAGAGAGTATATATATATATATATATATATATATATATATATATATATATATACAAAACACACACAGAGACATTAAAAAGTAGCAATATATATGCCAATTAAAATTCATCATGAAATATATATCATCCACAGATCCAAAAATATTAATTTTACTGAACATGGATTTATGTATAATGTTTTTCAACTAAGAAGCTGACTCATAATTTGAATTATCAGTTCCAAAAGCATTTAGGAGGAGTGATTTCTTCTCACACTTTGTCTCTGCCAAGTTAGCCACCTCTCAAGAATATAGGTGTGATACCAGGTAGGATTCTATATGTTCATATAAAAATACATGTGCCGAATTGGCTACAGAAAAAGGGAGACAGGAATTCACATATGTGTTAACTTTAAAAACACAGGCAGAACTCTTTCAACAAAAAATTGACAAGATTTATAACTCCTACCCTATATCATGCAAAAGGGAAGACCAACTATACACCATGGCTCCTCTGAAGTGCTAGTATTTCTATTCTGTTTGGGTTATTTTTCTCCATTATATTAGAATTAGTTGTCAGAATCTAGTAGGGTATAGGTTAGTGTCAAGGATTCAGTATTTCAAATGGAAAATTGAAAAATGAATCCAATGTGTATGTAAATATGTGCTACATAAAAATCTTCCCACTCTCATCCAGAACAATGCCTTGACAATACCTTGGCCCCAAGTAAGACACAATTAGAGGAGAAGATTTAGAAAATCTGTGAACAAATATCTGGAATGCAATATGCTCAGGAGCCCACACCTTGGAAGTGGCAGAGGAGTTTCCAAAGGTAAGGGACAGGGTAAACCCTCCACAAACATGGAGGTCTGCTGGCATAGACACTTCTTGAGAAACTGCCTGTGAGGTTGGGCACTTGAAAAATATGTTGTTGTCAGGAGCTTTAGCTTCCTTTCTAGTGAGACCATAAAAGCTTGGTCTGCATCTATGAGACCTGGAGGACATGCTTTCTTATTTCCCAATGAACATGAGGCAGCAGTGCTAAATTCTCTTTTTAGGTAAACTGTGGCCACTGGGGGCTAAATGTCTTTCCATGTGCACTTTGAAGCCATATGGTCATCCTCCATTTTCGTTTTGTTTCTTCCTGCTGCACTGGGAGTTTGGTATTTGCTTCACGAAATACAAGGAGTTCAATTGGGTCTCAGTGCAAGAGGGAGTTCTGTCATGTGTGGTGGGTCAGGTTCTGCAGGAGGATACAAGAACCAGGATTCTATCCCACATAGCTTGCCCCCTTGACCATAGCAACCTGATTCTGAACAATGTCCTGAAAACTCTCCATATAACAAGTTGCCTTTACATGGAAGGTTCTGTTGGCTGCACCATGTCAGTCACAAGCCATTTTGAAGCCAATGGAAGATCCACATGGCCCCACCACACATGTTTTATCACATACCTGCCCACCACTGCTCTAGTACAACTACTCAACAGAGTCCAACTTACAGGCATCTCTGTTCTACACCATTTACATGAAACCCAGTCAATCAAGGCACTGTCTGGTATATTCATGATCAGTAACAGGACATCCAAAGGTTCTCCAGTGCCACCTGGTGATGGGAATTTCAAAAATTTTATGATATTTTTCTAGCCATTTTTCAAGGATGAAGTTGGAGGCACTGTGAGTTTCAATTCTTTCAGGAACCATTAAATGGTTAGGAAGCTCATTTCAATGAAAGTTCTGGAGAACACTCACAGGTAAGGATTCCCAAAGAGTGGCCAAAAGATCACATGATATTATGCCCATTGAGGTCTACAATGTGAGGTCCATATGAGTTTTGACTCTCAACTATGAGTGCCAAATCTTTCAGAATAAAATCATGTGGTATCCTGGCTGAGAGGCCTAGTGCTCTGTGGAAAGCCATCCTGGGCCTAGAACTTAGTTTCCAAGGGCGACACTCATGCCTGGCTTCATAAAATCTCATCACTATTCATGGCAATACTTCTCTGAGGTCAGTTTGAGAACTCAGTTTCTAAGGAAATCACACCAGAGTTCAAGAACATGTGGACCAAGTCATCTCTTCCAACCGCCACCCAAATGACCACAATTTAAAACAAAACACTCCAATGTGGCGCTCATCTTTTTCCATATAGACACTCATAATGACCTCTGGCAAAAGTTTTCCATGAGGGGCACAGCCCAAGACCGTGTCCAAAATAAGCTCTCTTGCACCTAATTTGCCTAAAGTCAGGGTGGCCTGGACACCCTTCTTGTGAACCAGGAGAGATCAAAAAGGCCTCCCATTAATACTGCTTTGCTTTTTCAATTTGAGGCCAACTGACTGTGGAGTTTGGATTCCTTATGTGAATTGGAGTCTTGAGAAAACCCAAGAAACTATGGGCTAGCCTCTGCAGGGCTTTGAAGAACTCATTTGACCCAAAGGATCCCTATTCTGGCTTGATGGAGGTCAGGAAAGTTACAGAAGAGGCGAGAGACTTCATCCACAAGGACTGCTCTTTTGGCCATTTTGGTTTTGGATGTACACATGGGATCTTTCTTTAGATCCATCAGGAGCAGAGAATCTAAGCCACACCCTCACACAAGGCAAATAGGCTGATTCAGACACATCCTTTCCAAAGCAATTAAGCAAAGAGCCACAGGTAATGCCCATTCATTTCCATTTGAAAACTGTTTTCTTCAGGCTTCACGAAGTGGTGGACTGAGGAAAAGACCTTCCTGACATTCAGGGCAACAGAAGAATTGGTAAACAAAAGGCCCCAAGCAGGGTTTCTTCACTGAGACTTTCTTGGTCAAACTGATATCTGAGTTTTCTTAGATGCTCGCCATTCCCTTCAGCTATTCAGTACATGGTCATGTCACAGAGCTTCAAGGTTGTACATATCTTAAACACAAAACCATTAGCCTATTCTGGAGAGTGGCGAGAATTCAGGAAGAAAACAGGAACTTAGGTAGATAGCAAGTGTTTCACATCAATAAGGCAAGCTGCAGTCCATTCATAAATAGGGCAGGATGAATGCTGGGAAGCTTTCTACTAGATAGGACATATTCATTGATGCATTCTCTTTTCTAATGTCTACAACCACGGACATAGTGGGATACATGGACATAGAAACACTCACCTTGTCAAACGACTTACTAGAAACAGTTCACTCCAAACAAAACAAACCGCCTTTCATACCTATTCTCAGAACATGAGACAAAACCACAAACCCACACCCACACCACAAAGGCACCTCCTTCCCCCATGTAGGTCTGTGACTATCCGGAGTGTCCTCTGACTGGTTGGCCATACTATGTTCTCTGGAAATGGCCTGTTCTGTCTCAAATCTGGTCTCCTTGGCCAACTCTGTGAAGTTGTCAGGAGTCAGCGGTGAGCCACTGCCTGCTTTCTCAGGAAAGGCCCCTATTCATAGCTTTACTTGCATTTGGCCATCCTCACATCAGTAGGTTCCAAGAAAGACTGAGTCTGTCCTTGGTAAATCAAAATAAGTTTGACCACTGGGACTGGGACTGGGACTGGCTCTTGGTGCCTGGATTCCTGGATTCCAAGTTCAGAGAGTTCCATCACCAAGGAAGTTAGGTGAGGTCACTTCCTTTAGCAACTGAATGAGGTCACTGCCTTGGCAACAACTTTGTCCTAACAGTTGCTTCCAAGGTTCCCATGAGAAGGAGGCTGCCCCTACTTCCTGTGACACTTTCACCAGTTAGAGTGGTATGTCAACCATAGGCATGCAGGAGCAGCTCAACACATGCCTGCTTTGGTCCATCTTCTATACATTAAGAAGAGAGTGGCTGATTCAGACACATCCCTTCATCCTGAGCAGGTTGTTTGCCATGGAAGACTTCTGCTCTCTCAGGTCCTGCATAGTTGCCTACATCTTCTCCAGGGATCATTTCTGCATGGACCCTTGAGTTTCTCAGCAGGTGGAAGATCCTCTATATTCCTGTATTTTAAGACCAACTCTGTCCCCACTTTTCTGTAAAATTAGATTGAGAGAACAGTGTATGGTTAGGTTTAATAACATGTTCGATTTGGTTTAGAAAGGAAACTACACGGTTGAGCAAACAGGGTCCTACCGTTAGCAATAATATGAGGATTATTAATGGAACGGCCCTGGCAGATAAAAGCGTAGTTAACCAGGTTGACTATGTGAACAAAGACTCAAACCTTCCTTCTGGGGCCTCTGTCTCTCTTTGAGGCTCTTCAAGTCGTTTTCTTAATTTACTCATTGATTCTTTTACAACTCCAGTATTGTCGGCATAGAAACAACATTCTTCCCTCAATGCAAGCAAAAATGCACCTTTCTCTCATGAAGAGGAGGTCCAACACTCGCCTGCTCTATAAAACAACTTCAGAGAGAGAGAGGTTAAAATTCCTGTAAAGCTGTGATGTCGATTTTTAATGTCTTTAAGCTTTGGTCTATTTCTGCTTCTAATTGTGTCTTTGTTGTGTCTCATGGACTAGGGCAGTTCTTCCTGTGCCCACGCCTTCAGCAATTATTATTCCTAATAGGATGGCTAAAGTGAGGGATACAGGTTCCCGGTGGAACCGGGTTGTATGCCCCCCTATTTGAACTTTAAATGAACCTGCGTCATCATAGAGCACTCTGAAAAACATCTACATCATTACATAATTAATCACATCTATTGACCATTTTATGAAAACATAAATAATGTTAAAGTGTATAGAATTATACTGTTTTATGAATGGACAAGAAAATGCACCTAAGATAGCACCAAAGTGAGAAAAACATTCTTATTTGGTTGCATCCGGATTTAGAGGGCATTGCTTCTTTTGTAATCAATTAATCCCCTGAAACCCAAGTTTTGGTAGTTTTAGAGTTTGTACCCAACATGAAAGGGAAGGGGCTCAGAAGTTCACAGTCTGCAGAAATTCACAAAAATTAGTTTTTGTTTCTGTTTTTTTTTTCCTCTGTTCTGGGCAAGTTAACTTTTCAAGGACACCTTGGAAGGGGAGAGCTTTTTTGTCTCTTTTTTTTCTCCCTGCCAGCTGTCACCATGGAGCCCAGTTGCTAACATTTTTATCTTAGAAATGTAGCCATCTCGGTGAAGCCCCAGCTCAAGGCCAGAGGCCTTGTTCACATATTTTGTGAAAAACTGGTAAGGAGGTGTCTAGCTTAGGGGTGGTGATTTTTCCAGCCAGTGGTCAAGTATAACAGGGCAACACGAAAAGTGCAAGTTTATGTACATTGAACTCTTTCAGAGGGACTCTTTTGCTGAAAGACCTAAAGTAAGCCTTGGTGAAGACTTCTGGAGAAGGTCATTTAAGACATTTCTATGGACCTAGTACAGAGGGGGAAGACGGGGTAGTCGAGGCTGAGAGCAGCTCCATGGATCTTAGAATGAGGAAAGAGAGATGTAAAAGAAAAATGGGAAAGGGGTTTGGGATTTTCCTAAAACAAAACTTGAGCAGTAGAACAGGTAGAGCAGAGGGGAAGATGGGAGTAAATATTCCAAAAAGCCTTTGAGGGACTTTAAATTCTTAGAAACCTGTTTTCAGTGATGACAAAGCAACTTTAAAGGCCATTTTCATTACATCTTGTATAGGGGTCTGAGGCCTCTTATCAGCTGGTTTGAGCTTTGGGTTAGCTTGCTAGAGGACTTGCTGTGACCTAGTGCAGGCCCTGACAGGAAAAGAGAGGAGTGAGTGGGTGAAGGGGTACCTTGGTACCTGCTACCTCAGCAAGGGGGCAATGTTCTGAGAACCAGCGGAGGTTTGGGTTTTTGATTTAGTAATTGGAGAGGAGAAATCAGGTTGCTAAGATGGGAGTGATAGCAGAGAGTCTAGAGCAGAAGGCTGAGGGTGAGGAACTATTGGAGAAGCATAGTACAGGATGTGAGCAAAGGAGGGAAAAGGATTCCACATAGGGAAATTTCCCCCTTTTGAGAACTTGCCAAAGTTAAAAATGTCACGCAGAATTTGAGGATCTAGAGAACCCTCTGGGGGCCATAGTATTTGGTTGTCTAATTGGTAATATGGCCAATGCTGTGTACTGAATTTGATGAGGAGTTTGGGTTCCACCAGGCAGCCCCTGTATGCTCACATTCACTTGACTTACACAAGAAGTCGGCTTCTCCCCGACACAGCCGTGGCTGTTTGTGCCTTTGATAGTCCGCTAGGCAAACATAGTAATCTAGGCTACCCAACCTGAATCTGTCTCGCGTGTCCCTGCATCCATAATGTTTGTTTCCATTATCTATGGTACAGAAGAGATTTAATGGAATTTTAGTGGGATCCTCTTCATCAGGGATATCTCAATAGGAAAGACCTATACCGACCTGACAAATGTCTGGGTGGAGAGATGGCCACCAGGTCTCTAAGGGGGCTGTATGCGAGATAGACCATACTTCTTGTCTAGTAGGATTTGTGATCAGCCATTGCTGCTGAACGGAATGATGAGGGTTAGAACTACTGGTGGCCAAGGGGAGAGTCTATAGTCTTATCCACATAGCGAATACGCAATTTGAAATGGTTAGCAGGCTTTTCCAGTTTCCAACAAGAGTCTGGACACAGCGAAGGCTTGAGATGAGAGGCATGGATCCAAAAAGTGATTCCGTCTACTTTTACGGCTTTAGGTTTTAAAAGTAGCACCTGGTATGTTCCTTTCCAGTGGGGTTCCAGGGATGACACCTGATGTTGTCTTATGTAGATGAAGTCTCTTACTTGATATTGACTTAGAGTCCCCTCCTCCCAAGGTTGGTAGGCAGTGGCCAGCTGTTTCCACAGGTATCGCTGAGTTCTTTCAATGACTTTAAGTCTGTCAAGCAAGGGGGTGTGGAAGTGATCGTTAGGCCTTAGAGTTGGGGTTAGGTTCCTTACTGGATGATGGGCATCATAGAGAATTTTTTTAGGGGGTGAGGTTACACAAAGAAAGAGAGGGAGTATTTCTCGCATGAAACAGTGCATAAGGCAGGAGCATAATCCAATCTTTTATGCCGGGCTCTAAGCTTAATTTCGTTAAGGTCTCTTTAATGGTTCTATTTATTTTTTCTACCTGTCCTGAGCTCTGGGGTATATAAGCATAATGTAACTTCAAATTAATCCACAGGGTCCCAGTGAACACCTGACTTACCTGAGCCATGAACACCAGTCCATTATCAGACCCTATTGCCTTAGGCAGACCGTATCTTGGAGAAATATCTTTCAGGATCTTCTTGAAAACCATTTGTGCAGTTTGGTTGTTTTTGTGTGTGTGTGTGTGTTTGTGTGTAAGGCTTCAGTCCATCCTGAAAATGTATCTACAAAGACTAGGAGATATTTAAGTCCATACGTTGCTGGCTTAATTTCACTATTGTCCACTTCCCAAAATTGTCGTTTTCTGGTTCCTCGTAGGTGCTTTCCTCTAGGAAACTGGAAGGGTAAGCATTAACCAATTGACGGACTCGACAGGCTTTTGTTACCCGTTCAGTTATTTCCTTTCGCTGTGAGTCGGTTAGTGGAAAACTCTGTTCTTAATCCTACAGGAATGCCTGCAGTTTCATTGATCCAAAGTGAGTGAGTTGGTGTACATTTTTAACGTAGTGTAGGGCTTTCTGTAATTGCAGCCTGAGCTCAGTGAAGTTGAGGCGTTCAGTGTCAGTGTCCATAGATGTTATCAAAAACTTCCTGGTGATCAGGGGTCCATTGGAATTGGGCATCTCCCATTAACACCGGGTATAAAGGAGCAGCTAAAGACGCAAACCCAGGTATCCATAACCTGCAAAAGCCAGCAGTCCCAAGAAACTCTCTGAGTTGTCTCCTGTTAGATGGGGGTGGTATCTACACAATGGTTTGTTTTCTGGGCTCAGTGAGCCATCGTTTACTGCCCCTAAGGTTACAGCCCAGGAAGATTACTTCATGCTAGCAAATTTGGGCTTTTTTGGCCGAAACTCTATACCCAAGTTGAGCAAGCTCATATAATAGTGCTTGGGTCCCAGACTCACAGTTTTCCTTGATGTTGGCTGCCAGTAGCAGGTCATTCACGTATTGAAGCTGGGTGATTTGGGGTGCATAGTTCTGAAATTGCTGAGATCTCTGTGGAGGGCTTCATCAAAGAGAGTGGGGGAGTTTTTGAAGCCCAGTGGGAGTCTAGTCAAAGTTAGTTGACCAGACGTTCAGGTTTCTGGGTCTACCCACCCAAAAGCAAACAGCAACTGACTATCTTTATGCAGAGGCAAGCAAAAGAAAGCATCTTTTAAGTCCAGAACAGTATACCATTTCCGCTCAGGGTTCAGAGTGCTAAGCAGATTGTACGGATTAGGTACCGTGTGGTGAATGTCCTGCACTCTGTTGTTGATCTCTCTTAGGTCTTTAACAGGACAATAGTCCCCGGTTCCTGGCTTTTTTTTTCTAGTAGAAGGGGAGTGTTCCAGGCCAATTGACAGGGCCTTAGGAGCCCTAAGTCCAGATATTTCTGAATATGGGGCCTTATCTCATCTTTAGCTTTTTTTGCTTAGAGGATATTATTTGACATTGATTGGGGAGGCTGAGGTTTTTAACTCCACTGTTATTGGAGGTTGTTTCACGGCCAGGCCTAACCCAGCAGTTTTTGCCCAGGCATCTGCGTAATCTGTTATCTATTTCTGGTGTAGCTTGCCTGTTTGATCAGTCTTGGGGGGTGTGAAGAGTGGATGTTCATCTTCTACTAATATAGTTAAAGCCGTGACTATAGGAATTTTTACTGAAGAATTTAGAAATTTCATTTGGGGGCCTTCAGGGTTAAAAGTTATTTGGGCCAAGAGCTTGGTGAGCAGATCTCTGCCCATCAATGGGTCCAGGCATTCCTGGATTACTAGGAAGGAGTGATAGATTTTTCCTTTCCCAAGGTCCATGGTCCTCTTAGTAGTCTAAGCCTGATCTTTACTGCCATTAGTTCTTTGAACTACAGACCTTTTATTTGATAGAGGGCCCAATGGGGCCTTAAGGGCTGAGTATACTGCTCCTGTTTTCATTTCAAAGTTTACTGGGGTCCGCTACACTTCAAAAGTTACCCTGAGCTAGGGGAAGTGATCTGAGCCCCAACTTTTTTAGTCATGCTCCAGAGTCAGAATGGCTGGCTGGCGTGGCTGTCTCTTTATAGGGCACTCTTTGGCCCAGTATCCTTTTTTTTACAGTAGGCACATTGATCTGAGGCCAGGGGTGGCCTCTGGCATGGCCCCAGGTATCCCTTCCTGTCACCTTACGTCTTAATTTCTGGCCTCTTTCTTGTTGTGACCAGGATCTTGGTCAATCCCTTAATCTGTCTTTTGCTTCTCTCATCCTTCCTTTGCTCCCTTTCTTTCTCCCTGTTTCTCTCTTATAGTATATTTTCTCGGCTTCTCTGACTAAATCTCTCTTTTAAATTTTTTTAATATCCATGGCAGCTTGCCCAATTAAGGCCATCGTTACAGATGAATTTTGATCCGCTGTCTGAGGATCGAAAGGAGTATATCTCTTATATGCCTCCATAATTCTTTCTAGAAACAAAGAGGGAGATTCATCAGGCCTTTGAATAATTTCTCTTACCATGGCCAAATTAGTTGGTCACCTAGTAGCCCCTTGGAGACCCGCTATTAGAGCCAGGCAATAATTGGACAGATGCTCTTTATCTTCAAAGGTGTTGGGGTTCCAGTTGGTTTGGTTTAAGGGTAAGCTGGCTTTGATTATGTTGGGAAGTTGTGTTGGTCGCCAATCAGGTCCGAGGATTTTTTTTTTAGTTTCTTGGAGGTTTTTCTCTTATTCCTCTGTCATAAAGAAAGTCCCTAGCAGTTATCCCAAGTAGGTAGGTGTAAAAAAGTTGGCGAGTTCTCTGAGTTCTTTTAGCCGGGCCAGCTTCCTCCAGGGAAGGAGGGGCTCTGTGTGCCACGGGACAGTCATCTGGATGGTGCTGGGCCATCCTAGCTTCTTTGAATGGTGGAGAGGCTGAGTCAGCAGGAAGGGAATCACTTAGAGGGTGTTGGGAGTTGGGGGATGAAGGCAGAGGATAAGGAGGGGGAGGAGAGTCCAGTAGAGTCTTGAGACTCATGGAGAACAGAGGGTGCAAGAGGAGGAGCAGAGAGTTAAAGAGATAGAATCGTGGGGGAAGGAGTAGGAGCGGGTGCAGGGACAAGGAAAGGCTTCATCCTTGGAGGAGGAGATTTGTAGAGGTCCTGACAAGTTAAGATATATGGCTGTTGATCTGGATGTCTACGTGGCCCCTGCTAAAAGACAATATCTCGAACTTTTCAAATTAGTGCGAAGTAGAAAGATCCTTCTAGGGGCCATCCGACTACAAAGGTGGGTCATTCTGAGACACAGAATCTGCCAGATCCGGCATTTTACTGAAAAAGAAAGATTCTGAGCCCTTAAGCAGACTTTGGACTAGTGATCAAGGGTCAGGAAAAGAGGCATTGAAGTGCTCTGTCCCATAATGAAATATACACAGACAATAAAAGCAATGACACATGACACAGACAAGACAAGACAAGACAATAAAGACAGGCAATGGACGTCCAATACTGAGACCAGGACTGAGTAGCCGGCAAAACATGATGGGCTGGCAATACCGAATCTGAAACAAAATATCACTGAATCAAGGAGACTATTGTTCCTCGATTTCATGAGTTCATCCCCCAGGGACATGGCCTGTGGCTCTGTGACATGTGTGTCAGTCACCGTGGGAGAGAGCTCACGCTCTTTACCAATAGCCATTTTGTGAAACCCTAACTTGAATCCTGAAACCAGAAAGAGGGGCCTTATTTACCCCCAGAGGAGCCCGTTGGGGGTCTTTCATCTGCGGCTGCCGGATCTCACTGGGGCCACGAGATGTAAAGATCGGGGGAGGGTCGGTTGAAGAGACCACCAAGAGACTGTCTCATGCAACAGCAAAGGCTTTATTGGGAGTCCGGCATGCAAGGGCTCAGAGCTCTCTTGAATAGAGCAGAGAGCCCTGAGAACAGCTTATGAAGTGCTTATATATTTTCCTTGGAGAGGGCAGGGAGGGAAGTTTATCGATGGGTAAGGGCGAGTGGGCGGTTTGCGTGCAACTGGTTGACCGAGTACATTCTTCAGTTTGGCAGTTGGGGACAGCACATTCTGGGAAAAAGAATAGCAAACAGTTCTCAAGATTTCAACAGTGTTTTGTTAAGCATACAGAAAATCAAGAACTGACAAGTACCTATTTTATTAACCTTTCAATATAAGTATGAAAACAGAAATATAGGTAAGATTTGAAGCCCAGAAGTTCATTGGGCTCTTGATTGGTATACTTAGCGTTGAATTACATTCTGTAGTGATGTCCCAGAAATATGGATATACAATGGCATAGGACCTTATACATTCTCGGAGGTCAATTCCAAAACACAGACTCTAAGGGGAATCACACCAAAGTTCAAGCCAAGGTGGACCCAATTATCTCTTCCAACCGCCACACAAATGACCACAATTAAAACCAAGACACTCCCACATGCCACTCATCTTCTTCCATATAGACACTCACCATAACTTCTGGCAAGAGGATTCCATGAGAGGCGCAGCACAAGACAGTGTTCCAAATAAGCTCCCTTTCCCCTCATTTGCCAATAGTCAGGGTGGCCTGGACACCCTCCCTGTGAACCAGGAGTTATCAAACAGGTCTGCCATTAATACAGCTCTGTTCTCCAATTTGAGGCCTACTGACTGTGGGGTTTAGATTCTTTATTTGAATTGGATTCATAAGAAAACCCAAGAACCTATGGGCTAGCATCTGCAGGGCTTTGAAGAACTCATTTGACCCAAAGGATCCCTATTCTCACTTGATGTAGGTAAGGAACCTTACAGAGGAATGTGAGGGACTTCATCCACAGTGACTGATTTTTGGCCATTTTGATTTTGGATCCACACATGGGATCGTTCTTTAGATCCATCAGGAGCTGAGAATCTAAGCCACAGGCTCACACAGGACCAAGAGGCTGATTCAGACACATCCCTTTACAAAGCAATTAAGCAAAGAGCCACAGGTGATGCCCATTCATTTCCGTTTGAAAACTGTTTTCTTCAGGATTCACAAAGGCGTGGCCTCAGGCAAAGAACTTACTGACATTCAGGGCAACAGAAAAATAGGCAATCAAAAGGCCCATTGCAGGGGTTCTCCACGGAGACTTTCCTGGTCACATTGATATCTGAGTTTTCTGAGATGCTTGTCATTCCCTTCAGCTATCCAGTACATGTCCATGTCACAGTGCTTGGAGGTGGTACATATCATGAATTCAAAAGCATGAGCCTATTTTGGAGAGTGGCTAGATTTCAGGAAGAAAACAGGAACTTAGGAAGATAGCAGGTGTTGCCCATTGATATGGCAAGCCCTAGTGCATTCATAAATTGGGCAGGATGAATGCTGGGAAACTTTCTACTAGACAGGAAACATCCATTGATGCATTCTCTTTTTCTAATGTCTACAACCATGGACACAGTGAGATACACAGACATAGAAACACTCACCTTGTTAAACAACTTACTAGAAACAGTTCACTCCAAACCAAACAAACCGACTTTCCTACCTATTCTCAGAACATGGGACAAAACCACAAACACACATCCACACCCACAAAGGCACCTCCTTCCCCCAAATAGGTCTCTCACTATCCGGAGTGTCCTCTGACTGCTGGGCCATACTATGTTCCCCCGATATGGCCTATCCTGTCTCATATCTGGACTCCATGTCCAACTCTGTGAAGTGGTCAGGAGCCAGCTGTGAGCCAGTACCTGCTTTTTTAGGAAAGGCCCCTCTTCAGAGTACTCCTGGCATTTGGCCATCCTCACATCAGTAGGTACCAAGAAAGACTGACTCTGTCCTTGCTAAATTGAATCAAGTGAGACCACTAGGACTGGGACTGGGACTGACTCTGTGTGCCTGGCTTCCTGCATCCCAAGTTCAGAGAGTTCCATTACCAAGGAAGTGAGGTGAGGTTGCATCCTTCAGGAACTGAATGAGGTCACTGCCTTGGCAACCACTTTGTCCAAACAGTTGCTTTCAAGCGTACCATGAGAAGGAGGCTTACCCTACTTTCTGTGGCACTTTCACAAATTAGAATGGTATATCAACCATAGGCACCAAGAAACAGCTCTCCACACAGGCCTGATTTGGTCCATCTTCTCTATATTAGGAAGAGAGCCTTTAGTCCGGGGAGCACTGCAGTGAACCTCTGCACTAAAACTATTAGCAAGCACCTGGTGGAGGAGTCCTCCATAGGTAAGTGGCGCCTTTATAACATCTGATATCCGGTTAAGGGAGATCTTTTCTGATGACAGAGATGTGGCCTGGGGAGGCTCACATATACTCCTTTCCAGGAGAGTAACGAGAATCTTTCTGTCCTCTGTTCTGTTCTGTAGGGAATTCCTCTGGAACTGTAGAGAGGGGCCGACAGGCACGCACGCGCTCCTACCCTGGAGCTATAGCAAGATGTTGCACTGTTCCACTGTTTTTCTGTTTAGGCGCTGGTTTTCTGTTTTTTGTGTTTTGTTTTGTCTTCTATTTTTTTGATTGTTTGTTTGTTTTTGTTTGTTTTGTTGTGTGATTTCAGTGGTAAAAACTTAAGTATTTTGGACGTAAAAATGGGTAATAAAGAGAGTAAGCCTGACACCCCTTTGGACTGTGTTTTAGGGAACTGCGATGAACTTTACCCCCCTTTGTTAAGCAGGATGACAGAAGCTCCTAGCTGGCTGCCTGGAGCACACCCATTGCAGAGGGCAATGCTTGCTGGGGACCTAAGAACTGAGCATCTCCCAGGTTAACAAGTGAAACTCCTTTAAAACCCCTTGTCACTCCAGATCAAGAGAGTCACAACATTTGGCAGAGTCCCCTGTGTTTCTCCTTTGTTCGCAAAGCAATAAACCTCCCTTTTTCTTTTTCTCAAAACTCAGTCCTCATTATTAAATTGGTATTAATTGGCTTCAAGTTCAGGAATCGAACTTTAATTTACAAATTTGGTACCCCCCCCTTCTCCCCGGTACTTTGTGAGAGCTGTCTACTGGAATATTAGGAGATGAAGCATGCTTGGTGTGGAACTGAACAAGAGGAGCTAATCCTGTAAGTAAAAGGAAGGACTGAGGGACTCCCAGCAGCTGCCAAAGCCCTGTTGATTCAGGGAATTACCTCCTTCCTTTCCGCACTGTAAGAATTATGCCACCTCTGTCTTGTTAAAAAAGAGAAAAAGAAAAAGGGGACACTAAATGCAGTGAAGTCACCATGGAGACACTTTATTTTACATTTCAGGTTGCCCCTCTGTTAAAACATGTGGTCCCCCCCCCCCTGTGGATATCTATGGTGCACACTGGTGTAGGAGATTTTTCTCTTATCTGCTCTGGTTTAATGGGTTCTCTCTGACAGCCATAGTCTGGACCTCCTTTCTGTCTGTCTTGTGTCTTTGTATCTGGCCCTTTAAGACATGTGCAATAATGTGTTGATATTATAAATTGTTTCTTGGGAATGATCTTAGCTGAATGTGTGTCTAAATGATGATGTTTTATTTTAACAATCTGGTATCTGAATGGGTTTTTGAAGCATTGCACAATCTTGCAGTTAAAAGTCGGGTTTAGGTAATTGTTTAGTTTATGATTTCAGATAATTCATGCCAGAGAACTTAAATACTTAGGATGGAAAACTGAAGAACTCTACTTCCAAGTTGTCAAGTAACTTCCCAATCATACAGTCTTTTTTTCACCAATTTTGAATTGGATAGCCTGGGAAAATATCACTGTGTGTACCAGTGCATTAATTTGGACAAGGATAGTAAATCATAGAATGGTATCTGTTGACAAAACAAGATGTAAAGATATAAAATTTTGTGAATTGTATCTTAAATTTATATCATAATTTTCAACATCCGAACCTCAAAATTATGGTTAAAATGCCTTAGGCCTGATGTGTCTGCTCAGAATAGCAGTTTTTCCTGCTCCTTCCAGACCTCAGCCATGACTTATGTTGAAATGTAAATGAAAGAAGCCTGCAATCTTAGTAGGAGACTGATTTGAGGCCTAAGGGGGAAAAAAAAGGTAAATTGTATGGTATTTACTAATTACTAGCCAGTCACTTTTTCTAGGACTCTTTTTTTTTCCTTAGATACTTTTTTTTTTTGAGCTCATGATTTTGAGCATACAGACCTAGGTTAATGTTTTTCAGATCAGTTCTATCTTTGACCAACTGTAGACATTTTGAAACATTGCAATGGAGATTTCACCTGAGAAAAGCTACAAGGCCTTTACTATTATTATGTGTGCACACTTTTGTTATGTGTTGTATGTCTATATATACATATGTCCGTATATCATATATATGATACACAAACTAACATATACAAGGAGCGCTCATAAAAAAGTGCTCATTAAAACAAATTTAAATAGGAGATCCAAAGATCTTTAATTCACATGATTTAAATGTTTCAATTTAAATTGGATAAACAGATAAAAATCAATGTCTTTAAATTTAAGCTTACAAATTTTTCTAGGTGTTCAAAAATCAAATAAAATATTAATATCTACAAAATGTCTAATATGCCTTGGTACTAGGACCTTTCCTTCAACATAAAAATGGTTTACACTGTCAATACATTTCTCTAATATTTTGATAAATAAATAAAGTAAATTTGATTGGGATTACTCATTCATGAGTACTTTTGTTAGATATCTGATTGATTTACTAAGGTCTGAATAAGTTTTTATTAAAGTCTGTATAAGAATATAAAAATCAGTCATGTGTTAATGAGACAGAAATTTCTTAAAACATAAGTTTACCCATAACGTTGTGTTTATTAAGTTTTATTTTCTCTAGAACAATCAACCATAAAAATTAAACAACTGATTAAAAAAAACTGTTATTTTAGAGCACTGTACTGCCATTGCTTTAAAAGCTAAACTTGGTTAATGTAGAAACATCAATGTAATTGTGATGCTCTCAATGTTTTCATATCTTATATGTATTCAAGTCTGTAAGGTAGAAACTTTAAAAGAGCATTATATCAAGCTGGTGCTCTGAAGTTTTATGGTAAAAAAATATATTGGGGATTTATTTACCTGTTATCAATAAGATATGTAAACTTTTATGTTACTTTTTACATTGGGGAAAAATTTAAATGTATTTTTTAGTTAATGAGAGCCTAATCGATGTAAAGGTTAAAAACTTTCAGCCTTTCTTTAATTCATGTTTTAAATGTGATATCATATGGTGTGAGCTAATGTTCATGTGACCTCAAACAATTTATGTAAACTTTGTAAAATGATATTTATAAATAAAGATTATCTTTAGAACTAAAATACTTAGGATTTATAAAGAGCCCTGCCTTACCTGAGATAAGGCTCTGTGTCCCATCTTACTACATGTGAGAATGACTACAAAACCAGTAGGTCAGATAATATTTCTTTAAAGTTATGTTAAAAAGTTGGTTTTTTTAAGGTCAATATTCCTAGGATCTCAAACAGGGGATATAATGTATAACTCAGCCAAAAAATTCAGGGTAGCTATTACACAAGCTAAGTATTTTTACTTTTGTTAATTTTATTTTGAAATTATTTTAAAAGTGATCTAAAGATTCTCTGTTACTGTTTTACAAACGTGTTGCTTTAAGAACACAACATGGGTTTATTCAAGATAATAAGTCATTACTTACAATACAGACAGAAAAATACAGATCCCAATTAATAAAAAGATAATGATATAGTTATAGACATTAAAGCCCAGTACTCTTAATATAAGGCTGTTAAAATTTATTTGCTGGATGTTTAAGATTAGGATTTAAAATTAAAGTTAAATGAAAAGCGCCAAGAAAACCAATATTTGGCTTTTGCCCTCTGAGTCAGTCTGAATCCAGGGAACAGGGAACTTCTCTAAAGAGCTTTGAAACTCTGAGCCACATAACCTCCTCCTGATCAGGGAGATTAATGAGACCACTGGAGAACAGAAAGCCAATCAGGGTATTTGTTACGAAGAGGAGAGTCATCAAAGAAAGGAGACATCCCTGATGCTTCCGAGGGAAGCCAAATGGTCAAGCAAGATCTGGACCCACCTAGCGCAAATGGCATTAGCAGAACTGAGAATCTGCTCTCAAGTTTCCCCAGAATTGACTCCCATAAAAGCTCAGCTGACTGTTAACAATAGATGGAAACAAAAGTCAGTTTGACTGCTTCATCTTAAACACTTAGCAAAGACAGTTAAGAACAAAATACATCCATTCCTGGGCATTTTAAATTATAATAATAATAATATAATTTTAAGGTATGCACTTTATGTTTGCCTCCCAAAATAAGTAAGACTGGTGGCTACAAAGAAGAATTCTCAGAAAGGAATGCCTGATACTTATAAAAAGAGACTATCAAGAAGACCTGCCACAGGGATAAGTTTTCAGTTTAAGGCCTACAGATATTCCTAACCTACACAGGTAGGCTTGGTGTTTGCTAGTACAATTATCCATCCCTGAGTAACAGAATTAAAGGTTTCTCTAAGAGACACAGAGGTCATACTAGTAAAAAGATTTTACAAGATCAGATGACATTAAATTATTAAACTGTATCTTATGGGGAGGGACAAGTGTAACAGTACAAGTTAAGTTGACAGTCCGGATAACTGGGGATATTAAAGACTGGTGATGGAACTTCTATACAGTGACATGTTCCAGCTGCTGCAACATTTTTTCAGTACTCATGGTTTTTGTTTCTCTCATAGAAGAACCCATCCCCAGATGACTTTACAACCTGTTCTTCCCCAATCAGACTTCAAACCGAACTGACTTCTAAAAGGCAACTCATGTCCCTCAACTGACTTCTAAAAGGCAACTCATGTCCCTCATGCCATGCCCACTCATGTCACCCTGTCTCAGGTCAGAAGAAGAAAAAAATGAGTGACACCACTCTTCTTAAAACAATGGAGAGAAAGATAAATAGACTATCAATATAAGTAATTAATTAAGTCAGGTAAAATCAGGGAGATCGGTTTTGGGTGAGTTCTAAAAATTTGGAGACTCTTATCTGAGGGATTAAAATTTCCTCAGTGCTCTTCCCGTAATCTATCAAAGATTTGAAAGGGACACAAAGAAAAGGGGGGAATGATAGACCCAACCTGATCTTTAATTAAAATTGGGAGCCATCTTGCCAAAAAGCCATGAAAAGATAATTTTGGCTTTAGCATAAATCACTTCAAATTCTAAACCTGCTTGGAATGCCTGCCCATGCCTGGAACTCACCCATGCCCGGCTCTCTGACCAGATAGCAGCCCTCTCTGAAACTTTAGTTACACATCATAAATATTTGCCTTCTCTGGCGAGACAACAACCCTCTCTGAGGCTCTAATGGTCTTCATGAACTCTGATGTAGGGACAGCAAAAAAAATGTAGACTCCCATTAGTGTGATGTTTGTAAGAGTTCTGTTATCTGTAAACCCCCTTTTGTGTAATTTTCTGGGCTATTAAGCTGCCTGTAGGAAAGCTGGGGTTGCTGTCTTATTCCCGCCATTTTGTGAGGGAGAGGCAGCACAGCCGGTGGAAATAATAAGCTTAATTTAATTTGATTTTAATTAGAGTCAGTGGTCTTTTCTTGTGTCCTGGTCTAACAGGTAATCACTCCAAAAACATGGAGCTCTGCTGGCCTAAACACTTCTTGAAAAACTTCCTCTGAGTTTGGGCACTTGAAATATATGTTGTTGTAAGGAGCTTTAGCTTCCTTTCTAGTGATACCATCAAAGCTGAGTCTGCATCTATGTGACCTGGAGGACATGGTTTCTTGTATTCTAATGAACATGAGGCAGCAGTGCTGAATTTTCTGTTTGTAGGTAAACTGTGGCCACTGGATGCTAAGTGTCTCCCCGTGTGGACTGTGAAGCCATTTGGTCATCCTCCACTTTTTGTGGTGTTTCTTGCTGCTGTACTGGGAGTTTGGTATATGCTTTATGAAATACAACGAGTTCAACTGGAACCCAGTGTTGGAGGGAGTTCTGTCACTTGTGGTGGGTCAGGGTCTGAAGGAGAATGCACCAACCAGGCTTTTATCTCACAGAGCTTGCCCCCTTGTCCTTAGAAATCTGACTCTGAACTTAGCCCAGAAACCTCTCCATATAACATGATGCCTTTACATAGAAGGGTCTGCTGGCTGCACCATGTCAGTCACAAACCATTTGGAAAGCAATGGCAAATCCTCATGGCCACACCACATATGTATTATCACACACCTACCCACCACTGCAATAGGCCCACTACTCAGCAGGCTCCAACTTACTGGCATCTTTGTTCTACACCATTTTCATGAAACCCGGTCAATCATGGCATTCTCTGGTACACTCATGATCAGCAACAAGACATCTAAAGGTTCTCCAGTGCCACCTGGTTAAGGGAATTTCAAAGATTTCATTGTATTTATCTAGCCATTTTTTTTGGATGAAGTTGGAGGCACTGTGGGTTTCAGTTTATTCAGGAACTATTAAATGTGAGGAAGCTATTTTCATTAAATTCTCTGGAGAAATCTCACAGGCAAGTCTTCCCATAGAGTGGTCAAAAGGTCACATGAAGCCAGGCCCATTGAGGTCTTTAATGTGACGTCCATGCGTGTTCTGACTGTCAACTATGGCTGCCAAATATTTCAGAATAAAATCATGTGATATCCTAGCTGATATTCCAAGGCTCTGTGGAAAGCCACCCTGGTATTTGATCTCAGTTTCCAAGGGCGAATCCCATGCGTGGCCTCCTAAACTCTGAATGCAGTTTATGGCAATATTTCTCTGAGATCAGTTCCAGAACTCAGACTCTAAGGGGAATCACACCAGAGTTCAAGCCCAGATAGACCCAGTCATCACTTCCAACCGCCAAACAAATGACCACATTTAAAACCAAAACACAACCACAAGGCCCTCATCTTCTTCCATATAGACACTCATCATAACCTGTGGCTGGAGGTTTCCATGAGGGACTCAGCCCAAGACAGTGTACAAAATAACCTCCCTTGTCCGTCATTTGCCTAAAGTCAGGGTTGGACACCCTTCCTGAGAACCAGGAGTGATCAAATAAGCCTGCTGTAAATACTGCTCTGATTCTCCAATTTGAGGCCTCCTGACTCTCGGGTATAGATTCTTTATGTGAATTGGAATCATGAGAAAACCCAAGCACCTATGGGCTATCCTCTGCAGGGATTGAAGAACTCATTTGACAAAAAGGATCCCTATTTTCACTTGATGGAGATCAGGAATCTTACAGAGGAAAGCGAGAGACTTCGTCCACAATGACTGCTTTTTTGGCCATTTTGGTTTTGGAAGCACACATGTAATTGTTCGTTAGATCCATCAGGTGCTGAGAATCTATTCAACAACCTCACACATGGCCAAGAGTCTGATGCAGACACATCCCTTTCCAAAGCAATTAAGCAAAGATCTACAGCTGATGCCCATTAATTTCCATTGAAAACCGTTTTCTTCAGGCTTCACAAAGGGGTGGCCTGAGGCAAAGACCTTTCTGACATTCAGGGCAACAGAACAATAGGTAAGCAAATGGCCCAAGGCAGGGTTTCTGGAATGATATCTGAGTTTTCCGAGAGGATCCCATTCCCTTCAGCTATCCAGTACATAGCCATGTCACAGAGCTTGGAGGTGGTACATGTCTTGGAAACAAAATCATGAGCCTATTCTGGAGAGTGGCCAGAATTCAAGAAGAAAACAGGAATTTAGGAAGACAATGGTTTTTGCCCATCCATTAGGCAAGCCAAAATCCATTCATAAATTGGGCAGGATGAATGTTGTGAAGCTTTCTACTATTCAGGACACATCCATTGATGCATTCTCTTTTCTAATGTCTACAACCACGGACACAGTGGGATAAACAGACATAGAAACACTCACATTGTCAAAAGACTTACTAGAAACAGTCCACTCCAATCCTAACAAACCGACTTTCCTACCTATTCTCAGATCATTAGACAAAACCACAAACTCACACACACACCCACAAAGTCACCTCCTTCCCCCAAGTAGGTCTATGACTATCCGGAGTGTCCTCTGACTGATGGGCCATAGCATGTTACTCCAAAATGGACTGTCCTATGTCAGATCTGGACTCCTTGGCCAACACTGTGATGTTGTCAGGTGCCAGTGGTGAGACACTACCTGCTTACTCAGGAAAGGCCCCTCTTCAGACCTTCCTGGCATTTGGAAAATCCTCACATCAGTAGTTACCAAGAAAGACTGATGCTGTCCTTGGTAAATCCAAACATGTGAGGCCACTGGGACTGGGACTGGGACTGCCTCTGGGTGCCTGGCTTCCTGGATCCCTAGTTCAGAGAGTTCCATCACCAAGAAAGTGATGTAGGTCACTTCCTTCAGGAACTGAATGAGGTCACTGCCTTGGCAACCACTTTGTCTTAACAGTTGCTTCCAAGTGTCCCAATTGATGGAGTCTGCCCCTACTTCCTGTGACACTTTCACAAGTTTGAATGGTATATCAAACATAGGCACCCGGGAACAGCTCTCCACACAGGCCTGGTATTGTCCATCTTCTCTACATTAAGAAAAGAGAGACTGCTTCAGACACACCCCTTCATCCTGACCAGGTTGTTTGTCGTGGAAGATGACTTTTGCTCTCTCAGGTCCATCATAGCTTCCTATATCTTCCCCAGAGTTAATTTCTGCATGGACCTTTTTGTTTCTCAGCAGGTGGAAGATTTCTTAAATTCCTGTATTGTAAGACCAACTCTGTCCCTGCTTTTCTGTAAAGTTAGATTGAGGGAACAGAGTATGGTTAGGGTTAATAACATGTTTGATTTGGCTTAGGAATCATTCTGCTGGATGAATAATGTTATTGGGAACCTGTGATATATATAAGAATATATAGAGGGGAAATATATGTATGAAAACAGAAATCTAGGTAAGATTTGAAGCCCAGAAGGGAATTGGATCCTTGATTGGGATACTTAGGTTTGAATTATGTTCTGCACATGTGTCTCAGATAAATCTATACACAATGGCATAGGACCTTGTACCTTGGATGATTGAATGTCAAAGAAAACATCCAGTCAAAAAAGGATAGTTGGTAGGATTAGGAAGATAGTTGGTAGGATTAGGAAAAAGAGTGAGTATAGGATTTGGACAAAAAGTTCTTTAGCAATAGGGTTTCGGGTAGAGAGAAAATGTAAATGTCAGCAGATGTGAAGACTCAGTCACAATGATGAACTGGGGAAAATATGTAGGAAAGCAGATATCAATAGAGACATTAGAAAATCAGGCAAATGATAAAGTGATCGATAGGATTAGACATTTTCAACAGGCTTGAGTTTGAATAAATAATATTAGGAAGAAACAAATATGTAGTCACCAATAGGATTGACATTTGAGAGCATTAGGCAACCTGGACATGGGTGATGTTCATAATCAATACTCACATTCCATTTAGGCTTTGGTACAGTCATAAGTGTGACTTTGCATTTTGTGGCCAGAATATTACTGTGATAAAATGTATATGTAGATCAGGTGACATGAGTATTTGTTGCACCATTTCTGAGAGCAATATTTTGAAGAGATATAAATTAGTATTGGGGGCACAAATAGGTGTGCCATGTGTGTATGAATATAGAGAGAATGCATGAATAGACCATACTGTGAATAAATAATATAATTGTTTCCAAATTTAGAAATTGGAATAAATTGATATCCCAAAATACACAGGAAATCTTACATTGATATACATACATTCATTCCAACCAGTTATACATCTAATGGTAATATTAGGGTTGTAGTTTATCATAAAATGTGTGTGAGTTTTGCTTCCAAATTGATTATGGAAATCGAAAATAATGTGTTTGGAAAGAAGTCTCATGAAATAACCAGTCAAAAACAAGGAGGAATACATGTGTTCTGAAGCAGAAAGTGATTGAATGTGTTACAAATGTCTTTAAATTTGTGAACTTGTGGATAGAAATGTATATTCTACGATGTATAAAAACTGAAGAAATAGTAATGTACCAGTGTTGTATTAAAATGAACATCAAAATACACATCATGTCCCATAGAAATCTACTTTCATTGATGTTAAATTGGGTAAGTTACTGTAGAAATATAAGGCTTTGTTTGCACCATTCACTGAAGTGAGTTTTCAGTTCTAGGAAACAAATATGTATTTCAGGTGGATGAATATTTCTAAAAACAATCTTATGAAAAGTTGATTATAAAACCACATACATGAACATGAGTGAATTATTTAGGGAGTGTATAATAAGACACATATATTTCATATTTTGAAAATTATATATATATATATATATATATATATATATATATATATATATATATATCACAGATACATTAGAAATTAGCAATATATATGCCAATCAAAATTCATCATGAAATATATATCATTCACAGATCCAAAAATATTAATTTTACTAAACATGGATTTATGTATAATGTTTTTCAACCAAGAAGCTCACTCATAGTTTGAATTTTCAGTTCCAAAAATATTTTAGAGGAGTGATCTCTTCTCATACTTTGTATTTCCCAAGTTAGCCACCTCACAAAAATGTACGTGTGATACCAGGTAGGATTTTATATGTGCATATAAAAATACATGTGCTAAATTGGCTACAGAAAAAGGGAGACAGAAATTCACATATGTGTTAACTTTAAAAACACATGGAGGACTATTTCAACAAAAAATTAACAAGATTTATAACTCCTACCCTATATCATGCAAAAGGCAAGACCAACTATACGCCATGCCTCCTCTCAACTGCTTGTATTTCTATTCTGTTTGGGTTATATTTCTCCATCATATTAGGATTAGTAGTCAGAGTCTAGTAGGGTATGTGTTAGTGTCAGGGATTCAGTATTTTGAATGGAAAATTGAAAAATGAATCCAATGTGTATGTAAATATGTGCTACACAAAAATCTTCCCACTCTCATTCAGAACAATGCCTTGACAACACCTACGGCCCAAGTATGACACAATCAGAGGAGAAGAGTTAGAAAATCCGTGAATACATATATAGAATGGAATATGATCAGGAGTTCACAACCTTGGAAGTGGTAGATGAGTTTCCAAAAGTAAGGGACAGGGTAAACCCTCCACAAACATGAAGGTCTGCTGGCCTAGAGACTTCTTGAGAAACTGCCTGTGAGGTTGGGCACTTGAAATATATGTTGTTGTCAGGAGCTTTAGCTTCCTTTCTAGTGAGACCATAAAAGCTGGGTCTGCATCAATGTGACCTGGAGGACATGGTTTCTTATTTTCCAATGAACATGAGACAGCAGTGCTGAATTTTCCATTGTAGGTAAACTGTGGCCCCTGGGGGCTAAATGTCTCCCTGTGTGGACATTGAATCCATATGGTCATCCTCTATTTTCGTGGTGTTTCTTGCTGCTGTACTGGGAGTTGGGTATTTGCTTCACGAAATACAAGGAGTTCAACGGGGACACAGTGCGGGAGGGATTTCTGTCACGTGTGGTGGGTCAGGGTCTGCAGAAGAATACAAGAACCAGGCTTCTATCCCACATAGCTTGCCCCCTTGACCATACCAACCTGATTCTGAACAATGTCCTGAAACCTTTCTATGTAACAAGGTGCCTTTACATATAAGGGTCTGCTGGCTTCACCATGTCAGTCACAAGCCATTTGGAATCCAATGACAGATCTACATGGCCCCACCACAGATGTTTTATCACACACCTGCCCACCATTGCTCTAGGCCCACTACTCAGCAGGACCCAAATTTCTGGCATCTCTGTTAAACACCATTTTCATGAAAACCAGTCAATCAATGCACTGTCTTGTATACTCATTGTTGGGAAAAGTATAAACGGCAGCCATACCCCAGAAAAAAACCCCAACATGGTGCCTAAGGACTTCGTCTTCCTACCTTCTTTTTTCTGCAGTGGTGCGAAATGTTTCCACCCGTGTGAACTCTCTTGCTGGCGCCAATTTGAAATCTCGCTGGTGGGAAACCTTAGCCCCAATAAGAACTAATTCCTGGGCTCCAGAGCTGATATCTGAAAGAACTTACCAATAAACGTTTTGCCTGCCATTTATCTAAGCCCTTCCATCTTCCCCTTAGTTCTATATAAGCACACAGCTTTTTGCAATAAAATTGGAATTCTCCCAGCAAAGTGCCTTTGCGTGGGAAGTTCTTTCATTCTGTTGCCCCGTGTGAGAATATGGGTGAGCTGTTTCTAACAAGAGCCCCGTCCCCTGCCCCGCCAAGACACTCCGCCCTGGTCCACTCTTTTCAGATGCCGGCTTCCTGCACTCACAACAGATCTGATATATGTAAGCCTCCCCTGACCCTGGCTCTCCAACTCCCTTCAGGCTACGGCTGGTTTTGTGACCGTGATCATCTGGCACACTCTAGATGCCCTGTAGGGGGCAGGAAATTCCTGCCACTAAGACCTTTACTGGTCGCAGTGGACCCTCTGGTGATCCGTTTTCCTTTGGGGCGTGAGGCTTCTGAGTTTACATGAGAGGCTCTTTGGTTTTTCTCCTCTGCTGCCGCTGCAGCTGCTGGCTAGAGTTGCTGTTTGCTGCAGGGCTGCTGTGTCTGCCTGAAGCTGCCTCTCTGCTCGGGGAAAACTGAACTCCCGTCCTGGAACTGCATTCTGCCGGAACCAGAGTTCTGTTTTCATTACTGACTTTTTCTGCTGCGTTCGAAAACTTTCCTGACGTCAGGTTGCCCCTGGCTCCGAACCCATTGGGTCTCACAGATCGCACTTCACTAGTGACGACCAGGTAGTGCCCTCTGTATTTCCTCATGACGGCTGGTCATTTTGGGGACGCCCACCTGACCACCGTTCGCCCTGAGCTTCCTGGAAGCCGTTCCAGCCCGGGTTTTCTCTTTGTCTCTCTCGCTTACTCTTATTCTCTCTCTCTCTCTCTCTCTCTCTCTCTCTCTCTCTCTTCCTTCTCTCCCTGTGACAATGGGCACCTCTTCATCTGTACCTGAAGCCTCACCTCTCAAATGTTTAATAAAAAATCTGGCCACACTCTCCCTCACACCAGAATCAAGCCCAAACTTCTCATCAAATTCTGTACCCAAGATTGGCCTACATATCCACTGGATAATGGAAATCATTGGCCTCCAGAAGGCTCCTTACATCCAAACCTTCTCTGGGATCTTTTTAACTACTGCCAGCATCTGAAAAAGTGGAGTGAGATTCCCTGCATTTAAGGTTTTAGCCTTCTCACACAGCACCCTGTCGCTGCTCCTCCTGCCCTCCCTCTCAGGTCCTCCTTGTTTGCAAACCCTTCTCTTCCCCTACTTCTACTCCTGACTTCACAGATTCTTCCTCATTCAGCCCAGCAGATTAACCCCCACCTTATCCCCCAGTCCTATCTGCCCCTTCTCTCCCGCTATACCCTCCTCTTCCTCTGCCTGATTCCAAGGATCCTCAGCCTTCCATTTCATCCTCCTCCCCTCCGCCCTCTTCTGCCTGCTCCACCTCCTCCTCTTCCAAAGAGACACTCCCTTCCCCTCCCTCTCCTTCCTGTCTGCCTCCTGCCTCTTTCAGTCCTCCTGTTACCAGGTCTAAGGGACTCCTTCCCACCCCCAAGACCATCGCACCCCTTCGTGAGGTAGCTGGTCCCGAGGGTGTCATCAGAGTCCACGTGCCCTTCTCCATGTCGGACATTACTCAGCTAGAGAGGAAGTTAGGCTCATTCACCACTGACCCCACCACTTACATTCGGGAGTTTCATTGGGTCCTGCAAGCATATAGCCTCACTCAACATGACATCTACATGCTCTTGGCCAATACACTTCTCCCTGAGGAAAGGCAAAGGGTCTGGGAGCTAGCCCAAGCCCATGCTGATGAAAATCATAGGACCAATCCTAACCACCTCACAGGCCCTCATGCTGTCCCAGAGCAGGATTCTCTATGGGATTACAACACTTCTGAAGGCTTACAGTCTCATGACCTTTTTACATCCTGCCTCTTGGCGGGCCTGAAAAAGGCCATCCGTAAGGCTGTTAACTTTAAAAAGGTGCAGGAGGTCATTCAAAGGAAGGAGGAAACACCTTCAGAATTCCTGGATAGACTAACCAAGGCCCTTCAACAGTACACAAACCTCAACTCAGAAACCCCTGATGGCCGTCATGTCTTAATGACATATGTTCTGGCCCAAAGCTACCCTGACATTAAAGCCAAGCTTAAAAAGCTTGAACAGGGCCCTGCTACTCCTTAGACCAAAATCTTCATTTTCAAGGTTTTTTATGATAGAGAGGATGAAAGTGAATGCCGTAGGCAGAGGGCTGAAAATGCCAAATTCCAAATGTTGGCCCAGGTCATTCAGAGAAGGCCATCACCACGCCATCCCAATATGACACCCCCGGGAGCTTGCTTCAAATGTGGTAAGGAGAGACATTGGGCCAGGGATTGTCCTTCACTGAGGACACCGTACAACCCCTGCCCAAAATGCCATCAAAGGGGACACTGGGGGGCAGACTGCCCAACAACCCAAAAGGGAGATTGGTCAGCCACCCGGCAACCACAGCCTCTCTTGGGCTTGGCAGAGGAGGATTGACGGAGTCCTGGGCTTTCCCTCCAGACTATTACCATCAAGAATCAAGAGCCTAGGGTTACCTTCCTGGTGGATGGATGCTTCATTACCTTCCTCTTGGATACTGGTGCCACTTTATCAGTCTTAAGGGAGTATTGGGGTTCTACCACACCCTCAAAAACTCCTATTGTCAGGGTAGGAGTTAAACAGATTTTCCCTCAAACCCCCCCATCATGTTATATGCAGGGATCCCTTTTGTCCTTCACTCACTTCTTTTTCGTTATGAGCCATTGCCCCATTCCCCTTCTGGGAAGGGACATACTCTCACTATTAAAAGTCACCATTCACATATCACCCCACACCTCTCCTACCTCTCATTTCCTCATGATGTTCCTAGGGGCAGATACACCTCCTTCATGCACTCCTCCATGACTCTCTAAACTAGTTAAGCCTGAGGTTTGGGACACAACTACACCCTTTATGGCTAAATGCAGTCCTATTCATATTGTCTTACGGGACCCTTCAAGATATATTAGTCAACCACAATATCCACTCACAACCACAGCCCTCCTCGAATTAGAACCCATCATCCAAGATTTATTACGAAAGGGGTATCTTAGGCCTACACACTCTCCTTTCAACACCCCCATTCTGGCACTTAAGAAACCTAACGTGTCCTACAGGCTGGTTCAAGACCTTCTCCTTGTCAACTCCTCTGTGGTCCCCATCCACCCGCTAGTGCCCAACCCTTACACCCTCCTCTCTCAGATTCCTGCCACTACTACCCACTTCTCGGTCCTAGATTTAAAAGATGCATTCTTTTCTATTCCCTTGTTCTCAGAATCTCAGAATATCTTTGCTTTTACGTGGACTGACTCTCACATCCACCATTCTCATCAGCTTTCCTGGACTGTCCTCCCACGGGGATTCAGCCCCCATCTCTTTTGCCAAGTTCTTGCCCAGGACCTCACATCCTTTCACCCGACCTGTCCTGACTCTATTCTCCTTCAATATGTCAATGACCTTCTTCTATGTAGTCCCTCTGGGAACACTCTCAATCCCACACCGCTCAGCTTCTTAATTTCCTAGCAGACAAGGGATATAGGGAGTCTCCCCACAAGGCACAGGTTTCCCAGTCTTCTGTCACCTCTCTTGGTTTTTGCCTTACACCCGGGAAAAAGGAAATAACACTGGATAGGAGGCAACTCCTCTCTGATCTTCCAGTGCCCCATATGAAAGCCAAAATACTATCATTCCTAGAAGTAGCAGGTTATTTTAGGGCCTGGATCCCAAATTATTCTCTTCTATCCAAACCCCTGTATGACCTAGCAAATGGACCCCCTAGTGAATCTCTTGTCTTCTCCCCCATCTACCACTTCCGCAAGCTTCAGCAACTCCTCTTAAAGGCACCTGCCCTTCACCTTCCTGATCTTTCAAGATCATTTCATCTATATGTCCATGAAAAAGGGGGGCAAGCACTTAGAGTCTTAGGTCAAAACTATGAGCCTACATTTGCACCTGTGGCATATTTTCCAAGAAACTAGACTCTACCATTCGTGGGTGGGCCCCTTGCTTAAGAGCTCTGGTTGCTGGACAAATTTTACACAAAGAAGCCTCTAAGCTGACTTTTGGGGCACCTTGAACTATCCACTCCCCACATCACTTGAGAGATCTTTCAGCTTAGAAGGGCCTTCAAACCCTTCCTCCATCCAGAGTTCTGTCGCTCCTCACTTTCTTTCAGGAAAACCCTAATATTACTTTCCTCCCATGCTCTGCACTGAACCCTGCCTCACTGCTCCCAATGACTCCCACGTCTAACACACCAACTCATAATTGCTTGGAAACCTTAGATGATTTCCTCCGCTGTCATTGTTCCATTTCTGAGGAACCACTCACCAAGCCTGACCTTATCTGGTTTACTGACAGCAGTTCCTTTAGGCAGAACGGCACTCATTACTCTGGATACGCTGTAGTTTCAGCCACTGAGATTATAGAGGCCAAAGCTATGCCTTCAGGAACTACCAACCAGCAGATTGAACTTATAGCAGCCACTCGTGCCTGCCTACTAGCACAAGGCAAATCCCTCACCCTGTATACTGATTCAAAATATGTCTTCCAGATCTTATTATCCCATGCTTCAATATGAAAGGAGCGAGGCCTACTTACCACCAAAGGTAATGCGATCACTAATTCGGCTCTTTTAACCAATCTGATAGAGGCCTCCCACTTACCCACCCAGTTGGGAGTTGTCCATTGTAGGTCACATCAGAAGGAAGGCTCTCTTATCACTGAGGGCAATGCCAAAGCTGACCAGGCGGCACGAATGGCTGCTACCACTTCCAGCTCATCTGAAGCCCCTACTTCTTCCAGTAAGAACAAAAATCTTTTCAAGTTCCTTCATACTCTACACCATTCCAATTCTCAGTCTTTGACCCTTTTTTTACAGAGCTTCTTCTCCCTCAACCCTTCTGACATAGCCATGCTAGAGAATATAGCCTCTAATTGTCAGATCTGTCAGCGGACTAACCCTCATACTCCTTTAAGGCCCAAACCTTTCCCTTTCCACCAAGCCCGGAGACACATTCCTGCTGCTGACTGGCAAGTAGACTTCACCAACATGCCCACAGTATGGCACACTAAATACCTCCTTGTCTTTGTGGACACTTTCTCTGTTTGGGTTGAGGCATTTCCCACTTCCAATAAAAAGGCTTCCACTGTAGCTTCAATCTAACTGACAGACATCATCCCCAGGTTTTGTATGCCAACTTCCCTACAATATGACAATGGCCCTGAGATTATTTCTAGGATCACAAAAAAGGTCTCTCAAGCCCTCTCTTTCAAGTGGCATTTCCACTGTCCATATTACCCCCAGGCTTCAGGGAAAGTGGAAAGGGTAAATCGTACTCTGAAGGAAGTCCTTACCAAATTGACAATGGAATTAAACTTAGACTGGGTAAAAATCCTTCCCTTGGCTTTGCTTCGAATCAGAGCTCTCCCTAAGAAACCATCTTTACTGTCTCCCTTTGAGATAATGTATGGAAGACCTCTTATACCCCCTGGGTTGGTCATTTCACAAGGACCTCTCACCCGAGATTTGTCTTTGCCTCTCTTGTTTCATCTCCGCTCAGAACACTGGAAATATCAGAACTGGCTTCTTCCAGACCCAGTCTCCTCTCCAAACACTCCTCCCTTAACACCTGGGAGTCTAGTCTATTATAATACCCCAGAGGAGAAAGGGACTCTTGCACCAAAATGGGAAGGCCCCTATCCTGTCATTCTCTGTAACCCCACCGCCGCCAAACTCTCCTTATCAGACAACCATCTCACTCCCTGGATTCCCATTTCTAGATTGAAGCCATATCACCAGGAGGCCCCACCTGCTGACGACAGGACCACCCCAGAGGAACTCCAAGATTCACCTCCTGAACCTCCCCTTTACTCCTGCTTTCCACACCCATCTCACCCATTTAAGTTGCGGCTCACACGGTGTTCCCTGCAGCCCAATTCCTCTTAAAGAAGGCACAATGAGCTCTCCCAACACCCTAGTCTTCTCTAACTGCTTGTTTTTTTGTGCTCTGCTTCTTTTCTGTGCTCTGTTGGGACTTGTCTTTACCCTCCTAACCTACCATGTATTTATTCACTCTTCGGGAACGATACTCAGAACATGGCATGCAGAAGGTCCACGCAGTGGATGCAACTACTTGCTTCATCCAAAACTGCACCTCTATTCCCCTAAAATTGTCACCTTCAAGGACCTTCGTCCCTGGTAGCTGGAACTGGCCTTTCATTTGCTTCCTTTTTAATCAAACCAAAGACTATTGTCATTGGTGGCCTGAGATATATAATGGGTGTCCCTATTGGTCATGCAGGTTCCATGATGAACGTGGTAGCTGTTCTTACCACTCACTTGGCTACCCTGAAGGGTGGACTTCTAATTACCTAAAGTGGCATAAAGGCTCTTCATCCGATAACAATGGATCATATACTTCAGATACACCTGACCCCAAGGCCAAACGTTGGGGCTATGTTGAGTTTGCTGTCTATGCTCGGACAACCTCAGCCAGACCCACAGGGTGGATGACTGTTGGCCGCACCCTGATTACGCCACCTAAGGCAACCATCCAGGTAGTCGAACACATTAAGGAGTCAGAATCAAAACTTCGAGATCTTATCCATAGCTCATCCAAAGAGGATTCAGAGCCTTCAACCCTCTAAGGTCCCCCTTCCACATGGCTCAATTTGCTACACCAAACTCTTCGATTATTAAACTCCTCCATTCTTTTGGTGCCTACTTCTCAGTGCTTTCTCTGTGCTTCACTTAGTCGTCCACTTCTAGCAGCGGTCCCATTAGCGGCAGGAAATATTTCAGCAAAAACCTACAATTTCTCTAAGTAAGGACAACCCCTACATGTGACACATATCCCACTGTGGGAAAGTTATTCCAACAATACTTTATTTCCTTTCATCTGTATCCACCTGCCAATAATGAATCCTTTACCCATTTGTTCCTTGAGCTATAGCACCCCATAGAGCCCTGCGTTTATGCAACCTGGACATTTCATCTGGTGTAATTGGTCTTTAAGTACCTCAACGATCAATGTCTCTGGCACCTGTATCTTGGTTACTGTAGTTCCTCTGCTTTCTTTGTATACTCCCACTGAATTCCGACAGTTGGCCCTACCTTCCCGCAGCCGTAGGGCAGTCTTTCTGCCGGTTCTGGTAGGCCTCACTTTACCAACCTCAGTGGCGAGTCTCGGTCTCTCTGGTGGAGCTATAGGTCATGCTCTATGGGCATCCAATGACGTGCAACAAAAACTGCAGGAAGCACTCGATTCCACTGCTGAGTCTCTTGGCTCCTTGCAGTGGCAGGTTACTTCATTGGCACAAGTGGCTTTACAGAACCGAAGGGCAATTGATCTTCTCACTGCAGAAAAAGGGGGTACATGCCTATTCCACAGAGAGAATGTTGCTATTATGTTAATGAATCTGGGCTAATAAAAAAAAAGTTGTTAAATTGCAGGAATTATCGACCCAATTGCTCAAACCTACCTCCTCCAATCCCATAATGAGGTTCTTCCAATCCTATCTTGCCATGTACTTACTACCTCTCTCTGGGCCCCTTATTGGGATGCTCCTTTTTTGTGCTCTCTTGCCCTGCATAATGAAGTTCCTTCAAACCCAACTGCAAAAAATTTGTAATCAAACTTTCAACCAGCGTTTGCTTAGGCACTACCAGCCTCTGATGACCGACGAACCCCCAACATCTCCAAGAGAACAGTTCACTCCGTGATGAAGCTCACTACCAGGCATGATGGAATGCAATGGACATCAGACAGTGGGAGACAACAAGCTCGGAAAACCTCTTAATCTGCCATCATCCTGGATTCTTGAATCTTTATGACCTTCTAAGCTTCCTCATGGCCCTTGGCCTCTTCTATGTCACTCCCCCAACATGGAACTTCTGCCAAAAATTGACCTTTGCTTTAATTTTTATCTTCATTCTGTTTTGATTCACTCTGATCTTCTTTAGGTCCTGTGGCACCTTGTCCAGGCAACGCTTCCAGTATTTTCTAGAGTCTCTGTTACAGGACCAGTGGCTGATACCAACAATCTCCTCCATCCAGGACTGGTTCCATGCCATCGACAACTTGTGGCTTCAGGGAACTTTCATTGACTTCACCCCTACGGAAGTAGCTGTCTATAGCCACTGGGTTTTATTTCTTGCTGCCATGATATTCCCAGACCTGCCCCCCGAGCATTCCTCCCCTTCCCTTTCTAGGCCTCACAGCACCCCCATACAGCAGGAAGCAGCCGGATCTAAAAACGACGCCCCACTTCCTAAGAAAACAAAAAGGGAGGAATGTTGGGAAAAGTATAAATGGCAGCCATACCCCAGAGAAAAACCCCAACATGGTGCCTAAGGACTTCTTCTTCCTACCTTCTTCATTTCTGCAGTGGTGCGAAAAGTTCCCGCCCTTGTGAACTCTCCCGCCAGCGCCAATTTCAAATCTCACTGGTGGAGAACCTTAGCCCCAATGAGAACTAATTTCTGGGTCCTGGAGATGATATCTGAAAGAACTTGCTTTCAATAAACGGGTTGCTGCCATTTATCTAAGCCCTACCATCTCCCCCTTAGTTCTATATAATCACACAGCTTTTTTGCAATAAAATTGGAATTCTCCCTTTGAAGTGTCTTTGCGTGGGGAATTATTTCACTCATGATCAGCAACATGACATCCAAAGGTTCTCCAGTGCCACCTGGTCATGGAAATTTCAGAAATTTGTTGGTATTTATTTAGCCATTTTTGAAGGATGATGTTGGAGGCACTGTGGGTTTCAATTCATGCAGAAACCATTATATGGTAAGGAAGCTCATTTCAATGAAATCTCTGGAGAACACTCACAGGCAAGCCTTCCCAAAGAGTGGCCAAAAGGTCACATGAAGCCAGGATCATTGAGGTCTACAATGTGAGTTCCATGTGTGTTTAGACTCTCAACTATGGCTGCCAAGTCTTTCAGAATAAAATCATGTGATATCCTGGCTGAGATTCCCAGTGCAATCTGGAAAGCCACCCTGGCCCTCAATCTCAGTTTCCAAGGGCGATTCTCATGCGTGGCCTCCTAAAATCCCAACACATTTCATGGCAATACTTCTCTGAGATCAGTTTCAGAACTCAGTCTCTAAGAGGAATCACACCAGAGTTCAATCCCAGGTGGATCCAGTCATCTCTTTCAACCGCTACACAAATGACCACAATTAAAACCAAAACACTCCCACATGGCCATCATCTTCTTCCATATAGACACTAATCATAAACTCTGGCTGGAGTTTTCCATGAGGGGTGCAGCCCAAGACAGTCTCAAAAATAAGCTCTCTTGCCCCTCATTTGCCTAAATTCACGGTGGCCTGGACACCCATCCTGTGAACCAGGAGTTATCAAATAGGCCAGGTGTTAATACTGCTCTCCATCTCCAATTTGAGGCCTACTGACTGTCAGGTATATATTCTTTATATGATTTGGAGTCATGAGAAAACCCAAAAACCTATGGGCTAGCCTCTGCAGGGCTTTGAATAAATAATTTGACCCAAAGGATCCCTATTAATACTTGATGGGGGTCAGGAAACTTACAAATGATTGTGAGAAACTTCATTCACAATAAATGCTCTTTTGGCCATTGTGGTTTTGGGTGCACTCATGGCATATCTCTTTACATAAATCAGGTGCTGAGAATCTAAGCCACAACCTCACACAGGGCCATGAGGTTTATTCAGACACATTCCTTTTCAAAGCAATTAAGCAAAGAGCAACAGGTGATGCCCATTCATTTGCATTTGAAAACTGTTTTCTTCAGGCTTCACAATGGGGTGGCCTTAGGCAAAGACCTTCCTGACATTCAGGGCAACAGAACAATTGATAAGCAAAAGGCCCAAAGCAAGGTTTCTCCACTGAGACTTTCTTGGTCACACTGATATCTGAGTTTTCTGAGATGCTCGCCATTCACTTCAGCTATCCAGTACATGGCCATGTCACAGATCTTGGAGGTGGTACATATCTTGGACACAAAACCATGAGCCTATTCTGGAGAGTGGCTAGAATTCCGGAAGGAAACAGAAACTTAGGAAGATAGCAGGTGTTGCCCATGGATAAGGCAAGCCTCAGTTCATTCATAAGTTGGGCAAGATGAATGCTGGGAATCTTTCTACAATACAGGACACATCAATTGTTGCATTCTCTTTTCTAATATCTACAACCACGGACACAGTGGATACACAGACATAGAAACACTCGCCTTGTCAAACTACTTACTAGAAGAAGTCCACTCCAAATCAAACAAACCACCTTTCCTACCTATTCTCAGATCATGAGACAAAACCTGAATCACACCCACAAAGGCACATCCTTCCCCCATGTAACTCTGTGACTATCCGGAGTGTCCTTTTAGTGGTGGGCCAAACTATGTTCCCCCCAAATGGCCTGTCCTATCTCAGATCTGGTCTCCTTGGCCAACTCTGTGAAGTTGTCAGGAGCCAGCAGTGAACCACCACCTGCTTTCTCAGGAAAGGACCCTATTCAGAGCTCTCCTGGTATTTGGCCATCCTCACATCTGTAGGTACCAAGAAAGACTGACACTCTCCTTGGTAAATCCAAAAAAATGAGCCAATGGGTATTGGACTGGACTGGCTCCAGGTGCCTGGCTTCCTGGATCCGAAGTTCAGAGAGTTCCATCACCAAGAAAGTGAGGTAGATCACTTCTTCAGGAACTGAATGAGGTCACTGCCTTGACAACCACTTTGTACGAACAGTTGCTTTCAAGGGTCCCATGAGATGGAGGCTGCCCCTACTTCCTGTGACATTTTCATAAGTTAGAATGGTATATAAACCATGGGCACTCGGGAACCACTCTCCACCTAGGACTGGTTTGGTCCATCTTCTCTACATTAAGAAGAGAGAGGCTGATTCATACACATCCCTTCATGCTGACGAGGTTGTTTGCCATAGAAGATGACTTTTCTCTCTCAGTCTTTCATAGCTGCCTACATCTTCTCAAAAGATCATTTCTGCATGGACCTTTGATGTTCTCAACAGGTGGAAGATGCCCTACATTCCTGTATTGTAAAACTAACCCTTTCCCTGCTCTTCTGTAAAGTTTGATTGAGAGAACAGTGTATGGTTTGGGTTAATAACATGTTCAATTTGGATTAGGAATATTTCTGCATGACAAATAATGGTATTGGGAAACTATGATATTTACAAGAATATATAGGTGAAATATAAGTATAAAAATAGAAATCTAGGGAAGATATGTAGCCCAGAAGGGCATTGGGCCCTTAATTGGTACACATAGCTTTGAATGATGTTCTGCAAAAATGTCTCAGATAAATCTATATACAATGGCATAGGAGCTTGTACCTTGGATGATTGAATGTCGAAGAGAACATCCACTCAAAAAGAGATAGTCGGTAGGATTAGGAAGATAGTCGGTAGGTTTAGAAAGAAGAGTGAGTATAGGATTTAGAGCAAAAATCTTAAGCAATAGGGTTTCGGGTAGACAGTGAATGTAAAAGTCAGCATATGTGAAGAGTCAGTCACAATGATGAACAGGGGAAAATATGTAGGAATACAGACATAAATAGAGACATTACTAAATCAGGCAAAGTATAAAGTGAGTGATAGGATTAGACATTTTCAACAGGCTTGAGGTTGAATATATAATCTTAGGAAGAAACAAATATGTAGTCACCAATACGATTGACATTTCAGAGCATTAGGAAACCTGGACATGGAAGGTTTTAGTAATCCATGCTCACTTTTCATTTAGGCTTTGGTACAATCTTAAGAGTGACCTTTGCTTTTTTGGTCCAGAATATTACTGTGATAAAATGTATATGTAGATCAGATGACATGAGTATTTCTTCGACCATTTCTGGCAGCAATATTTAAAATATGTATAAATTAGTATTGGGGGTACAACGAGGTGTACCCTGTGTCTATAAATATAGAGATAATGCATGAATAGATCATACAGTTAATAAATAATATAACTGGTTCCACTTTAAATAATGGATTGAATTGATATCTGAAAATATATAAGAAATCATATATTGATATAGAATCATTCATAACAACTAGTTATACGTCTAATTGTAATCTTAGTGTTATGGTTTATCATGAAGAGTGTGTGAGTTTTGCTTCAAAAGTGATTATGGAAATCGAAAATAATGTGTTTGGAAAGAAGTCTCATGAAAAGACCAGTCAGACACATGGAGGAATACATGTTTCTGAAGCAGAAAGTGATTGAAAGTGAAATAAATGCCTATAAATTTGTGAACGTGTGGATGAAATATATATGCTATAATGTGCATTAACTCAAGAAATAGAAATGTACCAGTGTTGAATAAAAATGAACTTCAAAATAAATGTCATGTCCCATAGGAATCTACTTGCATTGATATTAAACTGGGTTAGTTACTGTAGAAATATTAGGATTTATATGCACTATTCACTGAAGTTAGTTTTCAATACTAGGAAACAAATAAGTATTTCAGGTGAATGAATATTTCTGAGAATAATCTTGTGAAAATTTGATTATAAATCCACATATATGAACAAGAATAAATTTAGGGAGTGTATAATAAGACACATATGTTAAATATTATGAAATATCTGGAGAGTATATATATATATATATATATATATATATATATATATATATATATATATATATATATATATATACCAATCTAATTACACAGTGAAATATATATCATCCACAGATCCAAAAATATTCATTTTAGTCGATATGGATTTATGTATAACTTTTTTTAACTAGGAAGCTCCCCATAGGTTGAATTTTCAGTTCCTACATCGTTTAGGAGGAGTGATCTCTTCTCACAGTTTGTATCTGCCAAGTCATGTAACTCATGAAAATTTGCGTGTGATACCAGGTAGGATTCTATATGTGCATATAAAAATACATGTGCTGAATAGACTACAGAGAAAGGGAGACAGGAATTCACATATTTGTTAACATTAAAAGAACATGGAGAACTATTTCAATTAAAAATGGACTAGATTTATAACTCCTACCCTATATAATGCAAAACGCAAGTCCAAAAATACAACATGCCTCCTCTGAACTGCTTGTATTTCTATTCTGTTTCGGTTATTTTTCTCCATCATATTATGATTAGTACTCAGAATCTATTAGGGTATGTGTTAGTGTCAGGGATTCAGTATTTCAAATGTAAAATAGAAAAAGGAATCCAATGTGTATACAAATATGTGCTAAACAAAATCTTCCCACTCTCATCCAGAACAATTCCTTGACATTACCTTCGCCCAAAGTAAGACACAATTAGAGGAGAAGAGTTAGAAAATCTGTGAATATATATATGGAATGGAATATGCTCAGGGGTTTACAACCTTGGCAGTGGTAGAGGAGTTTCCAAAAGTATGGGACAGGGTAAAAACTCCATAAACATGGAGCTCTGCTGGCCTAAATACTTCTTGAGAAACTGCCTATGAGGTTGGGCACTTGAAATATATGTTGTTGTCAGGAGCTTTAGCTGCTTTCTAGTGAGACCATCAAATCTGTGTCTGCATCTATGTGACCTGGAGGAAATGGTTTCTTATTTTCCAAAGAAACATGAGGCAGCAGTGCTGAATTCTCTCTTTGTAAGTAAACGGTGACCATTGGGGGATAAGTGTCTTTTCATGTGGACTGTGAAGCCATTTGGTCATCTTCTATTTTCGTGGTGTTTCTTGCTGCTGCACTGGGACTTTGGCAATTGCTTCATGAAATTAAAGGAGTTCAACTGGGACACAGTTCTGGAGGCAAATCTGTCATGTGTGGTGAGTCAGCGTCTGCAGGAGAATGCACCAACCAGGCTTCTAACGCACATAGCTTGGCCCCATGTCCATAGCAACCTGATTCTGAACATTGCCCGGAAACATCTCCATATAACAAGATGCCTTTTCATGTAAGGGTCTGCTGGCTGCACCATGTCAGTCACAAGCTATTTGGAAGCCAATGGCAGATCCACATGGCCCAAAAACAATTTTTTTATCACACACCTTCCCACCACTGCTCTAGGCACATTACTCAGCAGGTTCCAACTTACTGGCATCTCTGTTCTACACCATTTTCATGAGCCCAGTCAATCAAGGCACTGTCTGGAACACTCATGATCAGCAACATCCAAAGGTTCTCCAGTGCCACCTGGTCATGGAAATTTCAAAAATTTCATGGTATTTATCAAGGCATTTTTCAAAGATGACGTTGGAGGCACTGTGGGTTTCAATTCATTCAGGAACCATTAAATGGTGAGGAAGCTCATTTCAATGAATGCTCTGGAGAACTCTCACAGGCAAGGCTTCCCAAAGAGTGGCCAAAAGGTCACATGAAGCCAGGCCCATTGAGGTCTACAATGTGACGTCCATGGGTGTTGTGACTCTCAACTATGGATGCCAAGTCTTTCAGAATAAAATCATGTGATATCCTGGCTGAGATTTCCCGGGCTCTTTGGAAAGCCACCCTGGGCCTAGATCTCTGTTTCCAAGGGTGATTCTCATAGGTGGCCGCCTAAAATCCCAACAAAATTCATGGCAGTACTTCTCTGAAGTCAGTTCCAGAACTCAGTCTATAAGGGGAATCACACCAGAGTTCAAGCCCAGGTTTTCTCAGTCATGTCTTCCAACCGGACACAAATGACCAAAATTAAAACCAAAACACTCCCATATGGCCCTCACCTTCTTCCATATAGACACTAATCATAAACTCTGGCTGTAGGTTTCCATGAGTGACGGAGTCCAGGAGAGTGGCCAAAATAACTCCCTTGCCCTCATTGGTGTAACATCAGGGTGGTCTGGACACCCTTCATGTGAACCAGGATTGATCAAATATGCTAGACTTTAATACTTCTATGCTTCTCCAATTTGTGGAAAACTGAGTATCAGGTATATAGTTTTATGTGATTTGCAGTCATGAGAAAACACAAGCACCTCTGCAGGTCTTTGAAGAACTCATTTGACCCAAAGGATCCCTATTCTCACTTGATCGAGTTCAAGAACTTTAAAGATAAAGGCGAGAGACTTCATCCACAATGACTGCTCTTTTGACCAATTTGGTTTTGGATGCACACATGGGATCTCTCTTTACATCCATCAGGTGCTGAGAATCTGAGCCACAACCTCACATAGAGCCAAGAGGCTGATTCAGACACATCCCTTTCCAAAGCAATTAAGCAAAGAGCCACAGGAGATGCCCATTCATTTCCATTTGAAAACTTTTTCTTCAGTCTTCACAAAGGGGTGGCATGAGGCAAAGACCTTCCTGACATTCAGGGCAACAGAACAATAGGTTAGCAATAGGCCAAAAGCAGGGTTTCTCCACTGAGACTTTCCTGGTCACACTGATATCTGAGTTTTCTGAGATGCTCGCCATTCCCTTCAGCTATCCTGTACATGGCCATGTCACAGAGCTTGGAGGTGGTACATATCTTGGACACAAAACCATGAGCCAATTCTGGAGAGTGGCCTGAATTCAGGAAGAAATCAGGAACTTAGGAAGATAGCAGGTGTTACCCATCCATACGGCAAGCCGCATTCCATTCATAAATTGGGCAGGAAGAATGCTGGTAAGCTTTCTACTAGACTGGACACATCAATTGCTGCATTCTTTTTTTCTAATGTCTACAACCATGGACACAGTGGGATACACAGACATAGACACCTTCGCCTTGTCAAAACCCTTATTAGAAACCGTCCACTCCAAACCAAACAAACCGCCTTTCCTACGTATTCTCAGAACATTAGACAAAATCACAAACACACACCCACACCCACAAAGGCACCTCTTTCCTCAAAGTAGGTCTCTGACTATCGTGTGTGTCCTCTGACTGCTGGGCCATACTATGTTCCCATCAAATGGCCTGTCTTGTCTCAGATCTGGTTTCCTTGGCCAACTCTGTGAAGTTGTCAGGAGACAGCGGTGAGCCACTTACTGCTTTCTCAGGAAAGGCCACTCTTAAGATCTTTCCTGTCATTTGGCTATCCTCACATCAGTAGGTAGCAAGAAAGACTGACTCTGTCCTTGGTAAATCAAAAGAAGTGAGACCACTGGGACTGGGACTGGGACTAGATTTGTGTGCCTGGCTTCCTAGATCCCAAGTTCAGAGAGTTCCATCACCAAGGATGTGAGGTGAGGTCACTTCCTTCAGGAACTGAATGAGGTCACTGCCTTGGCAACCACATTGTCTTAACATTTACTTCCAAAGGTCCCATGAAATGGAGGCTTCCCCTACTTTATGTGACACTTTCACAAGTTAGGATGGTATATCAACCATTGGTAACTGAGAACAGCTCTCCACACAGGCCTGGTTTGGTCCTTCTTCTCTACATAAAGAAGAGAGAGGCTGATTCAGACACATCACTTCATGCTGACCATGTTGTTTGCAAAGGAAGATGACTTTTGCTCTCTCAGTTCCTTCATAGCTACCTACATCTTCTCTAGAGATCATTTGTGCATGGACCTTTTAGTTTCTCAGCAGTTGGAAGATTTCCTTCATTCCTGTATTTTAAGACCAACTCTGTCCTTGCTCTTCTCTTATGTTAGATTGAGGGAACAGTGTATGGTTAGGGTTAATAACAGGTTCGATTTTGAATAAAAATCATTCTGCTGGATGAATAATGGTATTGGAAATCTGCAATATTTACAAGAATATATAGGTGAAATATATGAGTATGAAAACAGAAATCTAGGTAAGATTTGAAGTCCAGAAAAGCATTGAGCCCTTGATTTCGGTATTAAGCTTTGATTTATTTTCTGCACAGATGGGATACTTTGCTTTGAATTATGTTCTGCAAAGATGTCTCAGATAAATTGATATATAATTGCATAGGACCTTGTAACTTGGATGATTGATTGTAAAAGAGAACTTCCAGTCAAAAAGGAGTAATCGGTAGTATTAGGAAGATAGTCGGTAGGTTTATATAGGAGAGTGAGTATAGGATTTGGACCAAAAGTTCTTTAGCTATAGGGTTTCGGGTATACAGTGAATGTAAATGTCAGAACATGTGAAGAATCAGTCACAATGCAGAACTGGGGAAAATATGTAGGAATGCAGATATCAATAGAGACTTTAGGAAATCTGGCAAAGTATAGTTGGTTGTGAAATGTTAATAAAATAGGTACTTGTCACTTCCTGTTTTTCTGTATGCTTAATAAAACACTGTTGAAATCTTGAGAACTGTTTTCTAATCTTTTTCCCAGAATGTGCTGTCCCCAACTGCCAAACTGCAGAATGTACTCCCTCACCCAGTTGCACGCAAACTGCTCACTCGCCCAGACTCATCAATAAACTTCCCTCCCTGCCCACTTCAAGGAAAGTATATGAGCTCTGCTCTATTCAAATTAGCTCTGAGCCCCAGCATGCTGGACCCCCAATAAACCCTTTGCTTTTGCATGAGAGAGTCTCTTGGTGGTCTCTTCCCCCAACGCTCTCCCGACCTTTATATATGGAGGTTCCTTCGAGATCCGGCAGGGGCGGAAGAGAGACCTCAATGGGCTACTCTCAGGGAAAGTAAGGCGCCTCTTTCTGGTTTCAGGTTTCAGGGTAGGGCTTGGCAAAATGGCTGTTGATGAAGTTGCATGAGCTCTCTTTGACGGTGGCTGGCAGATGTGTCACAGAGCCACAGGCTCTGGGGGACGCCACAGAGGACTCGGGAATCAAGGAACAATAGTCTCCTCGACTCAGTGATGTTTTGTTTCAGATTCGGTATTGCCAGCCCATCGGGTTTTGCCGGCTGCTCAGTCTTGGTCTCAGTGTTGGACGTTCATTGCCTGTCTTTATTATCTTGTCTTGTCTGTGTCGTGAGAGTTGCTTTTACTGTTTGTGTATCTTTCATTATGGGACAGGTCACTTCAATGCCTCTGTCTCTGACCTTGATCACTGGACCAAAGTCCGCTTAAGGGCTCAGAATCTTTCTTTTTCAGTAAAACGCTGGACCTGGCAGACTCTCTGTGCCTCAGAATGGCCCACCTTTGCATTCGGATGTCCCCTAGAAGGATCTTTCTACTTCGCACTAATTTAATAAGTCAGAGATATTGTCTTACAGCCAGGGCCACATAGCCATCCCGATCAACAGCCATATATCTTAACTTGGCAGGACCTCTGCAAATCTCCTCCTCCATGGGTGAAGCCTTTCCTTGCCATGTCCCCGCTCCTACTCTTTTCCCCACGATCTCTCAAACCCTCTGCTCATCCTCCTCCTCCACCCTCTGTTCTCCCTGAGTCACAAGATTTGACTCTACTGGACTCTCATCCCCCTCCTTATCTTCTACCCTCATCCCACAACCCCCAACACCCTCTAAGTGATTCCCCTGCTGCTGACTCAGCCTCTCCGCCATTGGAGAAAGATAAGCCAGCCCAGCGCACTCCAGATAACTCCCCTGCAGCACACACAGCCCCTCCTCCCCTGGAGGAAGCTGGCCTGGCTAAAGGAACTCGACAGCGTCAAATGATTTAAAACCCTGAAACTCCCGTGTTGCTCTCCCTCCATTCCTATGGGCCAATGATTGACAACGGCCATGGAGGGAAAATGCAAGCCTACCAGTATTGGCCTTCTCCTCTTCAGACCTATATAAATGGAAAAATAACAATCCTCCTTTTACCGAGGACCCAACCTGGCTCTCAGGTCTGGTTGAGTCATTGATGTTTTCACACCAGCCTACTTGGGATGACTGCCAACAACTCATAGGGACTCTCTTCATGACAGAGGAACAAAAGAGAATCCTCCTGGATGCTAGAAAACAATATCCTCGGACTAGATGGGTGACCAACACAACTTCCCAACATAATCAAAGCCGGCTTTCTCTTGAAACGACCCAAGTGGGACCCCAACACATTTGAAGGTAGGGAGCATCTGTCCACTTATCACCGGGCTCTAATAGTGGGTATCTTAGTGGCCGCTAGGTGACCAACTAATTTGGCCAAGGTAAGAGAGATTATTCAAGGGCCTGGTGAATCTACCTCTATGTTCCTAGAGAGAACTATGGAGGCATATAGGAGATATACTACTTTCGATCCTCAGGCAGAGGATCAAAAGGCATCTGTCACAATGGCCTTTATTGGGCAAGCTGCCCTAGATATTAAAAGAAAGTTACAATGCTTAGATGGATTACAAGATATGATTTTGAGAGATTTAGTTAGAGAAGCCAACAAGGTATACTATAAGAGTGAAACTGAGGAAGAGAAGGGAGCAAAGGGAGGATGAGAGAAGCAAAAGACAGACTAAGGCATTGACTAAGGTCCTGGTCACAACAACAAACAGGCCAGAAATTAAGAAACAGAGAGACAGAAAGGGATACCTGGGGCCACACTAGAGGCCACCCCTGGCCTCAGATCAATGTGCCTACTCTAAAGAAAAAGGACACTGGGCCAAAGAGTGCCCTAGAAAGAGACAGCCACGCCAGCCAGACATTCTGACTCTAGAGGATGACTAAGAAAGTAGGGGCTCAGATCCTCTCCCCGACCTCAGGGTAACTTTTGAAGTGGAGGGGACCCCAGTAAACTTTGAAGTAGATACAGGGGCAATATACTCAGCCCTTAAGGCCCCATTGGGCCCTCTATCAAATAAAAGGTCTCTAATTCCAGGGTCTAAATGCAGTAAATATCAGACTTTGACAACTAAGAGGACCATGGACCAGGGGAAAGGATAAATCCATCACTCCTTCCTAGTAATCCCAGAATGCCCGGCCCCATTGATGGGCAGAGATCTGCTCACCAAGCTCTGGGCCAAAATAACTTTTAACCCTGAAGGCCCCCAAGTGGAATTTCTAAATCCTTCAGTAAATACTCCTATAATCATGGCTCTAACTATGTCAGTAGCAAATGTTCATCAACTCACTCATCTTTGTTCAAAGAAACTGCATTCATTCCTGAAAGATCAAGAACAGAGTTTTCCACTAACCGACTCACAGTGAAAGAAAATAACTGAATGGGTAACAAAAGCCTGTCAGGTCCATCAATTGGTAAGCCTGTCAGGTCCATCAATTGGTTAATACTTACCCTTCCAAGCTTCCTGCAGGAAAGCACCTACGAGGAACCATACCAGGAAAATTATGGGAAGTGGACTTTACTGAAATTAAGCCAGCAAGGTATGGACTTAAATATCTTCTAGTCTTTGAAGATACATTTTCAGGACGGATTGAAGCCTTCCCCACAAAAAAAAGAAAGAAAAAAGAAAAAAAAAAAAGAAACAGAGCAAATGGTTGTCAAGAAGATCCTGGAAGACATTTATTCTCCCCTTGACGAACAGTAGTCTTAACCCTCATCAGCCCCTTAAGCAGCGATGGCTGATCACAAATCCTACTGGAAAAGAAGTATGGTCTATCTCACATACAGCCCCCTTATGGACCTGGTGGCCATCTCTCCACCCAGACATTTGTCAGCTGGCTATAGGTCTTTCCTATTGAGATATCCCTGATGAAGAGGATCCCACTAAAATTCCATTAAATCCCTTCGGTACCATAGAAAATGGAAACAAACATTATGGATGTAGGGACACGTGAGCCAGATGCAGGTTGGCTAGCCTAGATTACTATGTTTGCCCGGCGGAGTATCAAAGCCACAAACAGTCACGGCTGTGCGGGGGGGAGAGCAGACTTCTTCTGTAAGTCATGGGGCTGTGAGCATATAGGGACTGCCAGATGGAACCCAAACTCCTCATCAAATTCTGTAAAGAGCATTGGCCATATTACCAATTAGATAACCAAAACCGATGGCCCCAAGAGGGGTCTCTATATCCTCAAATTCTGCGTGACCTTTTAAACTTCTGAAAGTGCTCAAAAGGGTAAAAGGAGATTCCCCTATGTGGAGGCCTTCTCCCTCCTTTGCTCACATCCTGAACTATGCTTCTAAAATAGATGCTTACCCTCAGCCTTCTGCTCCAGACTCTCTGCTGTCACTCCCACCTCAGCAACTTGATTTCTGCCCTCCAATATCTAGATCAAAAACCCAAATCTCCGCCAGTTCTCAGACCATTGCCCCCTTGCTGAGGTAGCAGGTACTGAGGTACCACTCCACTCACTCACTACTCTCTTCTCCTGTCAGTGCCCGCACTGGGTCCCTCCAGGTCCTCTTACCAGCTAATGCAAAGCTCAAACCCACTGAGGAGAACCCTCAGACCCTTATCCAAAATGTAATGAAAATGGCCTTTAATGTTGCTTTGTCATCACTGAAAACAGGTTACTAAAAATTTAAAGTCCCTCACAGGCTTTTTGGGATACTCACTCCCGTTTCCCCCTCTGTTCTATCTGTTCTACTGCTCAAATTTTTCTTGCTATTAAGATCCCAAAGCCCTCTCCCAATATTCTTTTACATCTCTCCTTCCTCATTCTCAGATCCACGGAAGTTGCTCTCATCCCTGCCTTCCAAGTCGTCCCCCTCTGTACCAGGTCCACAGAAAAGTCTTAATTAACCTTCTCCAGAAGTCTTCACCATGGCTGATTTACGACTTTCAGCAAAAGAGTCCCTATAAAAGAGATCACTGTAGATTAACTTCCTATTTTCGTGTTGCCCTGGATTCCTTGGAAACTGGCTAAAAAAAACAGCACTCCTAATCTAGACACACCCTTAATAGTTTTTCACAAAATATGTGAAAAAAAGGCCTCTGGCCTTGAGCTGGGGCTTCACAGAGATGGCTACATTTCTAAGATAAAGAAGTTACAAACTGGGCTGCATGGAAACAGCTGGCAGGTTGAAAAAAAAGAAAGGGAAGAAAAAGCTCTCCCCCACATAGGTGTCCTTGAAAAGTTAACTTGCCCCAAACTGAGGAAAAAACAGAAACGAAAACTGCTTTTTGTGAACTTCTGAGGACTGTGAACTTCTGAGCCCCTTTCCTTACGTGTTGTGTACAAAATTCTGAAACTACCTAAACTTGGGTTTCAGGGGATTAATTGATTACAACAGAAGCAATGCCCCCTGAATCTGGTTGCAACCAAAAAAGACTGTTTTCCTGTCTTTGGTGCTATCTTAGGTGCCTTGCCTTGTCCGTCCCTACAACAGTATAATTCTATATACTTAAACACTGTTTATGTTTTCATGAAATGGTCAACAGATGTGATTAATTGTGTAATGGGGCAGATGTTTCCCAGAGTGCTCTATCATGATGCAGGTTCATTTGAAGATCAAAGAGGGGGCATAGAACACAGTTCCGCTGAAAACATATGTCCCTCACCTTAGCCATTCTATTACGAATAGTAGTTACTGCAGGGTAGGGCACGGGAACCATTGCTCTGGCCCATGAGACACAACAAATGACCCAAAGTAGCAATAGATCAAAAATTAAAGATATTAGAAACCTCCATCACAGCTTTGAACGAATCTTTAACCTCTCTCTCTGAAGTTGTTTTACAGAACAGTTGAGGGTTGGACCTCCTTTTCATGAGAGAAGGGGGCCTTTGTGCTTCATTGAGGGAAGAATGTTGTTTTTATGTCTACAATACTGGAGTTGTAAAAAAAATCTATGAGTAAATTAAAAAGATGCCTTGAAGAGCGACAACGAGAGAGAGAGAGGCCCAAAAATGGTAGTTTGAGTCTTTTTTTACACCGTCCCCCTGGTTAACTACGTTTTTATCAACCCTAGCCAGTCCAATAATAATCCTCATATTATTGCTAACAATAAAACCCTGTTTTCTCAACCGTGTAATTTCTTTTCTCCAAGCTCAAATTGGACAAATTAAACTTATGGTAATACCCCACTAGCAGACATAGAATGTGACACCCCACAATGTTCACTTTTATGATTAAAAGTAGCCAGAAGAAGAAGTGGGGAATGAAAGGTTAATAAAATATGTACTTGTCACTTCCTGTTTTTCTGTATGCATGACAAAACACTGTTGAAATCTTGAGAACTGTTTGCTAATCTTGTTCCCAGAATATGCTGTCCCCAATTACCAAACTGCAGAATGTACTCCCTCACCCAGTTGAATACAAACCATCCACTCTCCCTGACCCATCAATGAACTTCCATCCCTGCCCTCTGCAAGGAAAGTATATAAGCTCTGCTTAAGCTGTTGTCAGGTCTCTCTGCTCTATTCAAGTTAGCTCTGAGCCCCAGCATGCTGGACCCCCAATAAAACCTTTGCTGTTTCATGAGATAGTCTCTTGGTGGTCTCTTTCTCCGGCACTCGCCCAAACTTTACTTGGATGATTGAATGTAGAAGAGAACATCTATTCAAAAAGTTATAGTCAGTAGGATTAGGAAGATAGTTGGTAGGTTTAGGAAGAAAAGTGAGTATAGGATTTGGAACAAAAGTTCTTTGCCAATAGGGTTTTGGTTAGAGAGTCAATGTAAATATCAACACAAGTAAAGAGTCAGTCACAATGATGAACAGGGGAAAATATGTAGAAAAGCAGATATCAATAGAGACATTAGGAAATCAGGAAAAGAATAAAGTGAGTTATGGGATTAGATATTTTCTACAGGGTTGAGGTTGAATGTATGAGCTTAGGAAGAAACAAAGATGAAGTCAACAATAGGATTGACATTTGAGAGCATTAGCATAGCCCAAGACAGTGTCCAAAATAAGCTCCGTTGCCCTCATTTGCCTAAATTCCCGGTGGCCTGTACATCCTTCCTGTGTACCAGGAGTGATCAAATAGGCCTGACCTTAATATTGCTCTGCTTCACCAATTTGAGGCCTACCGAGTGTCGGGTACACATTCTTTATGTAAATTGGAGAGATGAGAAAACCCAAGCACCTATTGGAAAGCTTCTGAATTAATTTAAAGAAATCATTTGACCCAAATGATCCCTATTCTCACTTGATGGAATTCAGAAACCTTACAGAGGAAGGCAAAAGACTTCATCCACAATGACTGCTCTTTTTTGCCATTTTGGATTTGGATGCACACATGGGATCTTTCTTTAGATCCATCAGGTGCTGAGTATCTAAGTCAAAGAATCACACTGGGCCAAGAGGCTGATTCAGACACACCTCTTTCCAAATCAATTAAGAAAAGAGCCAAAGGTGAATCCTATTAATTTCCATTTGAAAAATCTTTTCTTCAGGATTCAAAAAGCTGTGGCCTGAGACAAAAACCTTCCTGACTCTCAGGGCAACAGAACAATAGGTAAGCAAATGGCTCAAAGCAGGGATTCTCCACTGAGAATTTACTGGTCACACTGATATCTGAGTTTTCTGAGATGCTCGCCATTCCCTTCAGCTATCCAGTACATGGCCATGTCACCGAGCTTGGAGGTAGTACATATCTTGGACACAAAACCATGAGCCTATTCTGGAAAGTGGCCATAATTCAGGAAGAAAACAGCAACTTAGGAAGGTAGCAGGTATTGCCCATCAATAAGGCAAGCCATAGTCAATTCATAAATTGGGCTGGATGAATGCTGGGAAGCTTTCTACGAGACAGGACACATCCATTAATGCATTCTCTTTTCTAATGTGTACAAGTACAAACACAGTGGGATACACAGACATAGAAACACTTGCGCTGTCAAACGACTTACTAGAAACTGTTCACTCCAAATCAAACAAACCGCCTTTCCTACCTATTCTCAGAACATGAGACAAAACCACAAACCCACACCCACACCCACAATGGCACCTCCTTCCCTCAAATAGGTCTGTGACTGTCCGGTGTGTGCTCTGACTGATGGGTCATACTATGATCCCCCAAAATGGCCTGTCCTGTCTCAGATCTGGTCTTCTTGGCCAACTCTGTGAAGTTGTCAGGAGCCAGGATTGAGCCACTACCTGCTTTCTCAGGAAGAGCCCCTCTTCCGAGCTTTCCTGGCATTTGGCCATCCTCACATCAGTAGGTACCAAGAAAGACTGACTCTGTCCTTGGTTAATCCAAAAAAGTGAGACCACTGGGACTAGGACTGGGACTGGCTCTGGGTGCCTGGCTTTCTGTATCCCAAGTTCAGAGAGTTCCATCACCAAGGAAGTGAGATGAGATCACTTTCTTCAGGAACTGAATGAGATCACTGCCTTAGCAACCACTTTATCATAACAATTGCTTCCAACGGTACCATGAGATGGAGGCTGCCCCTACTTCCTGTCACACTTTCACATGGTAGAATGGTATATCACCTGTAGGCAAATGGTAACAGCTCTCCACACAGGCATGATTTTGTCCATCTTCTCTACATTAAGGAGAGATTGGCTGATTCTGATGCAACCCTTCATCCCGACCAGGTTGTTTGCCATGGAAGATGATTTTTGCTCTCTCAGGTCTTTCATAGCTGCCTACATCTTCTCCAGGGATCATTTCTGCATGGAGCTTTGAGGTTCTCAGCAGATGGAAGATCCACTACATTTCTGTATTGTAAGACCAACACTGTCCCTGCTATTCTGTAAAATGAGATTGAGGGAACAGTGTATGGTAAGGGTGAATAACATTTTCCATTTGGCTTAGGAATCATTCTGCTGGATGATTAATGGTATTGGGAACATGCGATATTTATAAGAATATAGAGGTGAAATACATGTATGAAAAAATAAATCTAAGTAAGATTTGAAGCTCAGAAAATCATTGGGCCCTTGATTGGGATACTTACCATTGAATTACGTTCTCACAGATGTCTCAGATAAATCGATATACAATGGCATAAGACCTTGTACGTTGGATGATTGAATGTAGAAGAGAATATCCAGTCAAAAAGGGATAGTCAGTAGGATTAGGAAGATAGTCAGTAGGATTAGGAAGAAGAGTGAGTATAGGATTTGGAAAAAAAGTTCTTCAGCAATAAGTTATCAATTAGAGTGTGAAAGCAAATGTCAGCACATGTGAAGGTTCAGTCACAGTGGTGAACTGTGGAAAATATGTAAGAAAGCAGATGGCAATAGAGACATTATGAAATCAGGCAATGTATAAAGTGAGGGATAGGATTAAACATTTTCAATCGGGTTGAGTTTGAATATATAATCTTAAGAGGAAACAAATATGTAGTCACCAATAGGATTGACATTTGAGAGCATTAGGCAACTTGGACATGGATGATTTTAGTAATCCATATTTACTTTCCATTTAGGCTTTGGTACAATCATAAGTGTGATCTTTGCATTTTGTGTCCAGAATATTTCTGTGATAAAATGTATATGTAGATCAGGTGACATGCGTATTTCTTCCACCATTTCTGGGAGCAATATTTTGAAGACATATAAATTAGTATTGGGGGTACAAAGAGGTGTACACTGTGTCTATGAATATAAAGAAAAAGCATGCATAGACCATACTGTGAATAAATAATATAACTGGTTTTACTCTAAATAATGGATTGAATTGATATCTGAAAATATATAAGAAATCTGATATTGGTATACAATCATTCATTCCAACCAGTTATACATCCATTGGAAATATCAGAGTTATAATTTATCATGAAGGGGAAGTGAGTTTTGCTTCAAAAGTGATTATGGAAATCGAAAATTATGTGTTTTGAAAGAGGTCTCAGGAAGAGACCAGTCAAGAAAGATGGAAGAATACATGTGTCCTGAAGCAGGAAGTGATTGAAAGTGAAACAAATTCGTATAAATTTGCGAACTTGTGGATAAAATATATATCCTATGATGTGCATAAACTTAAGAAATAGTAATGTACCAGTTTTGAATAAAAATGAACGTAAAAATACAAATCATGTACCATAGGAATCTACTTGCCTTGATGTTAAACTGGGACAGTAACTCTAGAAATATTAGGATATATATGTACCATTCACTGAAGTTAGTTTTCAGTACTAGAAAACAAATATGTATTTCAGGTGGATGAATATTTCTGAGAATAATATTGTGAAAAGTTGATTATAAATCCACATATGTGAACATGAATGAATTTAGGGAGTGTATATAAGACACATATATTTCATATTTTAAAAATCTGGAGATTGTATATATATATATATATATATATATATATATATATATATATATATATATATATATATATATAACAAAACACACACACAGACATTCAAAAGTAGCAATAGATATGCCAATCGTAATTGATCGAGATATATATATCATCCACAGATCCAAAAATATTCAATTTCCTGAACATGGATTTATGTATAATGTTGTTCAACTAGGAAGCTCACCCATTGGTTGAATTTTTAGTTCCAGCAGTGTTTAGGATAGTGATCTCTTCTCACAATTTGTGTCTGCAAGTCAGCCACCTCACAAGAATGTACATGTGATACAAGTTAGGATTCTATATGTGCATATCAAAACACATCTGCTGAATAGGCTACAGAGAAAGGGAGATAGGAATTCACATATTTGTTAACTTTAAAACACATGGAGAGATATCCAAAATGGCGGCGGGTATGGAGAGATCAAGTCTCTGACCTCTTCAGCTGCGCTGGAATAGGGAGTCATAAACTGTCTAAATACTGTTTGCTCAGGATCACTAGGCAATGATGCACTGACATGAATCTGGGGTGAACAGTCTGGGCCACGCAGAACACACACCGAGCCCGGATCGGTTGCATTCAACCTCTGGTTTGCCTGCGTTTCGTGACTCAGCACTAACGATCCAGCTGAAATAACTGGTCTGCCCTTCTGAACTTACAGAGGTAGAAGCCAACCTAGCCTTCATAGGCAGTGGCCAAAGGATTGAAACGGGGCATGGGAGAGACAGTCAGGACCCACCAGTTGCATCGGTCACCCGGCAAAGGGAACGAATGATCACCATTTGCATGGGATACCACCATGGCATAGAACTGAGGTCAAGGATGGAGGAGATAACTTCATTGAAACCAGCGCGACAGGTTTGTAATTCCCTAGCCATCTCTCTCCACACAGCAGGGAATCCTTAAGGGCCCCTCCCAGCTCTCCCGTAAGGGTCCCTCTCAGCTCTACCATGAGCGCGATAGCCAGACCGAGAAAATCAGGAGTGGCTCGGGACTTGTGGCACAGAACTCCAGGCTACCGCTCCCACCAGTGCTGACAACTGAGGTCTCTTGCACCAGCTACTGGGGCTTGGCTCCCGGAGGGCAAACAAATTCTCTTGGGGATCTCAGCCCCAAGCTCTACAAACTTAGGGTCTGAGGGAAGCAAACCGGGAGAGTGTGCCCAGGTATTCATAAAAACAGGTCTCCCAGGAGCAGCAGACCTGGCGTGTTGCCAGTATTGTGGTGAGCGTCGCAGGTGAGCAGGGCATGGCTTGAGGAAACACAAGAGAAGGCCCTAGGGTGTCAGGATTGGACACCCGCCCAGTCTGGAAGGAAGAGCAGCTGCATAGTGATTGGTTCCCACCTACTGAGAGGAGAACCTTGGCCCAGTGGGCACAGCACCACCTATTGGAAGAGAAGTTAATCAAACTCTATGACTGCATTTATTATTATCATTATTTATTTATTTTTTAAATTTGGGGTTTTTTTGTTTTTTTTTTTCTTTTTCTTTCATTTTCATTCTTGTTGTTGTTGTTTTTCTTTAACTTTTTTAATGTTTTTAAGTTTTTAAATTTCTTTATTTTATTATTAATTATTATTATTATTATTATTAAATTGTAATTTTCATTTTTTTATTATCATTATTATTTTTTAAATTTTTCTTTCATTCTTTATTTTCTGTTTTTTTCTTTTGTCTTTTCATTTCTTTTCAATTTTCTTTTTCCCCCTTCCTTGAATTCTACCTGCCTACTCTCATTCTCTTATTGACTTCTTCCCTTCCCTTCTAATATCTTTCCTCCCAAGCATGAAATAAATTTATAAGACTAATCAGTAACTCAGCACTCAAACAGAACAAGAAGTAACATGAGCAGCATAAGAAAGCAAGAAAGAAAAAGAGTACAAACAATGAAGGACAGCCTAAATACTCAGGAGGACCTAGAGTCATCAGAAAAATGATCATATAAAGAACTCAAGGAATACCTTAGACAGATGGAATGGAACCTTAAAGAAGATATGAGACAGCAAATCCAAACAGTGAAAGAACACGTTGAAAATGAATTACATGAACAGATTAAAAAAAAGAAGTTAAGCATCTTTATACGGAGATAGAGATAATAAAAAAAAGTCATACAATAATTCTAGAAATGAAGGAAACGATAAACCAAATTAAAAACTCAATTGAGAGAATTACTAAAGGAGTGGAGCAAGTAGAAGACAGAATGTCACATAATGAAGACAAAATATATCAACTTGAAAAGAGTTTAGCCAACTCAGAAAGGCTGGTAAAAAATCACGAGAAAATCATCCAAGAGATATGGGATAACATATAAAAACCAAATTTATGAGTCATCTGGATAGAGGAAGGTCCAGAGATTCAAAACACGGGAATGAGTAACCTACTGAATGAAATAATTACAGAAAATTTTCCAGAAATAAAAAAAGAAACGGATATACAAATTGTAGATTCATAGAGGACACTGAGCACAAAAAATCACAGTAGACCAACACCAAGACATTTGTTATAAACATATCTAATATACAGAACAAAGAGAAAATATTAAAAGCTACAAGAAAAAGGAGGCAGACTACATTCAGGGGTAAATCAATAAGGTTAACAAAGGATGTTTCATCACAGTTGATGAAAGTGAGAAGATCTTGGAACAACGTATTTTAAACACTGAAAGACAATGGATGCCAACCAAGAATTCTGGATCCAGCAAAATTAACCTTCAGGTACGAAAATGAAATAAAAATCTTTCATGATTAACAAAAGCTAAAAGAATTTGCAGCCAGAAAACCAGCATTGCAAAGCATGTTGAGAAAAACACTACATGAGGAAGAAATGAAAAACAACAACCAAAACCATCAGTGGGAAGTGACTGGGTAATGACAGAGTGCAGGGGGAAAGCTAATCATGGAGAAACAAAGTAAATTAAAAACAAAGATAAATAATTAAACATGGCTGGAAATACAAACCATACATCAATAGTAGCTCTAAACGTTTATGGCTTAAAATCTCCAATAAAGCAACATAGGCTGGTAACTTGGATTAATAAAACAAATCGAACAATATGTTGCCTCCAGGAGACACATCTGAATGGAAAAGACATACACAGGCTGAAGGTGAAAAGTTGGGAAAATTTATACCATGCACACGGTCCTCGTAAGCAAGCAGGGGTGGCCATCCTCATATAGAATAAAATCGAAGTCAAGACTAAGTTAATCAAAAGGGATAAGAAGGACATTATATACTGTTAAAAGAAACCATTCACCAACAAGACATAACAATTATCAATATTTATGCACCAAATAATGGTGTTGCAATGTTCATAAAACAAATTCTTCTCAAGTTCAAGAATCAAATAGACCACAACCTAATAATTATGGGTGACTTCAACACACCTCTCTCACCATTAGACAGATCCTCCAAACAAAAGTTGAATAAAGAAAATATAGAACTCAATATCACAATCAATATCCTAGACTTAACTGACATATATAGAATATATACTTTTTTTTCAGCAGCACATGGATCCCTCTCAAAAATAGAGCATATATTATGCAATAGGGCAACACTCAGTAAATATAAAGAGGTGGAGATAATACCATGCATTTTATCTGATCATAATGGAATGAAACTGTAAATCAATGATAAAAGAAGGAAGGAAAAATCCTACATCACTAGGAAAATAAACAATATGTTACTGAATAATCCATGGGTTACAGAAGACATAAAGGAGGGAATCAAAAAATTCTTAGAGATAAATGAAAATACAGACACAATATATCGGAATCTATGGGACACAATGAAAGCAATTTTAAGAGGGAAATTCATCACCTGGAGGTCATTCATCAAAAAAAAGCAAAAACCAACAAATAAATGAGCTCACACTTCATGTAAAAGCCCTAGAAAAGGAAGAGCAAAACAACAGCAAATGTAGCAGAAGGCAAGAAATAATTAAAATCAGAGTGGAAACCAATGAAATTGAAACAAAAGAAACTATTGAAAAAACTAACAAAAATAAAAGTTGGTTCTTCGAAAAAATAAATAAGATCAACAGACTCTTAGCCATGCTAATGAAGAGAAGAAGAGAGAGAACTCAAATTACAAACATACAGGATGAAAAAGGCAATATCACAACAGATGCTACAGAAATACAGAAGACAATTAGAAATTATTTTGAAAACCTATATTCCAATAAAATAGAAAATATGAAGACATCGGTAAATTTCTTAAGTTACATGATTTGCCCAGACTGAGTCAGGAGGATACACACAATTTAAACATACCAATATCAATGGATGATTTAGAGGAAGCAATCAAAAGACTACCAACCAAGAAAAGCCCAGGACCAGATGGGTATACAGCGGAATTTTACAAAACCTTTAAAGAAGAATTAATACCAATACTTTTCAAGTTATTTCGAGAAACAGATAAAGAGGGAGCTCTGCCAAATTCATTCTATGAGGCCAACATCACCCTTATTCTGAAACAAGACAAAGACACCTCAAAGAAAGAAAAGTACAGACCAATATCTCTGATGAAGCTAGATGCAAGAATCCTCAGTAAAATTCTGAAGAATCGTATTGAAAGGCACATAAAAAATAATTGTGCACCACGATCAAGTAGGATTCATCCCTGGGATGCAAGGATGTTTTAATATATGGAAATCAATAAATATTATTCACCACATCAATTGACTTAAAGATAAGAACCATATGATCATCTTGATAGATGCAGAAAGAGCAGTTGACAAAGTACAGCATCCCTTTATGTTAAAAACATTAGAAAAACTAGGGATAACAGGAACTTACCTCGACATTTTAAAAGCTATCTATGCTAAGCCTCAGGCTAGGATCATTCTGAATGGAGAAAAATTGAAGGCATTCACTCTAAAATCTGGAACAAGACAAGGATGCCCTCTATCCACACTTTAATTCAATATAGTTCTCAAAACACTGGCCAGAGAAATTAGACGAAAGAAATCAAAGCCATAAAAATAGGAAAAGAAGAACGTAAATTATCACTATGTGCTGGTGACATGATTCTATAGAATCATAGAAGACCCAAAAGGGTCTACAAAAAAAACTACTAGAACTAATAAATGAATTCAGCAAAGTAGCAGGATCTAATATCAACACGCATAAATCGAAGGCCTTTCTGTATATCAGCAACAAATCTTCTGAAACGGAAATGAGGAAAAGCAGTTCATTCAAAACATCCTCAAAAAAATTAAATACATGGGAATCAACCTAACAAAAGAGGTGAAAGATTTATACAATAAATCAATAGAACCCTAAAAAAAGAAGTAGAAGAAGATATTAGATGATGGAAAAATATACCCTGTTCATGGATAGGCAGAACTAACATCATCAAAATGGCGATATTACCAAAAGTTATCTATAGGTTTAATGCAATGCCAATCAAAATCCCAATGGCATTTCTTGTAGAAATAGAGAAAGCAATCATGAAATTCATATGGAAAAATATAAGACCCAGAAATACAAAAGCAATTCTAAGCAAGAAGTGTGAATCAGGCGGTATAGTGATACCAGATTTCAAACTATATGACAGAGCAATAGTAACAAAAACAGCATGGTACTGGTACCAAAACAGGCGGGTAGACCAGTGGTACGCTATACAGGACACAAGAGACTAATCCACAAAGCTACAACTATGTTATATTTGATAAAGGAGCTAAAAGCATGCAATGGAGGAAGGATAGCATCTTCAACAAATGGTGTTGGGTAAACTGAAAATCCATATGCAACAAAATGGAACTTAATCCCCTCCTCTCACAATGCACAAGAGAGTTAACTCAAAGTGGATCATGGAGCTAGATATCAAATCAGAGACTCTGCATGTGTTAGAAGAAAAAGTTGGCTCTGGTCTACATATTGTGGGGTCGGGCTCCAAATTCCTTAATAGGACACCCATGGCACAAGAGTTAATAACAAGAATCAACAAATGGGACTTACTTAAATTAAAAAGTTTTTTTCTCAGCAAAAGAAACAATAAGAGAGGTAAATAGGAAGCCTACATCATGGGAACAAATTTTTACTCATCACACTTCAGATAGAGCCCTAATATCCAGAGTATACAAAAAACTCAAACAATTAGACAATAGGATAACAAATAACCCAATCAACAAATGGGCCAAGGACCTGAAAAGACACTTCTCAAAGGAGGACATACAATCAATCAATAAGTACATGAAAAAATGCTCACCATCTCTAGCAGTCAGAGAAATGCAAATCAAAACCACCCTAAGATACCATCTCACTCCAGTAAGATTGACAGCCTTTAGGAAGTCAAACAACAACAAGTGCTGCTGAGGATGTGGGGAAAAGGGTACTCTTGTACATTGCTGGTGGGACTGCAAACTGGTGCGGCCAATTTGGAAAGCAGTATGAAGAATCCTGGGAAAGCTGGGAATGGAACCACCATTTGACCAAGCTATTGCCCTTCTCGGACTATTCCCTGAATCTTAAAAGAGCGTATTACAGTGATACTGCCACATCGATGTTCATAGCAGCACAATTCACAATTGCTAGACTGTGGAACCAACCCAGATGCCCTACAATAGATGAATGGATTAAAAAAAATGTGGCATTTATACACCATGGAGTAATATGCAGCACTAAAAAATGACAAAATCATGGAATTTGCAGGGAAATGGATGGCACTAGAGCAGATAATGCTTAGTGAAGCTAGCCAATCGTAGAAAACAAATACCAAATGTCTTATTTGATATAATGAGAGCAACTAAGAACAGAGCAGGGAGGAAGAGCAGGAAGAAAAGATTAACATTAAACAGAGACGTGAGTTGGGGGGGAGGTAGAGAAAAGGTAAATTTCATGGTAATGGAGGGAGACCCTCATTGTTACACAAAATTACATATAAGAGGTTGTGAGGGGAATGGGAAAATAAACAAAGAGAGAAATGAATTACAGTAGATTCGGTAGAGAGAGAAGATGGGAGTGGAGGGGAGCAGGGATAGTAGAGGATAGGAAAGGTACCAGAATACAAGTTACTAATAGGGCATTATGTAAAATGTGGATGTGTAACCGATGTGATTCTGCAATCCATATTTGGGGTAAAAATGGGAGTTCATAACCCACTTGAATCTAATGTATAAAATACGATATGTCAAGAGCTTTGTTATGTTTTGAACAACCAACTAATAAAATAAAATAAATTAAAATAAAATAATCGAAAGAAAAACACATGGGGAACTATTTCAACACAAAATTGACTAGATGTATAACTCCTACCTTATATAATGCAAAATGCGAGTCCAACTATACACCATGCCTCCTCTGAAATGCTTGTAATTCTATTGTGTTTGGGTTGTTTTTCTCCATCTTATTAGGATTAGTAGTCAGAGTCTAGTAGATTAGGTGTCAGTGTCCGGTACTCAGTATTTCGAATGGAAAATTGGAAAATGGACCAAATGTGTATGCAAATATATGCTACACAAAAATTATCCCACTCTCATCCAGAACAATGCCTTGACATTACCCTCGTCCCAAGTAATACATCATTAAAAGTCAAGAGTTAGAAAATCTGGGAATAAATATCTGGAATGGAATATGCTCAAAAGTTTACAACCTGGGAGGTGGTAGAGTAGTTTCCAAAAGTAAGGGACAGGGTAAACACTCCACAAACATGGAGCTGTGCTGGCATAAAGACTTCTTGAGAAACTGCCTCTGAGTTTGAGCACTTGAAATATATGCTGTTGTCAGGAGCTTTACCTTCCTTGTAGTGAGACCATTACAGCTGGGTCTGCATCTATGTTACCTGGAGGACATGGTTTAATATTTTCCAATGAACATGCGGTAGCAGTGCTGAATTTCAATCCTAGTCGGTAAACTGGGGCCACTGGGGGCTAAGTGTCTCCCCTTGTGGACTGTGAAGTCATTGGGTCATCCTCCACATTTTGTGGTGTTTATTGCTGCTGCACTGGGTGTTTAGTATTTGCTTCACGAAATACAAGGAGTTCAACTGAAAAACAGTGCTGAAGGGAGTTCTGTCATATGTGGTGGGTCAGGGTCTGTAGGAGAATGCACCAACCAAGGTTCAATCCCTCATAGCTTGCCCCTTGACCATAGCAACCTGATTCTGAACATTCCCCTGAAACCTCTCCATATAACAAGGTCCCTTTACTTGTAAGGGTCTGTTGGCTGCACCATGTCAGCCACAAGCCATTTGGAAGCCAATGGCAGATCCACATGGCCCCACCACAGATATTCCATCACACACCTGCCCACCACGGCTATAAGCCCACTAGTCAGCAGACTCCAACTTACTGGCATCTCTGTTCTACACCATTTTCTTGAAACCCAGTCAATCAAGGCACTGTCTGGTATACTCATAATCATCAACAGGATATCCAAAGGTCCTCCAGTGCCACCTGTTCATGAAAATTTTAAAAAAAATTTCATGGTATTTATCGAGCCATTTTTCAAGCATGAAGTTGGAGGCAATGTGGGTTTCAATTCATTCAGGAACAATTAAATGTTGAGGATGCTCATTTCCATAAAAGCTTTGGAGAACTCTCAGAGGCAAGTCTTCCCAAAGAGTAGCCAAAAGGTCACATGAAGCAAGGTGCATTGAGGTCTACAACGTGAGGTCCATGTGTGTTTTGACTCTCAACTATGGCTGCCAAGTCGTTCAGAATAAAATCATGTGATATCTTGGCTGAGATTCCCAGTGCTCTGCGGAAAGCAACCCTGGGCCTAGATCTCAGTTTCCAAGGGCAAATCTCATGCGTGGCCTCCTAATATTCCAACACAATTCATGGAAATACTTCGATGACGTCAGTTCCAGAATGCAGTCTCTTAGGGTAATCACACCAGAGTTCAAGCCAAGGTGGACCCAGTCGTCTCTTCCAACCGCCACACAAATGACCACGATTCAAACCAAAACAATCCCACATGACCTCATCTTCTTCCATTTAGGCACTCATCATAACTTCTGGCTGGAAGTTTCCATGAGGTGTTCACCCCAAGACAGTGTCCAAAAAATCTCCCTTGCATCTCATTTGCCTAAAGTCAGGGTGGCCTGTACACCCTTCCTGTGAACCAGGAATGATCAAAAAGGCCTGCCATTAATACTGCTCTGCTTCTCAAATTTGATGCCTACTGACTGTGGGTTTTAGATTATTTATGTGAATTGGAGTCATGAGAAAATCTAAGCACCTATGGGCTAGCCTCTGAAGGGTTTGAGGAACTTATTTGACCCAAAGAATCCCTATTCTCACTTGATGGAGGTCAGGAAAGTTACAGAGCAAGGTGAGAGACTTCATCCACAAGGACTGCTCTTTGGCCATTTTGGTTTTGGATGTACACATGCAATCTTTCTTTAGATCCATCAGGTGCTGAGACTCTAAGCCACCACCTCACACAGGCTCAAGAGTCTGAATAAGACACATTCTTTTCAAAGAAATTAAGCAAAGAGGCACAGGTACTGCCCATTTATTTCCATTGCAAAACTCTTCTTTTCAGGCTTCAAAAAGGTGTGGCCTGAGGCAAAGGCCTTCCTGAAATTCAGGGCAACAGAACAATAGGTAAGCATAAGGCCCAAAGCAGGGTTTCTCCACTGAGACTTTCCTGGTCCCAGTGATTTCTGAGTTTTCTGAGATGCTCGCCATTCCCTTCAGCTATTCAGTACATGGCCATGTCAAAGAACTTGGAGGTGGTACATAACTTGGACAAAAAACCATGAGCCTATTCTGGAGAGTCTCCAGAATTCAGGAAGAAAACAGGAACTTAGGAAGATATCAGGTGTAGCCCATCGATCAGGCAAGCCGCAGTCCATTCATAAATTGGGCAAAATGAATGCTGTGAAGCTTTCTACTAGACAGGACACATCCATTTATGCATTCTCTTTTCTAATGTCTACAACTATGGACACAGTGGGATACACAGACACAGAAACACTCGCCTTGTCAAGGGACTTTCTAGAAAATGTTCACTAAATCCAAACAAACCACTTTTCCTACCTATTTTCAGAACAAGGGAAAATCACAAAACTACAACCACACCCACAGAGGCACCTCCTTACCCCAAGTAATTCTGAGACTATCAGGAGTGTCCTCTGACTGGTGGGGCATATTATGTTCCCTCAAAATGGCATGTCCTGTCTCAGATCTCCTCTTCTTATCCAACTCTGTGAAGTTGTCAAGAGCAAGCTGTGAGCAACTACCTTTTTTCCCAGGAAAGGCCCGTCTTCAGAACTCTCTTGGCATTTGGCCTTCCTCACATCAGTACGTACCAAGAAAGACTGATTCTGTCCTTGGTACATCCAAACAAGTGAGAACACTGGGACTGGGACTGGGACTGGCTCTATGTGCCTGGCTTCCTGGATCCCAAGTTCAGAGAGTTCCATCAACAAGGAAGTGAGGTGAGGTCACTTCCTTCAGGAACTGAATGAGGTCACTGCCTTGGCAACCACTTTGTCCTAACAGTTGCTTCCAAGGGTCTCTTCAGATGCAGGCTGCTCCTACTACCTGTGACAGTTTCACAAGTTAGAATAGTATATCAACAATAGGCACCAGGAAACAACTCTCCACACAGGCCTGGTTTGGTCCATCTTCTCTACATTAAGAAGAGAGAGGCTGATTCAGACACAACCCTTCATCCTGACCAGGTTGTTTGCCATGGAAGATGACTTCTGCTCTCTCAGGTCCTTCATAGGTGCCTACATCTTCTCCAGGGATCATTTCTGCATAGACCTTTGAATTTCTCAGGAGGTGAAAGATCCCCTATATTCCTGTATTGTAAGACCAACTCTGTGCCTGCTCTTCTGTAAAGTTAGATTGAGGGTAGATGGTATGGTTAGGATCAATAACATGTTTGATTTGTGTTAGGAATCATTCTGCTGGATGAATAATGGTGTTGGGAACCTGAGATATTTTTAAGAATATAGAGGTGAAATATTGTAATGGTCAGGCGAGTATAGGAGGAAGAGATGACCAAGAGACTGTCTCATGCAACTACAAAGGGTTCATTGTGGGTCCAGCATGCTGGGGCTCAGAGCTCAGTTGAATAGAGCAGAGAGCCCTGAGAACAGCTTAAGCAGAGCTTATGTACTTTTCTTGGAGAAGGCAGGGATGGAAGTTTATTGATGGGTCAGGGCGAGTAGGCCGTTTGCTTTCAACTGCGTGACTGAGCACATTCTGCAGTTTGGCAGTTGGGGACAGCACATTCTGGGAACAAGATTAGCAAACAGTTCTCAAGATTTCAACAGTGTTTTGTTAAGCGTACAGAAAAACAGGAAGTGACAAGTACCTATTTCATTAACCTTTCATTCCCCACTTCTTCTTCTGGTTACTTTTAATCATAAAAGTCATCACTGATGGGTGTTACATTTTATGTCTTCTAGTGTGGAATATTGTTGTCTGATTACCATAAGTTTAACTTGTCCAATTTGAGCTTGGAGAAAGGAAACTCCATGGTTTAGCCAACAGGGTCCTACAGTTCGCAATAATATGAGGATTATTAATGGACCAGCCAGGGCTGATGAAAGCATAGTTAACCAGACGGACTGTGTGAACCAAGACTCAAACCACGCTTTTTGGGCCTCTCTTTCTCGTTGACGCTCTTCAATGCGTTTTCCTTATTTACTCATAGATTCTTTTCAACTCCAGTGTGGCCGGCACAAAAACAACATTCTTCCCTCAATGCACTACAAAGTCCCCCTTCTCTCATGAAGAGGAGGTTTTATCGCTCGCCTGTTCTGTAAAACAGATTCATAGACAGAGGTTAAACATTCCTGTAAAGCTGTGATGGAGGTTTTATTATCTTTAAGTTTTGGTCTATTGCTGCTTCTAATTAGGGCATTGGTTGTGTCCTTTGGACTAGGGCATTGATTCCTGTGCCCACTCATGCAGCAACTCCTATTCCTAATAGGATGGCTAAAGTGAGAGATACAGGTTCCCAGCGGAACTGAGTTGCATGCCCTCCTATTTGATCTTTAAATGGACCTGCGTCATCATAGAGCACTCTGGGAAACATCTGCACCATTACATAATTAATCACATCTGTTGACTATTTCATGAAAACATAAACAATGTTTAAGTATATAGAATCTTTCTGTTATAGGGACGGACGAGGCAAAGCACCTAAGATAGCACTGAAGACAGGGAAACAGTCCTATTTGGTTGCAAACGGATTTAGAGGGCATTGCTTCTGTTGTAATCAATTAATCCCCTGAACCCCAAGTTTAGGTAGTTTCATAATTTGTACCCAACATGTAATGGAAGGGGCTCAGAAGTTCAAAGTCGGCAGAAGTTCACAAAAAGCTGTTTTTCTATCTTTTATTTTATCCTCTGTTCTGGGCAAGTTAACTTTTCAAGGACACCTGAAAGGGGGAGAGATTTTTTTCTCTTTTTTTTTCGCCCTGCCAGCTGTTACCATGGAGCCTAGTTGGTAACTTCTTTATCTTAGAAATGTAGCCATCTCTGTGAAGCCCCCACTCAAGGCCAGAGGCCTTGTTCACATATTTTGTGCAAAACTAGTATGGGTGTGTCTAGCTCAGGAGTGCTGATTTTTTTTTGCCAGTTGCCAAGTAGACCAGGGCAACACAAAAAGAAGAAGTTTATCTACAGTGAACTCTTTTAAAGGAACTCTTTTGCTGAAAGTCCTAAAGTCAGCCATGGTGAAGACTTCTGGAGAAGGTTAATTAAGACTTTTCTGTGGGCCTGGTAGAGAGGGGGAAGACGTGGAAGGCAAGGCTGAGAGCAGTTTCATGGATCTGAGAATGAGGAAGTAGAAATGTAAAAGAATATTGGAAAAGGGGTTTGGGATTTTCCTAGCAACAAAAACTTGAGCAGTAGAACAGGTAGAGCAGAGGGGACGACGGGAGTGAGTATCCCAAAAAGCATGTGAGGTATTTTAAATTCTTAGTCACCTGTTTACAGTGATGACAAAGCAACTTTAAAGGCCATTTTAATTACATCCTGGATAGGGGTCTGAGGGATCTCCTCAGCTGGTTTGAGCTTTGGGTTAGCTGGTAAGAGGACCTTATGGGACCCAGTGCGGGCACTGACAGGAGAAGAGAGGAGTGAGTGTGTGGAGGGGTACCTCAGTACCGGATACCTCAGCAAGGGGGCAATTGTCTGAGAACCGGCAGAGGTTTTGATTTTTGATCTAGTAATTGGAGGGGAGAAATCAGGTTGCTGAGGTGGGAGTGCCAGCAGAGAGTCTGGAGCAGAAGGCTGAGTTTGAGGAACTATTGGAGAAGTATAGTTCAGGATGTGAGCAAAGGAGGGAAAAAACCTCCACATAGGGGAATCTCCTTTAACCCTTTTGAGCACTTGCAGAAGTTAAAAAGGTCATGCAGAATGTGAGGATCTGGAGACCCCTCTGGGGGTCACAGGTTTTGGTTGTCTAATTGGTAATATGGCCAATTCTGTGTATTGAATTTGATGAGCAGTTTGAGTTCCACCAGGCAGTCCCTGTATGCTCACATCCCCATGACTTACAGAAGAAGTCGGCTTTCCCCCCACACAGCCGTGGCTGTTTGTGGCTTTGATAGTCTTCCAGGCAAACATAGTAATCTAGGCTAGCCAACCTGCATCTGGCTCACGTGTCCCTACATCCATAATATTTGTTTTCATTATCTATGATACGAAAGGGATTTAATGAAATTTTAGTGGAATCTGCTTTATCAGGGATATCCCAATAGGAAAAACCTATAGGCAGCTGACAAATGTTGAGATGACCAACAGGTCCCTATGTGGGCTGTAAGTGAGATAGACCATTCTTCTGGTCTATGAGGATTTGTGATCAGCCATTGCTGCTGAATTCGCTGATGAGGTTTAGGACTAGTGGTGGCCAAGGGGAGAGTCTATAGCCTTATACACATGCCAAATACACAATTTGAAAGGGTTTCCAGTCATTTCCAGTTTCCAGCCAGAGTCTGGACAGGGCACAGGCTTGAGATGGAAGGCATGGATACAGGAAAGGATTCCGTCTACATTTACCGCTGTAGGTGTTATAAGTAGCACGTGGTATTTCCTTTCCAGCGGGGTTCCAGGGATGACACCTGATGTCATCTTATGTAGATGAAGTCTCTTACTTGATATCGATGTGGAGTCTCCTTGTCCCCAGGTTGGTAGGCCGTGGCCAGCTGTTTTAACAGGTATCGCTGAGTTCTTTCAAGAGCTTTAAGTGTGTCAAGCAAGGGGGTGTGGAAGGGATCCTTAGGTCTTAGAGTTGGGGTTAGGTCCCTTACTGGAGGAGGGGCAACATAGAGAATTTCACAGGGGGAGAGGTAACACAAAGAAACAGAGGGAGTATTTTTTAAATGATACAGTGCATAAGGCAGGAGTATAGTCCAATCTTTTAGCTGGTTTCTAAGCTTAATTTCATTAAGGTCTCTTTAATGGTTCTATTTATTTTTTCTACCTGTCCTGAGCTCTGGGATCTATAAGCATAATGTAACTACCAATTAATCACCAGGGTACAGGTTAACCCATGACTTACCTGGGCCATGAACACCAGTGCATTGTCAGACCCTATTACCTTAGGCAGGCCGTATCTTGGAAAAATATCCTTCAGTATCATCTTGACCACGATTTGAGCCATTGGTTTTTTTTTTTTTTTTTTTTTTTTTTTTTTTTTTTGGCGGGGGGAGGTTTCAATCCATCCTGAAAATGTATCTACAAAGACTAGGAGATATTTAAGTCCATACCTTGCTGGCTTAATTTCAGTAAAGTTCACTTCTGAAAATTTTTCTGGTCTGGTTCTTCGAAGGTGTTTTCCTGCAGGAAGCTTAAAAGGGTAAGCATTAACCAATTGATGGACCTGAGACGCTTTTGATACCCATTCAGTTATTTCCTTTCGCTGTGAGTCGGTTAGTAGAAAACTCTGTTCTTGATCTTTCAGGAATGCCTGCAATTTCTTTGAACCAAGGTGAGTGAGTTGATGTACATTTTCTACTGACATTGTTAAAGCCATGACTATAGGAGTTTTTACTGAAGGATTTAGAAATTCCACTTGGGGGCCTTCAGGGTTAAAAGTCATTATTGCCCAGAGTTTGGTGAGCAGATCTCCACCCATCAATGGGGCCGGGAACTCTGGGATTACTAGGAAGGAGTGATGGATTTTTCCTTTCCACAGGTCCATGTACCTCTTAGTTGTCCAAGCCCGATATTTACTGCCATTAGCCCCTTGAACTAGAGACCTTTTATTTGATAGAGGGCCCAATGGGGCCTTAAAGGCTGAGTATAATGCCCTGTATCTACTTCCAAGTTTACTGGGGTCCCTTCAACTTCAAAAGTTATTTACTATAACTGTGAGTTGGTTAGTGGAGTTGGTTAGACTTCATCCACAATGAGTGCTCTTTTGGAGATGTTGGTTTTGGATGCACACAAGGGATTTTTCTTTAGATCCATCAGGTGCTGAGAATCTAAGCCACATCCTTACACAGGGCCAAAATGCTGATTCAGACACATCCTTTTCCAAAGCAATTAAGGAAAGAATCACAGGTGATGTCCACTCATTTCCATTTGAAAACTGTTTTCTTCAGGCTTCACAAAGGGGTGGCCTGAGGCAAAGACCTTCCTGACATTCAGGCCAACATAACAATAGGCAAGCAAAAGACCCATTGCAGGGTTTCTCCACTGAGACTTTCCTGGTAACACTGATATCTGAGTTTTCTGAGATGCTCCCATTCCATTCAGCTGTCCAGTACATGGCTTTGTCAAAGATCTTGGAGGTTGTACATATCTGGGGCAAGATGAATCCTGGGAAGCTTTCTCCTAGACAGGAAACATCCATTGATGCATTCTCTTTTCTAATTTCTACAACCACAGACACAGTGGGATACACAGAAATAGAAACAATCGCCTTGTCAAATGACTTACCAGAAACAGTTCACACCAAACCAAACAAACTGCCTTTTCTACCTATTCTCAGAACATGAGACAAAACCACAAACACACACCCACACCCAGAAAGGCACCTCCTTCCCCCAAGGAGGTCTGTGACTATACAGAGTGTTCTCTGACTGGTGGGCCATTCTATGTTTCACGGAATTGGACTATCTTGTCTCAGATCTAGTATCCTTGGCCAACTGTGTGAAGCTGACAGGAGCCAGCAGTGAGCCATTACCGGCTTTCTCAGGAAAGGCCCCTCTTCTGAGCTCTTCTGGCATTTGGCCATCTTCACATTAGTAGGCACCAAGAAAGACCGATTCTCACCTTGGTAAATCCAAACAAGTGAGACCACTGGGAGTGGGACTGGGACTGGCTCTGGGTGCCTGCCTTCCTGGATTCCAAGTTCAGAGACTTCCAAAAACAAGGAAGTGAGGTGAGGTCACTTCCTCCTGAAATGAATGAGGTCACTGACTTGGCAACCACTTTGTGCTAACAGTTTCTTCTTATGGTCCCTTGAGATGGAGGCTGCCCCTACTTCATGTGACACTTTCACAAGTTAGAATGGTATATAAACCATAGGCACCTGGGAAGAGCTCTCCACAAAGGCCTGGTTTGGTCCATCTTCTCTACATTAAAAAGAGAGAGGCTGATTCAGACACAAACCTGTATCCTGACCAGGTTGTTTGCTATGGAAGATGACTTTCACTTTCAAAAGTCCTTCATAGCTGCATACATCTTCTCCAGGGATTATTTCTGCATGTATCTTTGAGGTTCTCGGCATGTGGAAGATCCCCTACATTCCTGTATTGTAAGACCAACATTTTCCCTGCTCTTCTGCAATGTTAGATTGAGGGAACAGTGTATGGTTAGGGTTAAAAACATGTTCGATTTGTGTTAGGAATAATTCTGCGGGATGATTAATGGTATTGGAAACCTGCGATATTTACAAGAATATATAGGTGAAATATAAGTATGAAAACAGGAATCCTGGTAAGATTTGAAGCTCAGAAGGGCATTGGGCCCTTGATTGGGAGACTTAGTTTTGCATTATGTTCTGCACACATGCCTCAGCTGAATCGATATAAAATGGCATAGGACCTTTTTTCTTGGATGATTGAATGTCGAAGAGAACATCCAGTCAAAAAGGGACAGTAGGTAGGACTAAGAAGATAGTCAGTAGGTTTAGAAAAAAGTGTGAGTATAGGATTCGGACCAAAATATTTTTAGCAATAGGGTTTTGGTTAGAAAGTGAATGTCAATGTAAGCACATCTAAAGAATGAGTTACGATAATGAGTTGGGGAAAATATGTAGGAAAACAGATATCAATAGAGACATTACGAAATGAGACAAAGTATAAAGTGAGTAATAGGATTAGACATTTTCAACAGGCTTGAGTTTGAATATATAATCTTAGGAAAAAACAAATATGTAATCACCAATAGGATTTTCATTTGAGCACATTAGGCAACCTGGACATGGATGTTTTTAGTAATCCATGTTCAATTTCCGTTTAGGTTTGGTACAATCATAAGTGTGACGTTTGTGTTTTTTGTGTCCTGAATATTACTCTGATAAAATGTATATGTAGATCAGGTGACATGGGTATTTCTTCCACCATTTCTGGGAGCAATATGTTGAAGATGTATTAATTAGTACTGGAGTTCAATGAGGTGTATCCTGTGTCTATGAATATAGAGATAATGCATGAATAGACGATATTCTGAATAAATAATATAACTGATTCCACTTTAAATAATGGATTGAATTAATATCTGAAAATATATAGGAAATCTTATATTGATAAACAATCATTCATTCCAACCGGTTATACATCTAATTTTAATATTAGGTTTATGGTTTATCATGAAGAGTGTGTGGGCTTTGTTTCAAAATTGATTATGGAAATCAAATATAATGTGTTTGGAAAGAAGTCTCATGAAAAGACCAGTTAAGAAACCTGGAGGAATACATGTGTTTTGAAGCAGTAAGTGATTGAAAGTGAAACAAATGCCTATAAATTTGTGAACTTGTGGATGAAATATATATCCTATGATGTGCATAAACTGAAGAAATAATAATGTACCAGTGTTGTAAAAAAATGAACGTCAAAATACACATTATGTCCCATACAAATCTACAGGCAATGATGTTTAAGTGGGTCAGTTACTGTAGAAATATTAGGATTTGTATGCAACATTAACTGAAGTTAGTTTTCAGTACTAGAAAACAAATATGTATTTCAGGTGGATGAATATTTCTGAGAATAATCTTGTAAAAAGTTGATTATAAATCCACATACATGAACATGAATGAATTCAGGGAGTTAATGTAAGACACATATATTTCATATTTTGAAAAATCTGGAGAGTGTGTATATATATATATATACACAGACATTAAAATGTAGCAATATTTATGCCTATCGAAATTCATCATTAAATATATATCATCAACAGATGCAAAAGTATTTATTTTAGTAAACATGGATTTATGTATAATGTTTTTCAACTAGGAAGCTCACCCATAGTTTGAATTTTCAGTTCCAAAATCGTTTTGGAGGAGTGATCTCTTCTCAAAATTTGTATCTTCCTAGTAACTGTAACCTCAAAAGTATGTATGTGTGATACCAGGTAGGATTCTATATGTGCATATAAAATTACATGTGCTGAATAGGCTACAGAGAAAGGGAGACAGGAATTCACATATTTGTTTACTTTAAAACACATTGAGAACTATTTAAACAAAAAATTTACTGGATTTATAACACCAACCCTTTATCATCCAAAAGACCAGTCCAACTGTACACCATTCCTCCTCTGAACTGCTTGTATTTCTATTCTGTTTGGGTTATTTTTCTCCATCATAATGGTTTAGTAGTCAGAGTCTAGTCAGCTATTGGTTAGTGTCAGGGATTCAGTATTTCGAATGGAAAATTAGATAATGAATCCAATGTGTATGCAAATATGTGCTACACAAAATTTTTCCACTCTCATCAAGAATAATGCCTTCATATTACTTCGGCCCCAAGTAAGACACAATTAGAGGAGAACAGTTAGAAAATCTGTGAATACCTATCAGGAATGCAAAATCCTCAGGAGTTCACAACCTTGGAGGTGGTAGGGGAGTTTCCAAAAGTAAGGGACAGGGTTGATAGATCCAACCTGATCTTTCATTAAAATTGGGGGCCATCTTGCCACAAAGCCATGAAAAGATAATTTTGGCTTTACTATAAATTAGCGCAAATTCTGAACCTGCTTGGAATGCCTACCAGTGCCTTGAACTCACCCATGTCTGGATCTCTGACCAGATAGCAGCGCTCTCTAAAACTTTAATGATACCTCATAAATATTTTTCTTTCCCTGGCCAGACAACGTGTCTCTGAGGCTCTAATGGTCCTCATAAATTCTGATGTTAGGGCCAGCAAAAAAAAAAAAAATGTAATATACCATTAGTGTGATGCTTGTCAAAGTTCTCTTATCTGTAACCCCCCTTTTGTGTATCTTTCTGGGCTACATATCTGGGCTGTAGGAAAGTTGGGTTGCTGTCTTGTTCCCGCCATTTTGGGAGGGAGAGGCAGCCTGGCCGGTTGAAATAATAAGCTTGCCTTAATTTGATTTTAATTGGAGTCAGTGGTCTTTTCTTGCATTCTGGTCTTACATTTTGGAGTTCCAAAGCGAGATAACCCTGCCCGACCAGATCACAAGATCAGACTGTGGAAATTCTGAAGCTGGCCTGCCCTCTAGGGCTCCACACTGGAGAGCCACTATAGGGGGTGTGCAACTTAAGACGTTCCAAGGCCTTGGACTGAGCCTTCAGTCCGTGGAGCACTGCAGAGAACCAAAGCACTAAAACTATTAGCAAGCTCCTGGTAGAGGAGGCCTCCATAGTTAAGTGACACCTTTATAACATCTGTTATCCAGTTAAGGGAGAGTACTTCTGATGACAGGGAGGTGGCCTGGGTAGGCTAACATATACCGCTCTCTGGGACAGTAATGAGAATGGTTCTGTCCTCTGTTCTGTTCTGTAGGGAATTGCTCTTTAAATTTAAGCTCACAAGGTTTTCTAGGTGTTCAAAAATCTAATAAAATATTAATGTCTACAAAAGGTCTAATATGCCTTTGTTCAAGGACTTTTCCTTCAACAACAAAAAAATGGTTTACAATTTTCAATACAATTGTCTAATATTTTAATAAATAAGTAAAGTAAATTTCATATGGGATTACTCATTCATGAGTAGTTTTGTTTGATATCTGATTGATTTACTAAGGTCTGTATAAGTTTGTACTAAAGTGTGTATAAGATTGTAAAATTCAGTCATGTGTTAAAGAGACAAAAATTTCTGAAAACATAAGTTTACCCATAAAACTGTGTTATTAAGTTTTATTTTTTTCTAGAGCAAACAACCATAAAAATTAAACAACTGAATAAATAAGAACTGTTATTTTAGAGAACTGTACTGCCATTTCTTTAAAAGCTAAACTTGGTTAATGTAGAAACATCAATGTAATTGTGTTGCTGTCAATGTGCTCATATCTTCCAGGTATACAAGTCTGTAAGGTAGAAACTTGAAAAGAGCATTATATCAATCTGTTGTTCTAAAGTTATATGGTAAAAAAATATATTGGGGATTTATTTACCTGTTATCAATAAGATATGTAAAGTTTTATGTTACTTTTTACATTGGGGAACCATTTAAATGTATTTTTAAGTTATTGAGAGCCTAATCTATGTAAAGGTTAAAAACTTTCAGCCTTTCTTTAATTCATGTTTTAAATCTGATATCATACGGTGTTAGCAAATGTTCATGTGACCTGACACAATTTATGTAAACTTTGTAAAATGATATTTAAAAAACAAAGATCACCTTTAGATCTAAAACACTAAAGATTCATATAGAGCCCTGCCTTAACTGAAATAAGGCTGTGTGTCCCATCTTACAACATGTGAGAATGACTACGAAAGCAGTAGGTCAGATTTTATTTCATTTAAAGTTATGTTCAAAAGTTTCTTTGGTTTTTGATTTGTGTCAAGATTACTAGGATTTAAACAGGGGATATAGTGTATAACTCAGCCAAAAAATTTAGGGTAGCTGTTACACGAACTAAGTATTTTTACTCTTGTTAAAAATTTTTATTTTGTAATTTCCTTATAAGTGATCTAAAGATTCCCTGTTAGTGTTTTACAGAAGTGTTGCTTTAAGAACACAACATGGGTTAATTTAAGATAATAAGTCATCACCTATAAGACAGAATAATACAGATCCCAATTAATTAAAAGATAAATAATTATAAAGTTATAGACATTAAATCCCAGTACTTGTAATATAAGGCTGTTAAAATTTATTTGCTGGATGTTTCAGATTAGGATTTAATTAAAGTTAAATGAAAAGGGCAAAGAAAACCAATATTTGGCTCTTGCCCTCTGAGTCAGTCTGAATCCAGGGAACAGGGGACTTCTCTAAAGAGCTTTGCAACTCTGGGCCAAATAACCTCCAGATCAGGAAAAATAATGAGACCACTGGAGAACATAAAGCCAATGAGTGCATTTGCCATGAAGAGGAGAGTTATCAGAGAAGGGAGACATTCTTATGCTTCTGAGGGAAACCACATGGTCAAGCAAGACCTGGACCCACCTAACGAAAATGGCACTATCAGAACTGAGAAGCTGCTCTCAAGTTTCCCCAGAATTGACTCCCATAAAAGCTCAGCTGACTGTGAAAAATAGGTAGAAACAGAAGTCAGTTTGACTGTTTCATCTTAAACAGTTAGCAAAGACAGTTAAAACGAAAATACTGCCATTCCTGGGCATTTTAATTAATAATAATCATCATCATCATCATCATCATCATCATAATAATAATAATAATAATAATAAAATTTTAAGGTATACAATTTATGTTAGCCTCCCAAAATAAGTAAGACTGGAAACTAAAAGAAGGATTCTCAGACAGGAATGCCTGATAACTATAAAAAGAGACTATCAAGAGGAGCTGCCAGAGGCAGATTTTTTTAGGTTAAGACCTACTTATATTCCTAACCTAAACAGGTAGTCTTCGTGTCTGCTAGTACGATTATCCAGCCCTGAGTAACAGAAGTGAAGATTTCTCTATTAGACACAAAGGTCATACTAGTAAAAGGATTTTGCAAGATCAGATGACATGAAATTATTACACTGTATCTAATGGGGAAGGACAACTGTAACACTAAAATTAAAAGGTTACGTTGACAGTCCAGATAACTGGGGAAACTAAAGTCTGGTGAGGGAACCTCAATACAGCGACATGTTCCAACTGCTGCAACATTTATTCAGTACTCATGGTTTTTGTTTCTCTCAACTTTCAGGGCAGCTGAACAATAGGTAATCTAAAGGCCCAAAGCAGGGTTTCTCCACTGAGACTTTCATGGTCACACTGATATCTGAGTTTTCTGACATGGTCGCCATTCCTTTCAGCTATTCAGTACATGGCCATGTCACAGAGATTGGAGGTGGTACATACCTTGGACACAAAACCATGAGCCTATTCTACAGAGTGGCCAGAATTCAGAAAGAAAACAGGAACTTAGGAAGATAGCAGGTGTTGCCCATCGATAAGGCAAGCTGCAGTACATTCATAAATTGGGCAGGATGAATGCTGGGAAGCTTTCTACTAGACAGGACACATCCAATGATGCATCCTCTTTTCTAATATCTACAACCACGGACACAGTGGGTTACACAGACATAGAAACACTCACCTTGTCAAATGACTTAGTAAAAGCTGTTCACTCCAAACCAAGTAAACCGCCTTTCCTACCTATTCTCAGAATATGAGACAAAACCACAAACCCACACCCACACCCACAAAGACACCTCCTTCCCCCAAGTAGGTCTGTGACTATCCGGAGTTTCCTCTGAGTGGTGGACCATGCTATGTTTACCAGAAATGGCCTGTTCTATCTCAGATCTGGTCTCTTTGGCCACCTCTCTGAAATTGTCAGAAGCGAGTGCTGAGCCACTACCTGCTTTCTCAGAAAATGACCCTCTTCAGAGCTTTCCTGGCATTTGGCCATCCTCACATCAGTAGGTACCAAAAAAGACTGACCCTGTCCTCGGTAAATCCAAACAAGTGAGACCAATGGGACTTGGATTGGGACTGCTTTGGGGTGCCTGGCTTCCCGAATCCCAAGTTCAGAGAATTCCATCACCAAGGAAGTGAGGTGAGGTCACTTCGTTCCTGAACTGAATGAGGTCACTGCCTTGGCAACCAGTTTGTCCTAACAGTTGCTTCCAAGGGGCCCATGAGATGGAGGCTTCCCCTACTCTCTGTGACACTTTCACAAGTTAGAATGATAAATCAAACATAGGCACCCAGGAACAGCTCTCCATAATTGCCTGGTTTGGTCCATCTTCTCTACATTAAGATCAGAGAGGATGATTCAGACACAACCCTTCATCCTGACCAGGTTGCTTTCCATGGTAGATGACTTTTGCTCTCTCAGGTCCTTCATCGCTGCCTATATCTTCTCCAGGGATCATTTCTGCAAGGACCTTTGTGGTTATTAGCAGGTTAAAGATCCCCTACATTCCTGTATTTTAAGACCAACTCTGTCCCTGCTCTTCTGTAATGTAAGATTGAGGGAACAGTGTATGCTTAGGGTTAATAACAGATTCAGTTTCAGTTAGGAATCATTCTACAGGATGAATAAAGGTATTGGGATCCTGCAATATTTACAACAATATATAGGTGAAATATAATTATGAAAACAGAAATCTAAGTAAGATTTGAAGCCCAGAAGGTCATTCGGCCCTTGATTGGTATACTTAGCTTTGAATTACTTTCTGCACAGATGTCTCAGATAAATCGATATACAATGGCATAGTATCTTGTACCTGGGATGATGGAATGTAGAAGAGAACATCCAGTCAAAAAGTGATAGAAGTTAGGATTAGGAAGATATTCGGTAGGTTTAGGAAGGAGGGAATAATAGATTTGGAACAAATGTTCTTTAGCAATAGGGTTTCGGTTAGAGGGTGAATGTAAGTGCCACCACATGTGAAGATTCAGTCACAATGATGAACTGGGGAAAATATCTAGGAAAGAAGATATCAATTGAGACATTACAAAATCAGGCAAAGTATAAAGTGAGTGACAGGATTAGACTTTTTCAAAAGGGTTGAGTTTGATTATATAATCTTTGGAAGAAACAAATATGTAGTCACCAATAGGATTTTCATTTGAGCACATTAGGCAACCTGGACATGGATGTTTTTAGTAATCCATGTTCAATTTCCGTTTAGGTTTGGTACAATCATAAGTGTGACGTTTGTGTTTTTTGTGTCCTGAATATTACTGTGATAAAATGTATATGTAGATCAGGTGACATGGGTATTTCTTCCACCATTTCTGGGAGCAATATGTTGAAGATGTATTAATTAGTACTGGAGTTCAATGAGGTGTATCCTGTGTCTATGAATATAGAGATAATGCATGAATAGACGATACTGTGAATAAATAATATAACTGACTCCACTTTAAATAATGGATTGAATTAATATCTGAAAATATATACGAAATCTTATATTGATATACATTCATTCATTTCAACCAGTTGTACATCTAATGTTAACATTAGGGTTATGGATTATCATGAAGGGTGTGTGAGTTTTGCTTCAAAAGTGATTATGGAAATCGAAAATAAAGTGTTTGGAAAGAAGTCTCACTGAAAGACCCGTCAAGAAACCTGGAGGAATACATGTGTTCTAAAACAGGAAGTGATTGAAAGTGAAACAAATGCCTATAATTTGCGAACTTGTGGATGAAATATATATCCTATGATGTGCATAAACTGAAGAAATTGTAAAGTACCAGTGTTAAATAAAAATGAATGTCAAAAGTCACATCATATCCCATAGGAATCTACTTGCATTGATGTTAAACAGGATGAGTTACTGTAGAAATATTAGAATTTGTATGCACCATTCACTGAAGTTAGTTGTCAGTACTAGGAAACAATATGTATTTCGGGTTGATGAATATTTTTGAGAATAATCTTGTGAAATATTGATTATAAATCCACATACATGAGCATCAATGAATTTATAGAGTGTAAAGTAAGACACATATATTTCATATTTTGAAAAATCTGGAGTGTGTGTATGTGTGTGTATATATGTATATATATATATATACATATAACACAGAGACATTAAAAAGTAGCAATACATATGACAATCAAAATTTGTTGTGAAATATATATCATCCACATATATTTGGATATACATATAACACACAGACATTAAAAAGTAGCAATATATATGACAATCGAAATTTGTTGTGAAATATATATCATCCACAGGTCCAAATATATTTATTTTACTCAACATGATTTATGTATAATGTTGTTCAACTAGGAAATTCACGAATAGTTTGAATTTTCAGTTCCAACAGCGTTTAGTAGGAGTGATCTCTGCTAACAATTTGTATCTGCCAAATCAGCCATCTCAAAAGAATGTACATGTGATACCAGGTAGGAATCTATATGTGCATATGAAATTACATGTGCTGAATAGGCTACAGAGAAAGGGAGACAGGATTTTTTTTATTTGTTAAATTAAAAACACATGGAGAACTATTTCAACAAAAAATTGACAAGTTTTACAACAGCTAAACTTTATCATGCAAAAGGCAATTCCAACTGTACACCATGCCTCTTCTGAACTGCTTGCATTTCCAATCTGTTTGGGTTATTTTTCTCCATCATATTAGGATTAGTAGTCAGAGTCTAGTAGGGTTTGGGGTAGTGTCAGGGATAAAGTACTTCCAAAGGAAAATTAGAAAAAGAATTCAATGAGTAGGCAAATATGTGCTACAAAAAATCCTCCCACACTCATCCAGAACAAAGCCTTGACATAACCATTACCCCAAGTATGACACAATTAGAAGAGAAGAGTTTGAAAATCCGTGATTATATATCTGGAATGGAACATGCTCAGGAGTTTACAAACTTGGAGGTGGCAGAGGAGATTCCAAAAGTAAGGGACAGGGTAAACACGCCACAAACATGGAGCTCTGGTGAAATAAAGACTTATTGAGAAACAGCCTCTGAGTTTGGACACATGAAATATATGTTGTTGTCAGGAGCTTTTGCTTCCTTTGTAGTGAGACCATCAAAGCTGGGTCTGCATCTATGTGACCTGGAGGAAGTGGTTTCTTATTTTCCAATGACCATGAGGCAGCAGTGCTGAATTCTATCTTTTTAGGTCAACTGTGGCCATTGGGGACTAAGTGTCTGCCCCCCTGTGGACCGTGAAGTCATTTGGTCATCCTCCATTTTTCCTGGTGTTTCTTGCAGCTGCACTGGGAGTTTGGTATTTGCTTCACGAAATACAAGGAATTCAACTGGGACACAGTGCTGGAGGGAGTTCTGTCACGTGTGGTGAAACAGGGTCAGCAAGAGAATGCACCAACTAGGCTTCTATCCTATATAGCTTGCCCCCTTGACTATAGCAACCTGATTCTGAACATTGCCCTGAAACCTCTCCATATAACAAAATGCCTTTACTTATAAGGGTCTGTTGGCTGCACCATGTCAGTCACAAGCCATTTTGAAGACAATGGCAGATCCACATGGCCCCACCGCAGATGTTTTATCACACTCCTGCCCACCACTCCTCTAGGCCCACTACTCAGAAGGCACCAAGTTACTGGCATCTCTGTTCTACACCATTTTCATGGAACCCAGTCAATCAAGGCACTGTGTGGTACACTCATGATCAGAAACAGGACATCCAAAGATTCTCCAGTGCCACCTGTTCATGGGAATTTCAAAAATTTCATGGTATTTATCAGGAAACATTAAATGGTGAGGAAGCTCATTTCATAGAAAGCTGTGGAGAATTATCACAGGCAAGACTTCCCAAAGAGTGGCCAAAATGTCACATGAAGCCATGCCCATTGAGGTTTACAATGTGAGGTCCATGTGTGTTTTGCCTCTCAACTCTGGCTGTCAAGTTTTTCAGAATAAAATCATGTGATATCCTAGCTGAAATTCCTAGTGCTCTGTCGAAAGCAAACCTGGCCCTAGATCAGTTTCCAAGGGCAACTCTTATCCGTGGCCTCCTAAAATCCCAAAACAGTTCATGGCAATATTTCTCTGATGTCATTTCCTGAACTCAGTATCTAAGGGGAATCACACCAGAGTTCAAGCCAAGATGGACCCAGTCATCTCTTCCAACTGTCACACAAATAACCAAAATAAAAACCAAAACACTCCCACATGGCCCTCATCTTCTTCCATATAGGCACTCATCATAAACTCCGGTTGGTGGTTTCCATGAGGGACACAGCTCAAGACAGTGTCAAAAATATGCTCCCTTGCCACTCATTTGCCTAAAGTCAGAGTGGCCTGGACACACTTCCGGTGTACCAGGAGTGATCAAATAGGCCTGCCATTAATACTGCTCTGCTTGTCCAATTTGAGGCCTACTGACTGTCAGGTATAAATTCTTTATGCGATTTGGAGTAATGAGAAAACCCAAGAACTTCTGCATGGCTCTGAAGAACTCATTTGACCCAAAGGATCCCTATTCTCACTTGATAGAGGTCAGGAACCTAACAGAGGAAGGCAAGAGACTTCATCCACAATGATTGATCTTTTTGCCATTGTGGATTTGGATGCACATATGGGATCTTTCTTTAGATAAATTAGGTGCTGAGAATCTAAGCCACAGCCTCACACAGGGTGAAGAGGCTGATTGAGACACATCCTTTTCCAAAGCATTTAATCAAAGAAACACAGGTGATGCCTATTCATTTCCATTTGAAAACTGTTTTCTTCAGGATTCAAAAAAGGGTGGCCTGAGGCAAAGACCTTCCTGACATTCAGGGCAACAGAACATTAGGTAAGCAAAAGGCCTAAAGCAGAGTGGCCAGAATTCAGGAAGAAAACAGGAACTTAGGAAGGGAGCAGGTGATGCACATCAATAAGGCTAGCCACACTCTATTTATAAATTGGGCAGGATGAACGCTGGAAAGCTGTCTACTAGACAGGAAACAATCATTGATGCATTCTCTTTTTTAATGTCTGCATCCACAGACACAGTGTGATACACAGATATAGAAACACTCCCCTTGTCAAATGACATTCTAGAAGCAGTCTAGTCCAAACCAAATAAACCGCCTTTCCTACCTATTCTCAGACCATGAGACATAACCACAAACACACACCCACACCCACAAAGGCACCTCCTTCCAGCAAGTAGGTATGTGACTAACTGGAGTGTCCTCTGACTGACAGACTTTCCCTGAAATGTCCTGTCCTGTCTCAGATCTGGTTTTTTGGGCAAGTCTCCAAAGTTGTCAGTAGCCAGTGCTGAGCCACTACCATCTTTTTCAGGACAGGCCCCTCTTCAGAGCTTTCATGGCATTTGCCGATCCTCACATTAGAAGGTACCAAGAATGACTGACCCTATCCTTGTTAATTCCAATCAAGTGAGCACACTGAAACTGGGACTGGGACTGGCTCTGGATGCCTGGCTTCCTGTATCCCATGTTCAGAGAGTTAAATCAACAAGAAAATGAGGTGAGGTCACTTCTTTCAGGAACTGAATGAGATCACTGCTTTGGTAACCATATGTCCTAACAGTTGCTTCCAAGAGTCCCATGCGATGGAGGCTGCCCCTATTTCCTGTGACACTTTTACAAGTTAGAATGGTATATCAACCATAGGCACCCTGTAAGAGCTCTCAACACAGGCCTGGATTGGTCCACCTTCTCTACATTGAGAAGAGAGTGCCTCATTCAGACAATCCACATCAAGTCGTTTGCCATGGATGATGACTTTTGCCCTCTCAGGTCCTTCATAGCTGAATACATCTTCTCCGGGGATCATTTCTGCATGGACCTATGAGGTTCTCAGCAGGTGGAAGATCCCCTACATTCCTGTATTTTAAGACCAACTCTGTCCCTGCTCTTTTGTAAAGTTAGATTGAGGAAACAGTGTATGGTTAGTATTAATAACATGTTCAATTTGGATTAGGAATCATTCTGCTGGATTAATAATGGTATAGGGAACCTGCGATATTTATAAGAATATAGAGGAGAAATATACGTATGAAAACAGAAATCTAGGTACGATTTGAAGCCCAGAAGGGCATTGGGCCCTTGATGGGGATACTTAGCTTTGAATTACTTTCTGCACAGTTGTCTCAGATAAATCGACATACAATGGTATAGGACCATTTACCTTGGATGATTGAATGTAGTGAAAGAGGAAGAGTCGGCAGGATTAGGAAGGTAATCGGTATATTTTGAAAGAAGAGTGAGTATAGGATTTGGACCAAAAGTTCTTTAGAAATAGGGTTTCTTGTAGAGAATGACTGTAAATGTCAGAACATGTGAAGAGTCAGTCACAATGATGAACTGGTGAAAATATGTAGGAAAGCAGATATCAATAGAGACATTAGGAAATCAGGCAAAGTATAAAGTGAGTGATTGGATTAGACAATTTCAACATGCTTGAGAGAATATATAATCTTAGGAAGAAACAAATATGTAATTACCAATAGGATTGACATTAGAGAGCATTAGGCAAACTGAACGTGGATGTTTTTAGTAATCCCTGCTCACTTTCCATTTAGATTTTGGTAGAAGCATAAGTGTGACCTTTGGTTTTTGTGTCCAGAATATTACTGTGATAAAATATATTTGTAGATAAGGTGACATGAGTATTTCTTCCACCAGTTCTCAGAGCAATATTTTGAAGACTTATAAATTAGTATTCGGGATACAAATAAGTTTACCCTGTATCTATGAATACAGAGATAATGCATTAATAAATCATAATGTGAATAAATAATATAACTAGTTCCAATTTTAAATAATGGATTTAATTGATATCTGAAAATATACAGGAAATCTTATATTGATATACATACATTCATTCCAACGAGTTAAACATCTAATGGTAATATTAGGGTTATGGTTTATCAGGAAGAGTGTGTGAGTTTTGCTATTGTGGGTGAAGGAAAACGCGAGCCAGATGCAGGTTGGCTATCCTAGATTACTATGTTTACCCGGCAGTTATCAAAGCCACAAAAGCCAAGGCTGTGTGAGGAAAAAGCCGACTTCTTCTGTGAGTCATAGGGATGTGAGCATATAGGGGCTGCCTAGAGGAACCCAAACTTTTCATCAAATTCAGTACACAGCATTGGCCATATTACCAATTAACAAGCAAAACCGATGGCCCCCAGGGGGGTCTCTATAACCTCAAATTCTGTGTGACCTTTTTAACTGCGGCAAGTGCTCAATAGCGTGGAAGGAAATTCCCCTATGTGGAGGCCTTTTTCCTCCTTCACTCAAATCCTGAACTAAACATCTCCAATAGATCCTCACCCTCTGCCATGTACTCCAGATGCTCTGCTGTCAATCCCACCTCAGCAACCTGATTTCTCCTCTCCAATTACTAGATCAAATACCCAAACCACCGCTGGTTCTCAGACAATTGCCCCCTTGCTGAGGTAGCAGGTACTGAGATACCCCTCTGCCCACTCACTCCTCTCTTCTCCTGTCAGTGTCCGCACCGGGTCCCAACAGGTCCTTTTACCAGCTAACCCAAAGCTCAAACAGGCAGAGGAGAGCCCTCAGACCCCTATCCAAGATGTAATGAAAATGGCCTTTAAAGTTGCTTTGTCAACACTGAAAACAGGTTACTAAGAATTTGAAGTCCCTCACAGGCTTTTTGAGATACTCACTCCCATCTTCCCCTCTGGTCTATCTGTTCTACTGCTCAACTTTTTGATGCTAGGAAAATCCCAAAGCCCTTTCCCATTATTCTTTTACATCTCTTCTTCCTCATTCTCAGATCCACGGAGCTGCTCTCACCACCCGCCTTTCACGTCTTCCCCCTCTGTACCAGGACCACAGAAAATTCTTAACTGACCTTCTCCAGAAGTCTTCACCATGGCTGAATTTAGGACTTTTAGCAAAAGAGTCCCAATGAAGGAGTTCAATGTAGATAAACTTCCTCTTTTCTTGTTGCCCTGTTCTACGTACCATGGGCTGGAAAAATCAGCTCTGCTATGCTAGACACCCCTTTACTAGTTTTTCACAAAATATGTGAACAAGGCCTCTGGCCTTGAGCTGGGGCTTCACAGAGATGGCTACATTTCTAAGATAAAGAAGTTACCAACTGGGCTCCATGGTAATAGCTGGCAGGGAGAAAAAAAAAAGAGAAGACAAAATCTCTCCCCCTCCCAAGTGTCCTTAAAAACTAAACTTGCATAGAACAGAGGAAATAAAACAGAAACAAAAACAGCTTTTTGTGAACTTCTGCAGACTGTGAACTTCTGAGCCACTTTACCTACATGTTGGGTACAAAATTCTGAAACTACCTAAACTTGGGGTTCAGCGGATTAATTGATTACAACAGAAGCAATGCCCTCTAAATCCGTTTGCAACCAAATAGGATTGTTTCCCTAGCTTCGGTGCTATCTTAGGTGCCTTGCCTTGTCTGTCCCTACAAAAGTGTAATTCTATATACTTAAACATTGTTAATGGGTTCATAAAATGGTCAACAGATGTGATTAATTATGTAATGGTGCAGATGATTCCCAGAGTGCTCTATCATTAAACAGGTTCATTTAAAAATCAAATAGGGCGGCAAAAAACTCGGTTCCGCTGGGAGCTGTATTCCTCACTTTAGCCATCCTATTCGGAATAGGAGTTGCTGCAGGGGTGGGCACAGGAACCACTGCCCTAGTCCATGGGACACAACAAATAACCCAATGACAAGTACCAATAGACCAAAACTTAAAGATATTAAAAACCTCCATCACAGCTTTACAGGAATCTTTAACCTCGCTCTCTGAAGTAGTTTTACAGAACAGGCGACATTTTGACCTTCTCTTCATGAGAGAAGGGGCCTTTGTGCTGCATTGAGGGAAGAATATTGTTTTTATGCTGACGATACTGAAGTTGTAAAAGAATCTATGAGTAAATTAAAAAAAAACGCCTTGAAGAGTGTCAACGAGAGACAGAGGCCCAAAAAGGGTGGTTTGAGTCTTGGTACACACAGTCCCCGTGGGTAACTACACTTTTATCAGCCTTGGCCGGTCCTTTAATAATCTTCATATTATTGCTAACTGTAGGGCCCTGTATGCTCAACCGTGTAGTTTCTTTTCTCCAAGCTCAAATTGGACAAGTTAAACTTATGGTAATCAGACAACAATGTTTCCGACTAGCAGACATGAATTGTGACACCCCCCAATGATCACTTTTATGATTTAAAGTAACCAGAACAAGAAGTGGGGTATGAAAGGATAATAAAATAGGTACTTGTCAATTTCTGTTTTTCTGTATGCTTAACAAAACACTGTTGAAATCTTGAGAACTGTTTGCTTATCTTGTTCCCCAAATGTACTGTCCCCAATTGCCAAACTGCAGAATGTACTCCCTCACACATTTGCAAACAAACCGCCCACTTGCCATGACCCATCAATAAATTTCACTCCCTGCCCTCTCTAAGGAAAGTATATAAGCTCTGCTTAAGCTGTTCTCAGGGCTCTCTGCTAAATTCAAGTGAGCTCTGAGCCACAGCATGCTGGACCCCCAATAAACACTTTGCTGTTGCATGTGACAGTCTCTTGGTGGTCTCTTACTCCAACGCTCGACCAACCTTTACATTGGTACAATCATAAGTGTGACCTTTGCTTTTTATGTCCAGAATATTACTGTGATAAAATGTATACATAGGTCAGGTGACATGAGTATTTCTTCCACCATTTCAAGGAGGAATATTTTGAAGACATGTAAATTAGTATTGGGGGTATAAAGAGGTGTACCCTGTGTCTATGAATATAGAGATAATGCATGAATAGACAATATTGTGTATAAATAATATAACTGGTTCCACTTTAAATAATGGATTGAATTGATATCTGAAAATATATAAGAAATCATATATTGATATACAATCATTCATTCTAACCAGTTATACATCTAATCGTAATATTAGGGTTATGGTTCATCATGTAGGGTGTGTGAGATTTGCTTCAAAAGTACTTATGGATGTCAAAAATAATGTGTTTGGAAAGAAGTCTCATGAAAAGACCAGTCAAGAAACATGAAGAAATATATGTGTTCTGAAGTAGAAAGTGATTGAAAGTGAAACAAATGCCTATAAATTTGCAAACTTGTGGATGAAATCTATATCCAATGATGTGCATAAACTAAAGAAATTGTAATGCACCAGTGTTGAAAAAAATTAACATCAAAATACACATCATGTTCCATAGGAGTCTACTTGCATTGATGTTAAACTTGGTCAGTTACTGAAGAAATATTAGGATTTGTATACACCATTCACTGAAGTTAGTTTTCAGTAGTAGGAAACAAATATGTATTTCAGGTGGATGAATATTTCTGAGAATAATCTTGTGAAAAGATAATTATAAATCCACATACATGAATATGAATGAATTTAGGAAATGTATAATAAGACAGATATATTTCATATTTTGAAAAATCTGGATAGTATATATATATATATATATATATATATATATATATATATATATATATATATATATATACAGATATTAAAAATTAGCACTATATGCCAATTGAAATTCACCATGAAATATATATCATTCACAGATCAAAAATATTCATTTTACTGAAAATGGATTTATATATAATGTTGTTCAGCTAGGAAACTCACCCATAGGTTGAATTTTCAGTTCCATCAGCATTTAGGAGGAGTGATCTCTTCTCACAATTTGTATCTGCCAAGTCAGCAACCACAAAATAGTGTACGTGTGGTACCAGGTAGGATTGTATATGTGCTTATAAAAATACATATGCTGAATAGGCTACAGCGAAAGGGAGACAGGAATTCACATATTGGTTAACTTTAAAAACAACTGGAGAACTATTTCAACAAAAAATTGACTAGATTTATAACTCCTACCCTATACAGTGCATAAGGCAAGTCCAAATATACACCAGGCCTCTTTTGAAATGCTTGTATTTCAATTTTTGGGGGGTTATTTTTCTCCATCGTATTAGGATTAGTACACAGAGTCTAGTAGGGTATGGGGTAGTGTCAGGGATTCAGTATTTCAATTGGAAAATTGGAAAATGAATCCAATGTGTATGCAAACATGTGCTACACAAAAATCCTTCCACTCTCATCCAGAACAATTCCTTGACATTTCCTTCGCTCCAAGTAAGACACAATTTGAGGATAAGAGTTATAAAATCTGTGAATATATATCTGGAATGAAAATTGCTCAGGAGTTTAGAACTTTGAAGGTGGTAGACCAGTTTCCAAAAGTAAGGGACAGTGTAAACTCCACAATCATGGAGCTCTGCTGGCCTAAAGACTTCTTCAGAAACTGCCTCTGAGGTTGGGCACTTGAAATATATGTTGTTGTCAGGAGCTTTAGCTTCCTTTGTAGTGAGACCACCAAAGCTGGGTCTGCATCTATGTGACCTGGAGGACATGGTCTCTTATATTCCAATGAACATTAGGCAGCAGTGCTGAATTCTCTCTTTGTAGATAATTGTGGCCACTGGGGGCTAAGTGCCTCCCCATGTGGAGTGTGAAGCTATTTGGTCACCTTCCACTTTTTGTGGTGTTTCTTGCCGCTGCACTGGGAGTTTGGTATTTGCTTCACGAAATTCAAAAAGTTCAACTAGGACAAACTGCTGGAGGGAGTTCTGTCACGTGTCGTGGGTCAGGGTCTACAGGAGAATACACCAATCTGGCTTCTATCCCACATAGCTTGCCCCCTTGACCATAGCAACCTGATTCTGAACATTGCCCTGAAACTTCTCCATATAACAAGATGCCTCTACATTCAAGGTTCTGCTGGCTGCTCCATGTCAGTCACAACCCATTTGAAAGCCAATGGCAGATCCACATGACCGCACCACAGATTTTTTAACACACACGTGCACAACACTTCTCTACGACCACTAATCACCAGGCTCCAACTTACTGACATCTCTGTTCTACATCATTATCATGAAACCCTGTCAATCAAGGCAGTGTCTGGTACACTCAAATCAGCAACAGGACATTCATGGTTGTCCAGTGCCACCTGGTCATGGGAATTTCAAAAATGTCATGGTATTTATGTAGCCATTTTTCAAGGATGAATTTGGAGGCACACTGGGTTTCAATTCATTCAGGTACCATTAAATGGTGAGGAAGCTCATTTCAATTAATGCTCTAGAGAACTCTCACTGGCAAGGTTTCCCAAAGAGTGGCCAAAAAGTTACATGAAGCCAGGCCCATAGAAGTCTACAATGTGAGGTCCATGTTTGTTTTGACTCTCAACTATGGCTGCCAAGCCTTTCAGAATAAAATCACATGATATCATTGCTGAGATTCCCTGTGCTGTGTGGAAAGCCACCCTTGGTCTAGATCTCAGTTTCCAAGGGTGACTCCCATGTGTGGCCTCAAAAATCTCAACACATTTCATGGCAATAATTCTCTGAGGTCAGTTCCACAACACAGTCTCTAAGGGGAATCACACCAGAGTTTAAACCCCGGTGGACCCAGTCATCTCCCAACCGCCACACAAATGACCAGAATTAAAACCAAAACACTCCCACATAGCCCTCATATTCTTCCATATATACACTCATCATAAACTGTGGCTGGATATTTCCATGAGGGGCACATCCAAAGACAGTGTTCAAAAAAAGCTCCCTTGCCCCTCATTTGCCTAAAGTCATTGTGGCCTGGACACCCTTCCTGTGAACCAGGAGTGATCAAGTAGGCCAGCTCTTAATACTGCTCTGCTTCTCCAATTTGAGGCCTACTGCCTGTCAGGTATAGACTCTTCATGTGATTTGGAGTCATGAGGAAACCCAAGCACCTCTGCATGGCTTTCAAGAACTCATTTGACCCAAAGGATCCCTATTCTCACTTGATAAAGGTCATGAAACTAAGAGAGAAAGGCAAGAAACTTCATCCACAAAAACTGAACTTTTTGCCATTTTTTTTTGGATGCACACATGGGATCTTTCTTTAGATCCATCTGGTGCTGAGAATTTAAGCCACAGCCTCATACAGGGCCAAGATGCTGATTCAGACGCATCCCTTTCCAAAGCAATTAAGCAAAGAGCCACAGGTGATGCCCATTCTTTTCCATATGAAAATTAATTTCTTCACGCTTCACAAAGTGTGGCCTGAGGCAAAAACCATCCTGACATTAAGGGCAACAGTACAATAGGCAAGCAAAAGGCCCAAAGCAGGGTTTCTCCTCTGAGACTTTCCTGGTCACACAGATATCTGAGTTTTCTGAGATGCCCCCATTCCCTTCAGCTATTCAGTACATGGCCATTTCACAGAGTGTGGAAGTGGTTTATATCTTGGACACAAAACCATGAGCCTATTCTGGAGAGTTTCCAGAATTCAGGAAGACAACTGGAACTTGGGAAGATAATAGGTTTTGCCCATCTATAAGGCAAGCTGCAGTCCATTCATAAATTGGGCCGGATGAATGATGGGAGCTTTCTATTAGACAGGACACATCCATTGATGCATTGTCTTTTCTAATGTCTACAACCAGGGACACAGTAGGATACACAGATATAGAAACACTAGCCTTGTCAAATGACATACAAGAAACAGTCCACTCCAAACCAAACAAACCGACTTTCCTATCTATTCTCAGAACATGAGACAAAACCGCATACTCACACCCATACTCAAACGGCACCTCCTTCTCCCAAGTAGGTGTGTGAATATATGGAGTGTCCTCTGACTGGTGGGCCATACTCTGTTCCACCGAAATGCCCTGTAGGGTCTCAGATCTTGCCTCTTTTTCCAACTCTGTGAAGTTGCCAGGAGCCATTGGTGAGCAACTATCTGCTTTCCCTGGAAAGGCCCCTCTTCAGAGCTCTCCTGGCATTTGGCCATCCTCACATCAGTAGGTACCAAGAAAGACTGACCCTATCTTTGGTAAATCCAAACAAGTGAGCCCAATGTGACTGAGACTGGGACTGGCTCTGGATGCCTTGCTTCCTGGATCCCAAGTTCAGAGATTTCAAACACCAAGGAAGTTAGGTAGGTCAATTCCTTCAGAAACTGAAAGAGGTCACTGCCTTGACAACCACTTTGTGCTAACAGTTGTTTCATAGGGTCCCATGAAATGGAGGCTGCCCCTACTTCCTGTGACACTTTCAAAAGTAAGAATGGTATTTCAACCATAGGCACCTGGGAACAGCTCTCCACACAGGCCTGGTTTGGTCCATCTTCTCTATATTAAGAAGAAAGCGGCTGTTTCAGACACATCCCTTCGTCCTGACCAGGGTTTTTGCCATGGAAGATGATTTTTGCTCTCTTAGGTCCTCCATAGCTGCCTACATCTTATCCAGGGATCATTTCTGCATGGACCTTTGAGGTTCTCAGCAGGTGGAAGATCCCCTACATTCTTGTATTGTAAGACCAACTCTGTACCTGCTCTTCTGTAAAGTGAGATTGAGCGAACAGTGTATGGTTAGGGTTAATAACAGGTTCGATTTGGGTTAGGAATCCTTCTGCGAGATGAATAATGGTATTGGAACCAACAGAAATCTAGGTAAGATTTGAAGCCCCGTAAGGAATTAGGCGCTCGAGTGGGATACTTAGTTTTGAATTATATTCTGCACAGACGTCTCAGATGAATCGATATACAATGGCATAGGACCTTGTATCTTCGATGATTGAATGTTGAAGAGAACATCCAGTCAAAAAGGGATAGTAAGTAGGATTAGGATGATAGTTGGTAGGTTTAGAAACAAGAGTGAGTATAGGAGTGGGACCAAAATTTTTTTAGCAATAGGCTTTTGCGTAGAGATTGAATATAAATGTCAGCACATGTGAAGAGTCAATCACAATAATGAACTGGGATAACATCCTCACTCCATGGGTGCATCCTCCGCCAAGTGGAGGGGCCCATGGGGGACGAACCCTCATGGCAAGGGCAGAAGATAGTTGGTCAGAGCTGTTACTCATACTTTTATATAAGAAAGAGAGATCTGTGGGGATGTAAACTTAGGAAATAAGCCTGTGAGAAGGGTAGAACATCCTTTTAAATGTTGGCACCACGGTCTTCCATCTCCAGACGATGATGGACCTGTATGGGTTTAGAGGCCAAAATATTAATCTGTTCTTTAATAAATTGTACCAGCCTGTTTATAATGCAGGGTCCTATGGACCCAATTATAAGTAAACCCAACAAAGGGCCTAATAGGGGAAGAAGGTAGGGTAGAAATCCATAAAGCCCAGTCCAGAGGGGATTTTCAAATAGTTCGCGTCATCTCTTTCTAGATCTTATTGAAGGTGCTTAATTTTAGTGCATACTATGCCTGATTTATTGGCATAAAAGCAGCATCGTTCCCCTAAGCCCAAGCAAATACCTCCCTGGTTATCTGTCAGCAAATCTAAGCCTCGTCTTTTTGAAGGAACACTTCTGCCTGGGAGTCTATTTGGTCCTGCAGATCTTTAATGGTTCCTGATAGAGTTTATACATCATTTATAAGTTGTTGAGACAGGCGATGGTAAGAGTGTATAGCTGTGCCTAAGCCAGTGTACCTGTGCCCACAGCAGCTGTTATTCCAAAGCTGGCAATGAGTGGTAAGGCCTGTATTGCCCGCCTGTGTCTTTTGACTAAGGTGTCTAGGCTAGGAATGGGTAGAGGTTCGTCTCCTGGGACTATAGTTATATCAGGGAGTAATAAGGCAAGAACAGAGCCACCGGTCCAATGCGCTGGAAGCCTGGGGAAGGCCAAGTTTCCTCCACCCATTAAAACTCTGCCATTGGGAGGACAAAGAGTTGGGGTGGGTGAGGAATAATTTTGTATGTTGAGCAATTTTCAAAGAAAGTAACTCCAACATCAATATCATAGGTGTTATTCTGCATCGCGCCTAAAAGACATAATGTAATAGTGCCTATAAGTTGTACTTAAAAAGGAAATCCGGGTTGGCATGTATTATCATTGTCTATGATAGAATTAATAGGAACTGCCATAATCATAATTGCCCCTGTTGTCATGCAGAGCCAGCAATCATCAGCAAGGGTGTGGTTGGAATTATTAAGCAAGTAGAAGGTAGTTTCCAAAATATCTAATGTATTGGTATCTAAACCTGGGAGCTGAGATTTAGGCAACATTAAGGGATGATATGTGAGCTCAGGGATTTGGGGTTTCAAAAGTTTGATTATGTGAGGATGTTTGACAGCATCAGTGGTTCTTCCACCATCAGTGACCCCTGTAGGGGCCTTAATGGGCCAGCAGGAGGGTTTACCGACAGGGCCTTGGCAACCAGCTGACTGTAGCTTGGTGTATTTGCCTTCTACTCCCTGGTCAAATAGAACGGAGGTATAATGAATAGTGGTCCCCCCTGCTGCATTAGTTTTAGTTTGGGAGGCTTCAAAAAATTGTTCTCCCTGCTTGTTAACACAAATTGAGGGCGACACATAACAAGAGTCATGCCTCGCCTGGGTATGCGAACAGGTTGCAGAAGAATTTTGGAGAGCTTTACTTGTACTAGGGGGAATAAACTTTGGCTTGTTAACACATACCCTTTTAGGCTGATGAACTCCTCCAAGTTTATGGTCAACCTCGGCATGGAGGTAAGCCACCTTAGTCACGCAGTCAGCAGTCTAGGTCCAACTAGTGGGAGCCTGAGTCCAAGATCATCACTTGCATTCACAGGGGGGCCCAAAAACTTACACCATGATGTTGGAACGTGGAGGGCCAAGGCCTCCATGTACAAACCTGTTAAGCAGAAGTGCCTAAATCAGGATCCTCACACAGATTGTTGGCTGCATCTGAAAAAGAACAAAATTTGTCCTCAGGGGGAGGCCCTCCATCCCTGTGTTGAGGTAAGTCATTAACCTGTTTAACCAGGCATTCTGGTAACCATCTTGGGGCTGATTGCTCTTTGTCCAAAAGACAAGCTGAGCCTCGTCCCCAGATGAGAACAGGATCTGGACCTTTCCATTTATTTGTAAGGGAATTGCACCACATAAGAGGTGGGCGAACAGAATTGGACAAGGGATGCCAGTTTCTGTCTGCGGCCGAATGGCCTTCACTGTCTAGGGTAAGAAAAATAAGGGCAAGTAAGGCATGGTTAAGGCGATGCCTGGGAGTGGTAAATACAAGGGCGGAAGCCTTATGGATTGTTATCCAAGTCTATAAGGTAAGGTGGGCACGTTCCACAACGCCTTGGCCCTGAGGGTTGTATGGAATTCCAGTAGTATGACGAATTTGCAAGGTAGCACAAAACTATTTAAACTTGGCACAGGTATATGCAGGATAATTATCTGTTTTAATATGTATTGGTTTACCCATTATGGAAAAGGCTGAAATAAGAGGAGAAAGAACATATTTGGTAGCCTCTCCTGAATGTGGTGATGCAAAAATAAAGTCGCTGATGGTATCTATAGAAACGTGTATATATTTGGTAATTTCAAATTCAGGAAAATGAGTAACATCCATTTTCCAAAACTGATTGGGCAGTAATTCTCGGGGGTTAACTCTCATGTGTTGAATGGGGAGGGAGACAGTGCAACCTGGGCATGCTTTTACTATTTCTCGTGCCTGTTGCATGGTAATTTTACAAAGTAATTGAAGGCTCTTGGAATTTAGATGGTGAAGATTGTGTAACTCTGTGGCCTTTTGAATGGAGCCCACAAAAATTGGAAAGATGGAACGAGTTGCTGCATCAGCTTGGGCATTACCTTGTGTTAGAGGCCTGGGATGATCAGAGTGTGCCCTGATGTGTTCTAAGAAAAATGGGTGTTGTCTGGCCTGAATTAGCTGCTGAAGCTGATGAAAAAGAAAGGCCACATTGGAAGAAGCCTTAATAGTGGGGGAAATGTCCAGCAGGGTCACAGAATGAGCAATGTAGGCACTGTCTGTATAAATATTAACAGGATTATCAAAAAATATTATAAAAACTTGTGTTATGGCAAACAATTCCACAACCTGTGCTGACTGATAGATAGTATCAAAGATGGTAGGCTGGTTATTGACAACAAAGAGCGCTCAGCCATTACTTGAACCGTCTGTAAAGACATTAAGGGCTTGAGGAATGGGAGCCTTTTGAGTAATTTTGGGAAAAATAAATGGATGTAACTGGACAAAATGTAAAAGGGGGTCATTGGGGAGGTGGTTATCAGTTGTTCCCCAAAAGCCTGATAGGGCAATACCCCATTCATCCCGTGTCTGTATTAAAAATTTGGTTTGGTCCTTCATATATGGAATTAAATTATTATGAGGTTCTTTGCCAAAATGTTGTCGAGAATCAAATGACCTTTAATAATAATAGAAGCTACCTGAGCAAGATTAACAGTAATAACCTTGGAGGATGTGGTGGGTAAATGGACCCAAAGCAAGGGGCAGCCTTTATTTTTAAAATGTGGATCTCGCTGCCAAATTATTCCTGTGGGTGTATGAGGAGTTTGTTAAATAACCAGAACCAGAGGAAGGTTATAAGAAATTTGTGTAACAAACTGTTGGGCAATGGCTTCTGTGACTTGGTTTAATGCCTGTAATGCCTCGTGTGTAAGCTTTTGAGAGGAGGAGGGGTGGGAATCACCTCTCAAAATATAATTAAGGGACAAAAGTACACAAGTGGGTAATTTTAAATATGTTCTTAGCCATTTAATATCCCCCAGTAATTTTTGAAAATCATTAAGAGTGTGAAGATGGTCCACACGTAGTTGTATTTTAGGAATTTGAATCTGATTATCTTGAAGTTTAAGGCCCAAATAGGTATAACAGTCCTGTGTTTGAACCTTATCAGAAGCTATCTGTAGTCCCAAGGTAGTGAGGGTTTTGTAAAGGTCCAGGTAACAATTATTAACGTCATGGATATTAGGTGCAGCAATTGACAAATCATCCAATTAATGTAAAATATGAATTTGTGAACATTGCTCTCTCACAGGGTCTACTGCTTGAGCAACGTATTTTGGGCTAAGACTAGGGCTGTTGGCCATACCTTGGGGAAGAACCTTCCATTGAAATCTCTGCATAAGGCCCTGAAAATTAATGTGAGGGAGACTAAAGGCAAAATAGGGTCTATCCTCAGGATGTAAAGCAATGGTAAAAAAGCAATCTTTTAAGTCAACAACCATTTTACAATAGTTTTTGGGAAGAGCCACTGGTGTGGGAATGCCTGGCTGTAATGCTCCCATCAGGCATATAACTTTATTAATGACACACAAATCTTGTAAAAGGCGCCACTTGCCTGATTTTTTCTTGATAACAAAAATAGAATTATTCTATGGTGAGCTTGATGGCTCTACATAGCCAGCTGCCAGCTGTTCCTGCACTAACATGGAGGCAGCCTCCAATTTTTCTTGGGTAAGGGGCCACTGATCCACCGACACAGGAGTCTGAGTCTCCCAAATAATTTTATCTGCATGGGGTACAGGAGGGTCAGGGACCAACACTAAAAATCCAAATACCCAAGTCTATATGTATTTGTTTTTTGGAAGGGTTGTATAGGCTCAACCAGTCCTTGTCTCAGTCTCCCCATGCCTGTACCAGGGACAAAATTCATATGAAGCATTTGATGAGTCACCATGGAATTGGGACTGGAAAGAATAACTTACATTTGACTCAAAATATCTCGGACGTATAGGTTAAGATGAAGGTCAGGAACAAAGAAAGGAGTGACAGTTCCCATATTACCCTCTGTATCAGTCCAGCTAAGAGCCCTAGAGCTGACCAGAGGATTTTTTGACTGTCCTATCCCTTTAAGGTCTGTCAAGGATGGGGTGAGGGGCCAACCTGTTGGCCAGTATTTTTGAGAAATAATTGTGGCATCAGCTCCAGTATCAAGAATTCCTTGGAATTCCTTTCCTTCAATAAGTAAGATAAGGGTGGGTCTATTGTGAGAAATGGGCTGAACCCAATATACATCATAGGAGCCCAAGGAGGTAGTCCCCCTCGGTAGGTTTGAGTGGTGGAAGTGCCTCCTGAATCCAAGGGAAGGAGTATTAATTTTGCAAGTCTTGTTCCTGCTGGGATGGCCGCAACTCCATTAATAGCTGTGGCCAGTATTTTTATTTCTCCAGTGAAATCATTATCTTTAATGCCAGGGAAGACCTGAACACCTTGTAAGGTAGTAGAGGCTCTTTCAAGAATAAGGGCCCACATATGAGATGGAGTGGGACCCATAATTCCAGTGGGTATTATCTGGGGCCCTTGCATTGAGTCTAATATTGTATCGGTGGCGGCAAAAAGGTCCAATCCTGCGCTGCCTGGGGTGGCTAATTGGAATGAGGCAATTGTGGAGAAGGATTTTGAGATAGGCTGCTGAGGGCATTTGTCTTAGATCTACACTCACTGGCCCAGTGATGACCTTTACCTCATCTAGGGCAAAGGGTAGCTGGGGGCAGTTTAGCCTCAGTTTGAAAAGACACTATTCTTAGGCTTTGTTTGCCTGTCAGACACTCACGTGCAAAATGGCCAGGTTGTTTACAAGTAAAGCAACTACGTGAGCCAGGATTGTGAAAGACCTTGGTAAAGGCGGCACCGAGGGTGAGACCCATGGCAAGGGCTACACCCAACGCTGCACAGAGTCCAATAAAGTCAGAAAGTTTCACTTTTTTCTTATGTGGTCGAAGAACATCCTGACATGCCAGGTTGGCATTTTCAAAGGCAAGATGTTTTACAAAGGTGCTTTCGCTTTCGCTTGCTCCAAGCAAGAATCCCGCAGCTAGGTTAAGCCGGGGAACAAAGTCGCTATAAGGCTTGTCGGGCCCTTGTCGAATTTTTGCCAGGGAAGTCGTAGCAGAGGCCTTTTGAGGGAGGCGTCTCCAAGCATGTAAGCCAGCCATCTGAATCTGTGTCAAAAGTCCAGCAGGGAAACGTGCCAGTTAAGTTTTAGTGTCAAAAGGCGCATTGCCCACTAGCTTAACATAAGTCCAGGAATTAGAGGAGGGCTTAGTTAAATTTTTCTGAGCAGTTTCCTGACAGTGCTCTTTGAAATCTGCATTCCATAACAGGAAGTCTGCGGCATTGAGGGTAGCTTGGTCTAAAAATTTCCAATCATTGGGAGTAAGACATTGTGTCATGTAGCTTTCTAATAAAGCCTACGTGTAGGGTGCAATGGGTCCATAGTGAGCACAAGACTTTTTAAGTTTTTTCAAGAAAACGCAGGCTTAATGTTTTGTAGACACTCTGGGTTCCTTCCTGCCTAGGGATGAAGTCCTCATCCTCTGAGTCCTGATCTCCTTGATCCATTTCCCCCGCTTCCTCCTCTTGATCCTCGTCTAAGTCTTTGACATCAACCTGGGCAGGCTTAACTATCTAACTGAGGGTGACTGAAAAGTGAGAACAGTCCAATGGAGCGGCTTAGCCTTTGTATTAGACCACTTTGGGCCAGCTTGTGTTTACTCCATGCCTAAGGCTAATGAATAAAGCTCAGAGTCAAGGGATCTTAATTCTTTTTAAACTTGGATCTCTTCCAGTCTATGTTGGAGAGACTCTCCCAAGGGAGCCAGGTTAGGCAAGGGAATTGGGGAAAAAATATCTGGTGGGGGGATTTGGCCCCTGAAGGGCCAGAGCACAAAAAGCAGGAGAGATATAGGAGGGAGGTGGATGTGTAAGTCCTATAGGCTGTGACTGGGTCCTAAGCAGTGGCAGGTCTTCTGTATCATAGGGAGTTGCTTCCTTCTCCAAGTTAGCCTTCTCCCCAGGGGTCAATGTGTCTCCAGGATTTAAAAATGGATAAAGGCGGTTGGTAACTATTGGAGCCCTATTCATTAGGGTGGTATTTTGAGGGGGACCAGGAAGGTTTCCAGGGTCCTGGGGAGACTGAGAATTGTCTATGTCTATACTAACTGATGGGCATGCGAGGGGGGACGAGAGGTCTTTTGCATAGTCTCTTTCCTAATCCTGAAAAGTTTTAAGGTACCATTGTCAAAGGGTGAACTTTTAAGAAATTCATTAATTAATTTCCAGTAAGAAAAGGTGGGAACAGGCAATTTTTCTGTCGAAAGGATTCATAATAATCTTTTAAACAGTCTCCTACTCTTAGCCATCTTTTACCATTAATGGTCCCTTCAAGGTGAAATCATAGACACAATTCCCCTATGTATGAAAAGAAAAATTTTAAGTCCTTTTTCTTAACACGTGCCCCCCATGTCTTGAAGGAATCCTTGAGGCCCGACAAATACAAATCATGTGACAAAACTGCTTGACCCATGGTGGGTCACTCCCCGTGCGTCATCCCCACTCTCCTCCTGGATCTGTCTCTCGGTGGTGTCTGTTGAGGCAATTGTGAGCTCCTCTTGACCAAGTTTTCCAGGAGGACGGGGTTCCCTATGACTCAAAGGCTCGAGCCCCAGTCAGTGGGCGCCAGATGTCCCGGCTGGCAGGACACATCAACGTGGGCAGCGAACCAAGATAGGGAGGAATGAAGGGACAAGAGACACGAGAGATGACAGGAAGACAGGAGTTCTGATCAACCTTCAAAATACATTGTTCACACAGGGGATTTTATATGCTGGAGATGGGAAAGCTCTCTTATTGGCAGTTCCTGGATGTCTACACAAGGTGAGATAACCTCAGGATATTTCAGGAAGACAGATGGCCACAGGATGTCTCAGGGACACAGATGGCTAAATGATGTCTCCAAGAGATGATGTCTCCCTGGGTGTTGTTTCTTATAAGTGTCAGGCTATTCTTTGAAGGAGAATTCCTTCTACCCCTGACAGTCAGGGATTCAGTATTTCCAAAGGAAAACTGAAAAAAGAATGCAATGTGTATGCAAATATGTGCTACCCCAAAATCTTCCCACTTTCATTCAGAACAATGCCTTGACATTACCTTCACCCCAAGTAAGACACAATTAGAGAAGATTTGAAAATCTGTGAATACACATCTGGAATGGAAAATGCTCAGGAGTTCACAAACTTGAAGGTGGTAGAGGAGTTTCCAAAAGCAAAGAACAGGGTAATAACTCCACAAACATGGAGCTCTGCCGGCATAAAGATTTCTTGAGAAACTGCTTCTGAGGTTGGGCACTTGAAATATATGTTGTTTTCAGGAGCTTTAGCTTCCTTTGTATTGAGACCATCAAATCTGGGACTGCATCTATGTGACCTGGAGGACATGGTCTCTTATATTCCAATGAACATTAGGCAGCAGTGCTGAATTCTCTCTTTGTAGGTAAACTGTTGCCAATGGGGGCTAAGTGTCTCCCAGTGTGGACTGTGAAGACATTTAATCATCCTCCACTTTTGTGGTGTTTCTTGTAGCTGCACTGGGAGTTTGGTATTTGCTTCTCAAAATGCAAGGAGTTCAACTGGGACACAGTGCTCGAGGGAGTTCTGTCATGTGTGGTGGGTAAGGGTCTGCAAGAGAATGCACCAACCAGGCTTCTATCCCACATAGCTTGCCCCCTTGACCATAGCAATCTGATTCTAAACATTGCACTGAAACCTCTCCATATAACAAGATGCCTTTACATACAAGGATCTAGAGGCTACACTATGTCAGTCACAACCTATTTGGAAGCCAATGCAAATCCAAATGACCCCACCACAGATGTTTTAACACACACCTGCACTCCACTGCTCTAGGCCGACAACTCATCAGGTTCCAAATTACTGGCATCTCTCTTCTACACCATTTTCATGAACACCAGTCAATCAAGGCACTGTCTGATACACTCATGATCATCAATAGGACATACAAAGTTTCTCCAGTGCGACCTGGTCATGGGAATTCAAAAATTTAATGGTATTTATCTAGCCATTTTTCAACGATGACATTGGAGGCACTGTGGGATTCAATTCACTCAGGAACCATTAAATGGAAAAAAAGCTCATTTCAATGAAAGCTCTAGAAAACGTTAACAGGCAAGGCTTCCCAAAGACAGGCCAAAAGGTCACATGAAGCCAGGTCCATTGAGGTCTACAATGTGAGGTCCATGTGTGTTTTGACTTGCAACAATGGCTGCCACGTCTTTAAGAATAAAATCATGTAATATCATTCCTGAGATTCCCAGTGCTCTGTGGAAAGCCATCCTTTGCCTAGATCTCAGTTTTCAAGGGCGAATCTCATGCGTGGCCTCCTAAAATCCCAACACAATACACAGCAATACTTCTTGGAGGTCAGTTCCAGAACTCAGTCTCTAGGGGAATCACACCAGTGTTCAAGCCCAGGTGGATCCAGTCAACTCTTCCAACCACGACTTAAATATAAACAATTAAAACCAAAACACTCCCACATGGCCCTCATCTTCTCCCATATAGACACTCATCATAACCTCTGGCTGGAGTTTTCCATGAGGGTCGCAGGCCAAGACAATGTCCAAAATAATCTCCCTTGCACCTCATTTGCCTAAATTCAGGGTGGCCTGGACACCCTTCCTGTTAACCAGAAGTGATCAAATAGGCCTGCCCTTAATACTGTTCCATTTCTCCAATTTGAGGCCTTCTGACTGTGGGGTTTAGATTCTTTATGTGAATTGGAGTCATGAGAAAACCAAGGTCCTCTGCAGAGATTTGAAGAACTCACTTGACCCAAAGGATCCCTATTCTCAATTGATGGATTTTAGGAACCTAAAAGGGGTAGGCAATAGAATTCATTAACAATGACTAAACTTTTTGCCATTTTGGTTTTGGATGCTCACATGGGATCTTTCTTTAGATCCATCAGGTGCTGAAAATCTAAGCCACAGCCTCACACAGGGCCAAGAGCCTGATCCAGACACATCCCTTTCCAAAGCAATTAAGCAAAGAGCCACAGGTGATGCCCATTCATTTCCATTTCAAAACTGTTTTCTTCAGGCTTCACAAAGGGGTGGCCTGAGGCAAAGACTTTCCTGACATTCAGGGCAAAAGAACAATAGGTAAGCAAAAGGCCCAAATCAGGTTTATACACTGAGATTTTCCTGGTCACACGGATATCTAAGTTTTTTGATATGCTGGCCATTCCCTTCAGCTATCAAGTACATGGTCATGTAACAGACCTTGGAGTTGGTACATACCTTGGACAGAAAACCATGAGTGTATTCTGGAGAGTAGCCAGAATTCAGGAAGAAAACAGGGACTTATGAAGGTAGTAGGTGTTGCCCATCCATAAGGCAAGGCACACTCCATTCATAAATTGGGCAGGATGAATGCTGGGAAGGTTTCTACTAGACCGGACACATCCATTGTTGCATTCTCTTTTCTAATGTCTACAACCAGGGACACAGTGGGATACACAGACATAGAAACACTCACCTTGTAAAAGAATCTACTAGAAACAGTTCACTCCAAACCAAACAAACAACCTCTCTGATCTGGTTTCTTTGGCTAACTCTGTGAAGTTGTCAGGAACAAAGTGTTGAGCCACTACCTGCTTTCTCAGGAAATGTCCCTCTTCAGAACTCTCCTGGCATTTGGCTATCCTCACAGCAGTAGTTACCGAGAAAGACTGACTCTGTCCTTGGAAAATCCAAACAAGTGAGCCCACTGGGACTGGGATTTGGACTGCCTCTTGGTGCCTGGCTTCTTGGATACCAAGTTCAGAGAGTTCAATCACCAAGGAAATGAGGCATGTCACTTTCTTTGGAACTGAATGAGGCCACTGCCTTGGAAACCACATTGTCCTAAGAGTTGCTTCCAAGGGTCCCATGAGATGGACTCTTCCCCTACTTTCTGTGACACTTTCACAAGTTAGAATGATATATCATCCATAGGCACCCAGGAACAGCTCTCCACACAGGCTGGTTTGATCCATCTTCTCTACAATAAGAAGAGAAAAGCTGATTCAGACACATTGCTTCATCCTGACCAGGTTGCTTGCCATGGAATATGACTTTTGCTCTCTCAGGTCCTTCGTACCTGCCTACAACTTCTCTGGGTATCATTTCTGTATGGACCTTTGAGGTTCTCAGCAGGTGGAAGGTCTCGTACTTTCCTGTATTCTAAGAACAACTCTCTCCCTGCTTTTCAGTAAAATGAGATTGAGGGAAGAGTGTATATTTAGGGTTAATAACAGGTTCAATTTGGGTTAGGAAATATTCTCTGTGATGAATTATGTTATTGGGAACGTGCGATATTTACAAAAATATAGAGGTGAAATATAAGAATGAAAACAGAAATCTAGGTATGATTTGAAGGCCAGAAGGGCATTGGGCCCTTGATTGGGATACTTAGCTTTGAATTATGTTCTGCACAGATGTCTCAGAAAATTTGATATACAATGGCATAGGACCTGTACCTTGGAAGATTGAATGTAGAAGAGAACATCCACTCAAAAAAGGATAGTCATTAGGATTTGAAAGATAGTCGGTACGTTTAGGAAGAAGAGTGAGTATATGATTTGGACCAAAAGTTCTTTAGCAATAGGGTTTCTTATTTTCCAATAAACATGAGGAAGCAGTGCAGAATCCTCTATTTGTAGGTCAACTGTGACCACTGGAGACTAAGTGTCTCCCCGTGTGGACTTTGAAGCCATTTGTTCCTCCTCAACTTTTTGTGGTATTTTTGCTGCAGCACTGGGAGTTTGGTATTTGCGTCACAAAATACAAGGAGCTCAACTGGGACACAGTGCTGGAGGGAGATCTGTCACGAGTGGTGGGTCAGAGTCTGCGAGAGAATGCACCAACCAGGCTCTATCCCTCATATCTTGTCCCATTGCCGCCTTGTCCATATCAACCTCATTCTGAACATTGCCCTGAAACCTCTCCATATTACAAGATGCCTTTACATATAAGGGTCTGCTGGCTGCACCATGTCAGTCAAAAGCCATTTGGAATCCAATGGTAGATCCTCATGGCCCTACCACTGATGTTCTTTCACACACCTGCCCACCACTCCTCTAGGCCCACGACTCAGCAGGCTCCAACATACTGAAATCTCTGTTCTACACCATTTTCATGAAACCCAGTAATTCAAGGCACTGTCTGGTACCCTCATGATCAGCAACAGGACATACAAAGCTTCTTCAATGAATTTCCAAAATTTTATGGTATTTTTCTAGCCATTTTTCAAGGATGAAGTTGGAGGCACTGTTGGTTTCAATTCATTCAGAAAACATTAAATGTTGAGGAAGCTCATTTCAGTGAATGCTCTGGAGAACTTTCACAGGCAAGTCTTCCCAAAGAGTGGCCAAATGGACACATGAAGCCAGGCCCATTGAGGTCTACAATGTGAGGTACGTGTGTGTTTTGACTCTCAACTATGGTACCGAAGTCTTTCAGAATAAAATCATGTGATATCCTGGCTGAGATTCCCAGTGATCAGAGGAAAGCCACCCTGGGCCTAGATCTCAGTTTCCAAGGGCGACTCTCATGCGTGGCCTCCTAAAATCCCAACAAAATTCATGGCAATACTTCTCTGAGGTCAGTTCCAAAACCCAGTCTCTAAGGGGAATCACACCAGAGTTCAAGCCCTGGTGGACCCAGTCATTTCTTCCAACCGCCTCACAAATGACCAAAATTAAAACCAAAACTCTCCCACATGGCCCTCATCTTCTTCCATATAGTCACTCATCGTAACCTTTGCCAGGAGTTTTCCATGAGGGGCACAGCCAAAGACAATGTCCAAAATAAACTCCCTTGCCCCTCATTTGCCAATATTCAAGGTGGCCTGGACACCCTTCCTGTGAACCACGAGTGATCAAATAAGCCTGCCGTTAATACTGCTCTATTTCTCCAATTTGAGGCCTACTGACTTTTAGGTATAGATTATTTATGTGATTTGGAGTCATGAGAAAACACAAGAACCTCTGCGGGACTTTGAAGAACTCATTTGACCCAAAGAATCCCTAATACGTTAATCCCTAATACTCGTTAATACGGCACTGCTTCTCCAATTTGAGGCCTATTGACTGTGGGGTTTAGATTCTTTATGTGAATTGGAGTCATGAGAAAAACCAAGCACCTATGGGCTAGCCTCTGCAGGGTTTTGAGGAACTCATTTGACCCAAATGATCACTAGTCTCACTTGATGAAGGTCAGGAACCTTACAGAGGTAGGCAAGAGACTTCATTCACAATGACTGCTCTTTTGGCAATTTTTGTTTTAGATGCACACATTGGATCTTTTTTTTAGATCCTTCAGGTGCTGAGAATCTAAGACATAACCTCACACAGGGCCAAAAATCTGATTCAGACACATCCCTTTCCAAAGAAATTAAGTAAAGAGCCACAGGTGATGCCCTTTCATTTCCATTTGAAAACTGTTTTCTTCATGCTTCACAAAGGTTTGGCCTGAAGAAAAGACGTTCCTCACATTCAGGGCAACAGAACAATTGGTAAGCACAGAGCTTGGAGGTGGTACAAATCATGGAAACAAAATCGTGAGCCTATTCTGAGAGTGATCCGTTTTCAGGAAGAAAACAGGAACTTAGGAAGATAGTAGATGTTGCCCATCCATAAGTCAAGCCGCAGTCCATTCATACACTGGACAAGAAAAATCCTGGAATGCTTTCTACTAGACAGGACACATCCATTGATGCATTCTCTTTTCTAATGTCTACAACCACGGACACAGTGGATGCACAGAAAAAGAAACACTCACCTTGCGAAACGTCTTACCAGAAACAGTTCACTCCAAACCAAACAAACCACTTTTTCTAACTATTCTTAGAACATGAGACAAAACCTCAAACCCACACCCAAACCCACAAAGGCACCTCCTTCCCCCAAGTAGGTCTGTAACTATCGGGAGTGTCCTCTGAATGGTGGGCCATACTATGTTCCGCTGAAATGGCCTGTCCTGTGTCAGATCTGGTCTCCTTGGCCAACTCTGTGAAGTTTTCATGAGCCAGTGGTGATCCACTACCTGGTTTCTCAGGAAAGGCCCATCTTCAGAGCTTTCCTGACATTTGGCCATCCTCACATCAGTAGGTACCAAGAAAGACTGACTCTGTCCTTGGTAAATCCAAACAAGTGAGAACACTGAGACTGGGACTGGGACTGGCTCTTGGTGCCTGGCTTCCCGGATCTGAGACTTCCATCACCAAAGAAGTAAGGTGAGGTTACTTCCTTCAATATCTTAATGAGGTCACTGCTTTGGCAACCACTTTGTCCTAACAGTTCCTTCCAATGGTCCTATGATGGAGGTTGCCCCTACTTCCTGTGATACTTTCACAAGTTAGAATGGTATATCAATCATAGGCATCCGGGAACAGCTTACCACACAGGACTGGTTTGGTCCATCTTCTCTACATTAAGAAGAGAGAGGCTTATTCAGAAGCTACCCTTCATCCTTACCAGGTTGTTTCCCATGGAAGGTGACTTTTGCTCTCTCAGGTACTTCATAGCTGCCTGCATCTTTCCCTGGGATCAAATCTGCATGGACCTTTGAGGTTCTCAGCAGGTGGAAGATCCCCTACATTCCTGTATTTTAAGATGAACTCTGTCCCTGCCCTTTTGTAAAGTTAGATTGACGGATCAGTGTATGGTTAGGGTTAATACCTTGTTCGATTTGGGTTATAAATCATTCTGCAGGATGATTACTGCTATTGGTAACCTGCAATATTTATAAGATTATAGAGGTGAAATATAAGTACAAAAACAGAAATCTATGTAAGATTTGTAGCACAGAAGGGCATTAGGCCTTTGATTTGGATACTTAGCTTTGAATTACATTCTGCAGAGATGTCTCAGATAATGCGATATACAATTGCAAAGGACCTTGTACTTTGGATGATTGATTGTAGAAGAGAACATTTACTCAAATTGGGAGAGTCAGTAGGAATAGGAAGATAGTCTGTAGGTTTAGGAAGAAGAGTGAGTATAAAATTTGGAACAAATGTTCTTTAGCAATAGGGTTTCGGTTATAGAGTGAATGTAAATGTAAGCACATGTGAAGACTCAGTCACAATGATGAACTGGAGAAAATATAGGAAAAAAGATATCAATAGAGACATTACAAAATCAGGCAATTATAATGTGAGTGATAGGATTAGACATTTTCAACATGGTTAAGATTGAATGCATAATCTTAGGAAGAAAAAAATATGTAGTTACCAATAGGAATAACATTTGAAAGCATTAGGCAACCTGGACATGGATGTTTTTAGTAATCCATGTTCACTTTCCATTTAGGCTTTGGTACAATCATAAGTGTGACCTTTGCATTTTCTGCCCAGAAAATTATTGTGATAAAATGTATCTGTGGATCATGTGATATGAGTATTTCTTTCACCATTTCTGGGAGCAATATTTGAAGACATATAAATTAGTATTGGGGGTACAAAGTGGTGTACCATGTGTCAATGAATATAGAGATAATGGATGAATAGAATATACTGTGAATAAATAATCTAACTGGTTCCACTTTAAATAATGGATTGAATTGATATCTGAAAATATATAAGATATCATATATTGACATACAATCATTCATTCCAACCAGTTATATATCTAATGGTAATCTTAGGGTTATTGTTTATCATGAAGTGTGTGTGAGTTTTGCTTCAAAAGTGATTATGGAAATCGAAAGTAATGTGTTTGGAAAGAAGTCTCATGAAAAGACCAGTCAAGAAATATGGAGGAATACATGAGTTGTGAAGCAGGAAGTGATTGAAAGTGAAACAAATGCCTATAAATTTGCTAAATTGTGGATGAAATATATATCCAATGATGTGCATAAACTGATGAAATAGTAGTGTACCAGTGTTGAATACAAATGAACGGCAAAATACATATCCTGTCCCATAGGAATCGACTTGCATTGATGTTAAACTGAGTCAGTTACTGTAGAAATATTAGGATTCGCGTGCATCATTCACTGAATTTAGTTTTCTTTTTTTAAAACTTTTTATTAATGGTTGTTCAAAACATTACATAGTATTGTGGTGAGTGTCACAGGTTGGGGGGCCTGGCTTGAGGAAAAAAAAGAGAAGGCCCTAGACACTCAGGATTGGAGATCCGCCCATTCTGGGATAAAGAGTTGCTGCACAGTGATTGCTTCCCACCTATTGAGAGGAGAAGCTTGGCCCAATGCACACAGCTCCACCTACTGGAAGAGAAGTTAATTGAACTCTATTACTGCATGTATTATTATTATTTTTTTCTTTTTATTTTCTTCTTTTTCTTTCATTTTCATTTTTTTGTTGTTGTTCTTTAACTTTTTTTAATGTTTTTATTTTTTAAAATTTTTAAAATTTATTATTTTATGATTCTTTTAAATTTTAATTTTCATTTTTATAATTATCATTATTATTTCTAAAAAAATTTATTTCTTTCTTTATTTTCTATTTTTTTTTCTTTTGTCTTTTCATTTCTTTTCAATTTTCTTATTCTCCCTTCCTTGAATTCTACCTGCCTACTCTCATTCTCTTTAGTGACTTCTTCCCATCCCTACTACTATCTTTCCTCCCAAGCTTCAAATAAATTTATAAGAGTAAGCAGTAACTCAGCAGTCAAACAGAACAAGAAGTAACATTAGCAGCATAAAAAAACAAGGATGAAAATGTGTACAAACAATGAAGGACAACCTAAATAATCAGGAGGACCTAGAATCATCAGGAAAATGGTCATATAAAGAACTCAAGGAATACCTTAGACAGATGGAATGGAACCTTAAAGAGGATACGAGACAGCAATTCCAAGCAGTGAAAGAACACATTGAAAATGAATTACATAAACAGATAAAAGAAGAAGTTAAGCGTCTTTATCAGGAGATAGAGATTATAAAAGAAATCAAACAATAATTCTAGAAATGAAGGAAACGATAAACCAAATTAAAAACTCAATTGAGAGTATCACTAACAGAGTGGAGCAAGTAGAAGCCAGAACGTCAAATAATGAAGAAAAAATATATCATCTTGAAAGGAGTCTAGCCAAATCCGAAAAACTGGTAAAAAATCATGAGAAAAACATCCAAGAGATATGAGATAACATAAAAAAACAAACTTATGAGTCATCTGGATAGAGGAAGGTACAGAGATTCAAACCAAGGGAATGAGTAACCTGCTGAATGAAATAATTTTAGAAAACTTTCCAGAAATAAAAAAGGAAACGGATATACAAATTGTAGATGCATACAGGACACCGAGCACACAAAATCACAGTAGACCAATGCCAAGACACATTGTTACGAAAATATCCAATAAACAGACCAAAGAGAAATTATTAAAAGGTACATGAGAAAGGAGGCAGATGACATTCAGGGGTAAACCAATAAGGTTAACAACAGATTTTTCATCACAGACGCTGAAAGCGAGAAGATCCTGGAACAATGTATTTCAAATACTGAAAGACAATGGATGCCAACCAATAATTCTGTATCCAGCAAAATTAAGCTTCAGGTACGACAACAAAATAAAAATATTTCATAATTAACAAAAGCTAAAAGAATTTGCAGCCAGAAAACCAGCATTGCAAAGTGTCTTGAGCAAAACACTACACGAGGAAGAAATGAAAAACAACAACCAAAACTATCACTGGGAAGTGCCTCAGTAATAACAGAGGGCGGGGGAAAAGCTAATCATGGAGAAACAAACTAAATTAAAAAAAATAAATAATCAAAATGGCTGGCAGTACAAACCATATATAAATAGTAACTCTAAACCTTAATGGTTGAACTCTCCAATAAAGCGAGATAGGCTGGTAACTTGGATTATAAAAACAAATCCAACAATATGTCGCCTCCAGGAGACACATCTGAATGGAAAAGGCATACACAGGCTGAAGGTGAAAGGTTGGGAAAAAATATACCATGCACACGGTCCTCGTAAGCAACCAGGGGTGGCCATCCTCACATAGAATAAAATCGACTTCAAGACTAAGTTATTCAAAAGGGATAAGTATGGATATTATATAACTTTAAAAGGAATCATTCACCAACAAGACATAAAAATTATCAATATTTATGAACCAAATAATGGTGCTGCGACCTTCATAAAACAAATTCTCCTCAAGTTCTGGAATCAAATAGACAACAACACAATAATTATCGGTGACTTCAACACAGCTCTCTCACCATTGGACAGATATTTCAAACAAAAGTTGAATTAAAAAAATATAGAATTCAATATCACAATCAATAACCTAGACTTAACTGAAATATATAGAATATACCAACCATCATCAAATGGATATACTTTTTTTCAGCAGCACATGGATCCTTCTCAAAAATAGACCATATATTATGCCATAGGGCAACCCTCAGTAAATATAAAGGGGTGGAGATAATACCATGCATTTTTTCTGACTATAATGGAATGAAACTGTAAATCAATGATAAAAGAAGGAAGAAAAAGTCCTACATCACATGGAAAATGAACGATATGTTACGGAATGATCAATGGGTTACAGAAGACATAAAGGTGGAAATCAAAAAATTCTTAGAGGTAAACGAAAACACAGACACAACATATCGGAATCTACGGGACACAATGAAAGCAGTTTTAAGAGGGAAATTCATCGCCTGGTGGTCATTCCTCAAAAAAAAAAAAAAGGAAAAACCAACAAATAAATGAGTCACAACACACGTTACAGAACTCTCTCCACCACTCTGTCCCAGTTGAACTCCTTGTATTTTGTGAAGCAAAAACCATATTCCCAGTGCAGCAGCAAGAAGCACCACAAAATGTGAAGGATGACCAAATGTCTTCACAGTCCCCACCAGGAGACACTTGGCTTCCTGTGGCCACAGTTTACCTACAAAGAGAGAATTCAGCACTGCTGCCTCAGGTTCATTGGAATATAAGAAACCATGTCTTCCAGGTCACATAGATGCAGACCCAGATTTGATGGTCTCACTACAAAGGAAGCTAAAGCTCATGACAACAACATATATTTCAAGTGCCCAACCTCAGAGGCAGTTTCCCAAGAAGTCATAGGCCAGCAGAGCTCCATGTTGGTGGAGTGTTTACCCTGTCCCTTACTTTTGGAAGCTCCTCTACCACCTCCAAGGTTGTGAACTCCCGAGCATATTCCATTCAGATACATAATCACAGATTTTCACACTTTTCTCCTCTTATTGTGTCTTACTTGGGGCGAAGGTAATATCATGGCACTTCTCTGGATGTGAGTGGGAAGATTTTTGTGTAGCACATGTTTACATACACATTGGAGTCATTTTCCAATTTTCCATTTGAAATACTGAATCCCTGACATTAACCCCTACCCTACTGGACTCTGACTAATAATCTTAATATGATGGTGAGAAATAACCCAAAAAGAATAGAAATACAAGCAGTTCAGAGGAGGCATGGTGTGTAGTTGGAATTGCCTTTTGCATTATATAGTGTAGGAGTTATAAATCTAGTCAATTTTTTGTTGAAATAACTCTACATTTGTTTTTAAAGTTAACAAATATGTGAATTCCTGTCTCCCTTTCTCTGTAGCCTATACGGTGCATGTATTTTTATATGCACATAGAAAATCCTATCTGGTATCACACGTATATACTTGTGAGGTGGCTGAATTGGCAGATACAAATTGTGAGAAGAGATCACTCCTCCTAAACGCTGTTGGAACTGAAAATTCAACCTATGGGTGAGCTTCCAAGTTGAATAACATTATACATAAATCCATGTTCAGTAAATGAATATTTTTGCATCTGTGGATTATATATATTTCATGATGAATTTCGATTGGCATATATATTGCTACTTTTTTTCTTTTATTGGTTGTTCAAAACATTACAAATCTCTTCACATATCATATTTCATACATTAGATTCAAGTGGGTTATGAACTCCCATTTTTACCCCAAATACAGATTGCAGAATCACATCGGTTACACATCCACATTTTTACATAATGCCCTATTAGTTACTTTTGTATCCTGCTACCTTTCCAATACTCTACTATCCCCCCTCCTCTCCCCTCCCATCTTCTCTCACTACCCCATCTACTCTAATTCATTTCTCTCCTGGTTTATTTTCCCATTCCCCTCACAACCTCTTACATGTAATTTTGTGTAACAATGAGGGTCTCCTTCCATTACCATGCAATTTCCCTTTTCTCTCCCTTTCCCTCCCACCTCATATCTTTGTTTAATGTTAATCTTTTCTTCCTGCTCTTCCTCCCTGCTCTTTTCTTAGTTGCAATCCTTATATCAAAGAAGACATTTGGTATTTGTTTTTTAGGATTGACTAGCGTCACTAAGCATAATCTGCTCTAGTACCATCCATTTTCCTGCAAATTCCATGATTTTGTCATTTTTTAGTGCTGCGTAATACTCCAGGGTGTATAGAAGCCACATTTTTTTTTATCCATTCATCTACTGAAGGACAACTGTGTTGGTTCCACAGTGTAGCAATTGTGAATTGTGCTGCTATGAACATCGATGTGGCAGTATCCCTGTAGTACACTCTTTTAAGGTCTTAAGGGAATAGTCCAAAAAGGGCAATAGCTGGGTCAAATTGTTGTTCCATTCCCAGCCTTCCCCAGAATCTCCATACTGCTTTCCAAATTGCCGCACCAGTTTGCGGGAACATCTCTCCACACAGGCCTGGTTTGGTCCTTCTTCTCTACATTAAGAAGAGAAAGGCTTATTCAGACAAAACCCTTCATCCTTAATAGGTTGTTTCCCATGGAAGATGACTTTTGCTCTCTCAGGTCCTTCATTGCTGCCTACATCTTCTTCAGGGATCAAATCTACATGGAACCTCAAAGGTTCTCAGCAGGTGGAAGATACCCTAAATTCCTGTATTGTAAAATGAACTCTGTACCTGCTCTTCTGTAAAGTTAAATTGAGGGAACAGTGTATGGTTAGGGTTAATAACATGTTCGATTTGGGTTAGTAATCATTCTGCTGGATGAATAATGGTATTGGAAAACTGCCATATTTACAAGAATATACAGCTGAAATATAAGTATGAAAACAGAAATCTAGGTAAGATTTGAAGTCCACAAGGGCATTAGGCCCTTGTTTGGGATACTTAGCTTTGAATTACGTTCTGCAAAATTGTCTCAGATAAATCGATAATCCATGGCATAGGACCTTGGACCTTGGATGATTGATTGTAGAAGAGAACATCCACTCAAAATAGGATAGTCGGTAGGTTTAGGAAGAAGAGTGAGTATAAAATTTGGATCAAATGTTCTTTAGCAATAGGGTTTTGGTTATAGAGTGAATGTAAATGTCAGCACATGTGAAGACTCAGTCACAATGATGAACTGGAAAAAATATAAGAAAGAAGATATCAATAGAGACAATACAAAATCAGGCAATTATAATGTGAGTGATAGGATTAGACATTTTCAACAGGATTGAGATTGAATACATAATCTTAGGAAGAAAAAATAGGTAGTCACCAATAGGAATGATATTTGAAAGCATTAGGCAACCTGGACATGGATGTTTTTAGTAATCCATGTTCACTTTCCATTTAGGATTTGGTACAATCATAAGTGTGACCTTTGCATTTGTGCCCAGAAAATTATTGTGATAAAATATATATGTAGATCATGTGACATGATTATTTCTTCCACTATTACTGGGAGCAATATTTGAAGACATATAAATTAGTATTGGAGGTACAAAGTGGTGTACCCTGAGTCTATGAATATAGAGATAACGCATGAATAGAACTTACTGTGAATAAATAATATAACTGGTTCCTCTTTAAATAATAGATTGAATTGATATCTGAAAATATATTAGAAATCATAAATTGACATAAAATCAGTCATTCCAACCAGTTATGTATCTAATGGTAATCTTAGGGTTATTGTTTATCATGAAGTGTGTGTGAGTTTTGCTTCAAAAGTGATAATGGAAATGGAAAATATTGTGTTTGGTAAGAAGTCTCATGAAAAGACCAGTCAAAAAATATGGAGGAATACATGTGTTCTGAAGCAGGAAGTGATTGAAAGTGAAACAAATGCCTATAAATTTGCTAAATTGTGGATGAAATATACATCCTATAATGTGCATAAACTGATGAAATAGTAGTGTACCAGTGTTGAATAAAAATGAATGTCAAAATGTACGTCATGTCCCATAGGAATCTACTTGCATTGATGTTAAACTGGGTCAGTTACTGTAGAAATATTAGGATTCGCGTGCATCATTCACCGAAGTGAGTTTTCTTTTTTTTTTTTAATTTTTATTTATGATTCTTCAAAACATTACATAGTTCTTGATGTATCATATTTCACACTTTGATTCAAGTGGGTTATGAACTCCTATTTTTACCCTGTATACAGATTGCAGAATCAAATCAGTTACACATCCATTGATTCACATATTGCCTTACTACGGTATGTTGTATTCTTCTGCCTTTCCTATCCTCTACTATCTCCCCTCCCATGCCCTCTCCTCCCCTCTTCTCTCTCTAATCCCACTACTCTAATAAATTTTCCCCCTTGTATTATTTTTCCCTTTCCCCTCACTTCCTCTTGTATGTAATTTTTTATAACCCTGAGGGTCTCCTTCCATTTCCATGCAATTTCCCTTCTCTCTCACTTTCCCTCCCACCTCACATCCCTGTTAAATGTTAATTTTCTTCTCATGCTTTTCGTCCCTTCTCTGTTCTTAGTTACTCTCCTTATATTAAAGAAGACATTTGGCATTTGTTTGCTAGGGTTTGGCTAGCTTCACTTAGCATAATCTCCTCTAATGCCATCCATTTCCCTGCAAATTCTATGATTTTGTCATTTTTTAATGCAGAGTAATACTCCGTTGTGAATAAATGCCACTTTTTTTTATCCATTCATCTATTGAAGGGCATCTAGGTTGGTTCCACCGTCTTGCTATTGTGAATTGTGGAGCTATGAACATCCATGTAGCAGTTTCCCTGTAGCATGCTCTTTTTAGGTCTTTAGGGAATAGAATGAGAAAGGGAATAGCTGGGTCAAATGGTGGTTCCATTCCCAGCTTTCCAAGAAATCTCCATACTGCTTTCCAAATTGGCTACACCAATTTGCAGTCCCACCAGTAATGTACAAGTGTACCTCTTTCCCCACATCCTCCCCAGCACTTGTGTTTGTTTGGCTTCATAAATGCTGCCAATCTTACTGGAGTGAGATGGTATCTTAGGGTGGTTTTGAGTTGCATTTCTCTGATTGCTGGAGATGGTGAGTATTTTTTCATGTACTTGTTGATTGATTGTATGTCCTCCTCTGAGAAGTGTCTGTTCAGATCCTTAGCCCATTTGTTGATTGGGTTATTTGTTATCTTATTGTCTAATTTTTTGAGTTCTTTGTATATTCTTGATATTAGGGCTCTATCTGAAGTGTGAGGAATAAAGATTTGTTTCCAGGATGTAGGCTCCCTATTTACCTCTCTTATTGTTTCTCTTGCTGCGAAAAACCTTTTTAGTTTGAGTAAGTCCCATTTGTTGATTCTAGTTATTAACTCTTGTGCTATGGGTGTCCTTTTGAGGAATTTGGAGCCCAACACCACAGTATGTAGATCGTAGCCAATTTTTCTTCTATCAGACGCCATGTCTCTGATTTGATATAAAGCTCCTTGATCCATTTTGATATAACTTTTGTACATGGCGAGAGAAAGGGATTCAGTTTCATTTTGTTACATATGGATTTCCAGTTTTCCCAGCACCATTTGTTGAAGATGCTATCCTTCCTCCATTGCATGCTTTTAGCTCCTTTATCAAATATAAGACAGTTGTAGCTTTTTGGATTAGTCTCTGTGTCCTCCATTCTGTACCATTGGTCCACCTGCCTGTTTTGGTACCAGTACCATGCTGTTTTTTATTTTTTTTTTACTATTGCTCTGTAATATAGTTTGAAATCTCTTATCACTCTACCGCCTGATTCACACTTCCTGCTTAGAAATGCTGTTGCTATTCTGGGTCTTTTATTTTTCCATATGAATTTCATGATTGCTTTCTCTATTTCTACAAGAAATGCCCTTGGGATTTTGATTGGCATTGCGTTAAACCTATAGAGAACTTTTGGTAATATCACCATTTTGATGATGTTAGTTCTGCCTATGCATAAACAGGGTATATTTTCCATCTTCTAAGATCTTATTCTACTTCTCTTTTTAGGGTTCTGTAGTTTGCATTGTATAAATCTTTCACCTCTTTTGTTAGGTTGATTACCAAAATTTTTTTTTTTTTGAGGATATGTGAATGGAGTGTTTTTCCTCATTTCTGTTTCAGAAGTTTTGTCGCTGATATACAGAAATGCTTTTGATTTATGCATGTTGATTTTATATGCTGCCACATTGCTGAATTCATTTATTAGTTCTAGTAGTTTTTTTTGTAGACCCTTTTGGGTTTTCTATATAAAGAATAATGTCATCTGCAAATAGTGATATTTTAAGTTCTTCTTTTTCTATTTTTATGCCTTTAATTTCTTTCGTCTGTCTAATTACTCTGGCCAGTTTCGAAAACTATATTGAATAGAAGTGGTGATAGAGGACATCCCTGTCTTGTTCCAGATTTTAGAGGGAATGCCTTCAATTTTTCTCCATTCAGAATGATACTAGCCTGAGGGTTAGCAAAGATAGCTTTTACAGTGTCGAGGTAAGTTCCTGTTATCCCTGGTTTTTCTAATGTTTTGAACATAAAGGGATGCTCTACTTTGTCGAATGATTTTTCTGCATCTATCTAGATGATCATATGGTTCTTATCTTTAAGTATATTTATGTTGTGAATAACATTTATTGATTTCTGTATATTGAACCGTCCTTGCATCTCAGGGATGAATCCTACCTGATCATGATGCACAATTTTTTTGATGTGCCTTTGTATCCAATTCGCCAGAATTTAATTGAGGTTTTTTGCATCTAGGTTCATCAGAGATATTGGTCTGTAGTTTTCTTTCTTTGAGGTGTCTTTGTCTGGTTTCGAAATCAGAGTGTTCTTGGCCTCATAGAATGAATTTGGCAGAGCTCCCTCTTTTTCTATTTCCTGAAATATCTTGAAAATTATTGGTATTAATTCTTTTTTAAAGGTCTTGTAAAACTCCGCTGTATACCCATCTGAACCTGGACTTTTCTTGGTTGGTAGTCTTTTGATTGCTTCTTCTATTTTATCCATTGATATTGGTCTGTTTAAATTGTGTGTATCCTCCTGACACAGTTTGTGCAAATCATATGACTTAAGAAATTTATCAATGTCTTCACTATTTTCTATTTTATTGGAATATAGGTTTTCAAAATAATTTCTAATTGTCTTCTTTATTATTGTAGCATCTGTTGTTATATTGCCTTTTCGATCCCATATGTCAGTAATTTCAGTTCTCTCTTTCTTCGCTTAAATCCAAAACACTCCCACATGAAACTCATCTTCTTCCATATAGACACTCATCATACCCTGTGGCTGGAGGTTTCTATGAGAGGCAAGGCCAAGAAAGTGTCCAAAATAAGCTCACTTGCCCCTCATTTGCCTAAAATCATGGTGGCCTGGGTACTCTTCCTTTGAACCAGGAGTGATCAAATATTCCTGCTGGTAAAGTGTTCCGCTTTTCCAATTTGAGGCCTACTAGCTGTCAGGTATAGATTCTTTATGTGATTTGGAGTCATGAGAAAACCCAAGCCCCTATGGGATAGCCTCTGCAGGGATTTGAAGAACGCATTTGACCCAAAGGATCCCTATTCTCACTTGATGTAGGTCAGGAACCCAACCTAAGAAGGCAAAAAAATTTATCCACAATGACTGCTCTTTTGGCCATTTTGGTTTGGAAGCACATGGGATTTTTATTTAGATCTATCAGGTGCTGAGAATTTAAGCCACAACCTCACACAAGGACAAGAGGCTGATTCAAGCACATCCCATTCCAAAGCAATTAAGCAAAGAGCCACAGGTGATGCCCATTCATTTCCATATGAAAACAGTTTTCTTAAGGCTTCACAAAGGGGTGGCCTGAGGTAAAGACCTTCTTGACATTCAGGGTAATAGAAACATAAGTAAGCAAAAGGCCCAAAGCAGGGTTTCTCCACTAAGACTTTCCTGGTCACACTGATATCTGAGTTTTCTGAGATTCTCCCATTCCCTTAAGCTATCAGTACATGGCCATGTCACAGAGCCTTGTGGTGGTACATATGTTGGACACAAAACCATGAGCCTATTCAGGAGAGTGGCCAGAATTCACGAAGAAACAGGAACTTAGAAAGATAGTAGGTATTGCCCATCCATAGGCAAGCCACTCTCCATTCTTAAATTGGGCAGGATGAACGCTGGGACACTTTATATTAGACAGGACACAACCATTGATGCATTTGCTTTTCAAAGGTCTACAACCATGGATACAGTGGGATACACAAACAAAGAAACACTCGCCATGTCAAATGACTTATTAAAAACAGTCCACTCCAAACCAAAGAAACTGCCTTTCCTACCTATTCTCATAACATGAGACAAAACCAAACTCACATGCACACCCACAAAGGCACCTCCTTTACCCAAGTAGGTCTGTGACTATCCAGAGTGTCCTCAGACTGATTGGCCATACTATGTTCCCACGAAATGGCCTGTCCTGTCTCAGATCTGGTCTTCATTACCAACTCTGTAAAGTTGTCAGGAGCCATCAGGGAGTCACTACCTGCTTTCTCAGGAAGGCCCCTCTTCAGAGCTTTCCTGGCATTTAACCATCCACAGATCAGTATTTACCAAGAAAGACTGACTCTGTCTTTGGTAAATCCAAACAAGTGAACCCAATGGGACTGGAACTGGGACTGGCTCTGGGTGCTTGGCTTCCTGGATCCTGAGTTCAGCAAATTGCATCAACAAAGAAGTGAGGTAGGTCAATTCCTTCAGGAACTGAATGAGGTCACTGCCTTGGTAACCACTTTGTTCTAACAGATGCTTCAAAGGTTCCCATGAGATGGAGGTTACCCCTACATCCTGTGACACATTCAGAAGTTAGAATTGTATATCGACCATAGGCACCCGGGAACTGCTCTCCACACAGGCTGTGGTAAGCCGTTTCTGCAGATTATGGTCGCCATTGCAAGATGGCGCTGGCTCCACTGTGGTCTGTAATAAACAACTCCTTGTTTGGGAGAGTTGGTGCATGGTTTCTCAGCACCCTGTGAGAAAGTTCCACGTGGCAGCTTCGCATTGGGGCTTGGGATGCTTTATTAAGGCTGGGAGGGGCATCCGACGGGGAATTAGAAGAAATATCAAGGGCCTGAATAAACTGCTGAAAGAAGATTCCTGAGTTGCATCTTCCTTGCAGGCAAGGGGTCGCGACAAGTGGTGCTGAAAACCCAGGAACCAGAACTTTCAGCAGTCAGGGGTGGTGCACCAATTAGTCCCAGGTAAGTAGGACCCACGGTCAAAGCGGAGATCAGTCCTAGATAAGTAGGACCCGCTATCAAAGCGGAGATCAGTCCTAGGTAAGTGGGACCCGCTGTCAAAGTGGAGATTAGTCCCAGATTAATTGGGACCCGCGGTCAGAGCGGAGATTAGTCCCAGATTAATTGGGACCCGCGGTCAAAGCGGAGATTAGTCCTAGGTAATTAGGACCCGCTATCAAAGCGGCAGCTCCTCTGTAAAGCCAGAGAGAGCATTAAATCTTATTGCAGCTGCACTGTGTACTTTCGCTCTTACTTTCACTTTTGTTTGTTGTGTGTCTTTTGTTGTGTCATGGGTGCCGTATCTTCAAGTCCGCTTCTCCTGGCCCTAGATAACCTGTTACATTCCAAGGGCCTAAAAGTGAAACGTAGTACTTTACAGAGATTTTTACAGAAGACAGATATTGTTGCCCCGTGGTTCGCATTTTCTGGCAGCCTCACTATACCTAGCTGGGATAAGTTAGGCACAGATCTTGACTTTGCTTCTGAGCAGGGCATATTAGAGGGTGGGGTGATACCCCTTTGGAAGATGATCCGTAGTTGCCTCGCAGATGGCAGATGTCAGGAAGCACTTACTAAAGGACAAGAAGTTTTAGAGCAATTACATGAAGAAAGATCAGAAATGGCAGGCAGTGAGGTATTTCAGGAGGGTGGGAGTGTGCGAAGTGAGAAACAGGGGAGGAAACAATTATCTCCGGCAGGCAGTGACGTATTTCAGGAGGATGGCAGTGTGCGGAGCGAGAAACAGGGGAGGAGGCGATTGTCTCTGGCACGGAGTGAAATATTTCAGGAGGAAGGGAATGTGCAGAGCGAGAAACGGGGGAGGAAACGCTTGTATCCATATCTCAGTACACTACGCACACTCCCATGCAAAAGTGGGTCAGAAGAGGAGGAGGATGAGAAGGAGGAGCTCGGGAGACTGTCTCGGCAGCTAGGGAGTTTAACTATGGGAGAACGGAACAAAAATAAACAGGAGCTCAAGAAAAATGATCCTCCGGACCCGCCACCATACGGTGAGGGTGTTTCGAGGAGAGCTTTCCATGCCCAAGCATGGAGGGCTGTTAACGCTGAGATGGGTCTTGCTTATCCAGTTTTCCAGGATGACAATAGGGGAAGATTCCATGAGCCTTTAGATTTCAAAATTGTGAAGACCCTGGCAGAGTCTGTGCGCACTTGTGGGGTGGATGCCGCCTTCACATTAACTCAGGTGGAGAGTCTGTCTAGATACTGTATGACTCCCTCTGATTGGGCTAGCCTTGTTCGGGCTTGTGTTTCTCCAGGCAAATATTTGGACTGGAGAGCCTTTGTGCTAGAGGGCGCTGTAGAGCAGGCTGCCCAAAACTATGCAGCGGGACACCCCCATTGGGACAAGGAAATGCTTTTGGGACAAGGCAGATTTGCTAATCAACAAACAGGATACCCCCCTGAGGTATATGAACAGATCAATAACATTTGTATCCGTGCATGGAAATCACTCCCAAATAGAGGAGAAGTGTCTGGCAATTTAACAAAAATCATGCAAGGCCCCACAGAACCTTTCTTGGACTTTGTTGCTAGGATGGTGGATGCCGCAGGAAAAATCTTTGGTGACCCTGATAGAACAATGCCCTTGATTAAACAACTTGTTTTTGAGCAATGCACCAAAGAATGTAAAGCAGCAATCGCTCCTTATAAAAACAAGGGCATAGAAGCTTGGATGAAAGTGTGTAGAGAGCTTGGAGGACCTTTAACTAATGCAGGTCTTGCAGCTGCTGTCCTTCGGATCGCAAAAGGGGGCGTTCCTGGTGCTTGAACATGCTTCCATTGTGGTCAATCCGGCCATTTCAAACGTGACTGTCCCAAAAAAGGCAATTTTACTTGACCTCCTCGCGGTGGCCCTTCTAATAGCCCTCGTCAACCGGGGCTGTGTCCAAAATGCAAAAAGGGGAAGCATTGGGCAAGAGAGTGTAGATCAGTGAGGGACATCCATGGACAGCCTATTTCAGCTGGGCCAAAAAACGGCCGAAGGGGCCCCCGACCCCAGGGCCCACGAATATATGGGGCAATGGAGAATGTCACACCCGAACCCGAGACATGGCCTTCTCTGCGCCATCCCACGAGATGCGGAGAGCCACTACAGGTGCCGCGGGATTGGACCTCTGTTCCACCTCCAGACTCGTATTAACACCTAAGATGGGAGTCCAATTGGTGGAAACTAAGTTCAAAGGGCCTTTACCCCCTGGCACTGTAGGTTTGTTAATTGGATATGCATCCTCTATCCTACAAGGTCTTAATGTTTTCCCCGGAGATATAAACCCTGATACTGTAGGGGCACTAAAAGTTATGGTGGAACCTCCAAGGGGCATTGTGTCTATCTCCCCAGGGGATCGGATTGCTCAATTGCTAATTTTGCCTAGTTTGCATAATCACTTCCCTGCTGACTCAAGGTCACGGACAGGAAATCAGATTGGTACCACTGGAGGAAATTGTGCCTATTTGTCACTGGATATGAGCAATCGCCCCACTTTGGAATTAAGCATAGAAGGTAAATCTATTGTTGTATTGCTGGACACAGGAGCAGATCGTAGTATCATAGCCCTTAAGGACTGGTCTAAGGGATGGCCAGTGCAGGCTTCTGATCAATCCTTAAGAGGACTTGGATATGCCCAAGCCCCTCAAATCAGATGTAGACATCTATCTTGGAAGGACTCGGAAGGACATGATGGTACCTTTCAGCCTTATGTACTTGATTTACCCATTTCTTTATGGGGCCGTGATCTGATGAAAGACATGGGGTTCACTCTTAGTAATGACTATTCCCCAGTGTCTCAATATATCATGCAAAATATGGGGTATAGGCCAGGTCTAGGACTAGGAAGGCACCTACAGGGATGTAAGCATCCTGTGCAAGGTCATCAAAAGCTTAACAGGTTTGGTCTGGGTTTTTCCTAGGGGCCACTGGGGCTCAAATACCTATAACATGGCTCACCGAGGAGCCTGTTTGGGTGCCTCAGTGGCCTCTTCCCTCAGTTAAACTGGCAGCAGCCCATGATCTAGTCAAAGAACAACTTGATTTGGGTCACATCCAACCTTCTACTTCTCCATGGAATACTCCCATATTTGTCATTAAGAAAAAATCAGGGAAGTGGCGCCTACTGCATGATCTACGAGCAGTTAATGCTCAGATGCAGCTTATGGGGCCCATTCAAAGAGGGCTGCCTCTGCTCTCCTCTGTTCCTCAAGGCTGGCATATAATTGTTATTGACATTAAAGACTGTTTCTTTTCCATTCCTTTGCATCCTAAAGATTCACAACGTTTTGCTTTCACCCTTCCCTCGTGTAATCACGAAGAACCAGATCAAAGGTTTGAGTGGGTGGTGTTGCCACAGGGGATGGCTAACAGTCCCACGATGTGCCAGATGTATGTGGGGAAGGCACTCGCACCTCTCAGACGTAAGTATTCCTCCACCAAGATCATTCACTATATGGATGATGTGTTATTGGCCGCAAAATTAGAACAGACAGTTTATGAGGCTTATAAAGAACTCGTGATGCTGTTGGCTCAACATGGACTGCACATCGCACCTGAAAAGGTTCAAACGGGGGATTCTATCAGGTTTTTGGGAGCGACAATTGGGTATGACAAATTAAAACCACAAAAAATTACCATCAGGACTCAAGATCTCCAAACTCTAAATGATTTTCAAAAATTGCTGGGAGATATTAATTGGATAGGAGGATATTTACATATTCCTAATATTGTGCTCCAGCCTTTGTATGCTACTCTTAAGGGTGATCCAGATCTTGCTTCCCCTCGTAGCCTCACTACTGAGGCTAGAGCGGCCCTTATAAAAGTAGAACAAGCTATACAGCATGCCACTCTATGCAGGCTCCAGAGTGATAAACCTTTCCAGTTATGTGTGCTTGCCACTATGCGGCAGCCTACTGGAGTACTGTGGCAAGATGGGCCTTTACTATGGATCCACCCACATGTATCCCCAGGAAAATCCTTAGAATATTATCCTGATGCTGTTGCAGCATTGGCACTTAAAGGGATTCAACAAAGCATTCAATTTTTCGGCCAATCACCTTCTTCTCTTATCATACCCTACACTAAAGCTCAACTTAATGTTTTATGTGCTACTCTAGACAACTGGGCTATTCTGTGTTGCTCGTTTCAAGGGGGTATTGATAATCACTACCCTTCTCATACATTACTCCATTTTGTTAAAGAACATCCCATCATTTTCCCTAAGGTAACTTCATCCAGTCCAATTCCGGGGGCTGTTAACATTTTTACTGATGGTTCCAAGTCTGGAATGGGAGCTTATGTAATTAATGACTCTCCCCCTATCCAGCATCAATTTGCTCCTGGAAATCTACAATGGGTAGAACTACAAATTGTTATTGAAGTTTTTAAACAGTGTTCTTTTCCTTTTAATCTTATTTCGGACTCCAGCTATGTGGTACAAGCACTAAAAGTCCTGGAGACCGTGGGAACTATTAGTGATGCCCACAATGTGTCTGTTTACTTTACTCAGCTTCAACATCTTATCTCTAACCGCACTGCTTCTTTTTATCCAATGCACATCAGGGCTCACACCTCTCTTCCTGGTCCGTTATCCCAAGGTAATGCCTGTGCGGACTTAGCCACTAGAGGCCAATTGATATGCTTGGCTTCCTCCTTAGAGAGGGCTAAGTTGTTTCACCAAAACGTCCATGTAAATGCATTAACGCTGCACAGGCGTTTTTCCATTTCAAGAGCGGATGCTCGGCAGATAGTATTGCAATGTCCCCATTGTGTCACATTTCGTCATCCCCCTAATTATGGAGTAAACCCACGGGGATTAAAGCCATTGATTGTTTGGCAAATGGATGTGACACATATACCTGACTTTGGTAACCTTAAGTATGTGCATGTTTCCGTTGATACGTGCTCTGGAATTATCCATGCTTCTGCTTTATCGGGAGAAAAGGCACGTAATGTCATTACTCACTGTTTAGAGGCATGGGCAGCATGGCTTGCACCTGCATCCCTTAAGACTGATAATGGACCTGCTTATACTGGCAGACAATTTACATTTTTTGTTCTACTATGGGAGTGCAACTTACTCATGGTTTGCCTTATAATCCTCAAGGACAAGGCATTGTTGAGCATGCTCATCGCACCTTAAAGGAAACTTTACAAAAACAAAAAGGGGGAATAGGAGCTGAACACACTCCTAAAGAACGCCTGTCCTTAGCTCACTTTACCATTAATTTTTTGAATTTGGATATTCATGGTCGCTCTGCGGCCGATAGACATGTGTCCCCTCAGCCCTCTGTGATTGGCTATGTTAAGTGGAAGGATGTTCTTACGGGCCAATGGAACGGCCCTGACCCCGTGCTGACATGGGCACGAGGATCTGTATGTGTTTTTCCCCAGGATCGTACGGAACCATTGTGGGTCCCTGAACGCTTGACAAGAAGAGTCTCGACATCAACTGACCAGCAACAAGAGATACCACAACAATCCTGTGATGAGGATCTTCATTCTACTAAGTGCTCTGGCTCTGGTGCTGGTGCCGATGGCACAGGCGACACCAATGCGGTGGTGGGCAGTGGCACGGGCATGGCCAATGCCGATGCCGGTTCATGGTAATTCTAGTGTCCTCCCCACTCTTTTTTCTACCTCATGTGAGATGTCTGCTCCCTGTGCCTCTCCTAGAGGGGACATGGAGAGAATTTTTAATCAATCTCAAGTTAATCTCACAGGAGTTTTTTGTTTCAGCCTTAGAAACGCTAATTGCATTAGCCTTAAGACCAAAAATTTGACTAACTGGGAGGACCCATTGCGGTCCAATCAGGTCTCAGGAAGCATTATCAGTGCTGTATTGAGCAAGGTAGCTTCGGGGAATCAATCAGGCTCAGAGACCCCTGCAAACAGCAGCTCTTCTCTTAACATAAATACCTTGGCTATTATCTCCGAGGTACTAATCCCAGTGCCTCCTTTTTCTAGTAGTATTTATAATGCCACTCATTTCAAGGCCTCTCCTTACTGTTCCCCTAATCTTGGTTTCCCCCCAATATTTACGCCTTGTCAGGATCATTCTTGGGAGAAACATCAAGTTGCTAAAGGTTTCTCTCTTTCCCCCTCTCTTGATAGGTATGTTTATAACTTTAACAATAGTGCCAGCTCCTCTACAGGAGTAGGTTGGTCCTGGTTTTAATGGCTGATTTCCAATGTAAAGGGGGCTTCAGCCGATATTTCTGCACTGGCTCAGTTGGTAGGAGCCAAAAGTTGGCTGGCTAATATTTCTGGTACTGTTAGGGAAAGTGAACAAGGTAATAGACTTACATCTGTTTCATTCAACTCTCTGTTGTATAATGCCACATTGCCTCCTGCAATGGTCTGTGTCCAATCTCCCTTCTTATTCCTTTTGGCTAAGGCCACCTCATCGGGGATGCTGGATTGTTCTCATACTACCTGTCTCTTATCTGAGTGTTGGAATGGTTCCTGGACTGTAGCAGTGTTTATGAAGATTCCAACTTTTGTCCCAATCCCGGTCACTGCGGATCCTGATAAATTCCTTATTGTTGAGCTACTTAGAGTCCGCAGAGATTTTGGAATCACAGCGGCTATAGTGACAGCCGTGGCGGTATCTGCTGCTGCAGCGGTTACGGCCAGAGTGGCTATGGCCAATCAAGTACAAACTGCTGCCACTATTAATCAAGTTGTCCAACAAACTTCCACCATACTTGAATCCCAAAATACAATTAATCAACATATTTTGTCAGCGCTTTTAGCTGCCAACCAAAGAATAGATTTACTCCAAGCTCAGGTAGAAGAATTGGCTGACTTAGTGCTTTTGGGTTGTGTTGACCAACGTGCACATTTATGCATAACCTCTGTCAGATTTAATGATTCCAGGAATGCTTCCCGCACCATTGGCGAATATTTGGCTGGAAATTGGTCCATGGAAGCGGAAGACATGATCCAGTCTCAACTAACCCAGATAGCTGTCTTGAATAGCACCCGTGTTGATCCCGTGACTTTGGGTCAATTCACCGATTGGATATCTTCTGCCTTTTCCTTTTTTAAAGAGTGGGTGGGGGTAGGCATTTTTGGTGCAATGTGTTGCTTCGGTATGTTTCTCTGTTTGTGGTTTCTCTGTCACCTCAAGGCCCGCAATGCTCACGATAAGGCTATGATCATCCAAGCTCTTGCAGCTTTAGAAAATGGCAATTCACCTCAAGTTTGGCTTGCGCATCTTAAACAGTAAATCTTTGACATGGCCATTGCACCCCAAGTTATTATAACATTGCACTGGGATCGGCATGTCTTTCCTCGTTATTCTCTTAGTGTTGGAAAGCCCTTGCACTCTGCCGGTCTTGCTGCCATTGCACGCAGGTGGGTTTCCACACTAATGCTTCTCTATCGCCTTAAAGTCCGTGCCTTTCTTTCGGGGTGCTGTCAACTCGTTTGTCGTTGTGTACAGCCACAGTTCAGCCTTAGCTGTCCCCCTTCGTCCACCTTCGTCACGATACAGGATGCGAGGCAAGGCACTGCACTTGAGTGATCCTTGAAGTGGACCTCAAAAAGAGCATGTCCTATTGCATGCGGGTTTGATGTCCACGCCCCGCCCCACGAAAAAAGGCGTCGGCTGATATGGCTTCAGATCTGGGGAAGGGCCCTCCTTAGGACTGAGCCATACTATGCAGCCATTTCTGCACAGTGGGATAGGACCTCTTCTCTCGCCTGTATTGTTTTCAGAAAACAGAAGGGGGGAACTGTGGTGAGCCGTTTCTGCAGATTATGGTCGCCATTGCAAGATGGCGCTGGCTCCACTGTGGTCTGTAATAAACAACTCCTTGTTTGGGAGAGTTGGTGCATGGTTTCTCAGCACGCTGTGAGAAAGTTCCACGTGGCAGCTTCGCATTGGGGCTTGGGATGCTTTATTAAGGCTGGGAGGGGAATCCGACGGGGAATTAGAAGTAATATCAAGGGCCTGAATAAACTGCTGAAAGAAGATTCCTGAGTTGCGTCTTCCTTGCGGGCAAGGGGTCGCGACAACAGGCCTTGTTTGGTCCATCTTCTTTACAATAAGAAGAGAGAGACTGATTCAGACACATCAATTCATCGTGACCTGGTTGTTTGCTGTGGAAGATGACTATTGCTCTCTCAGGTCCTACATAGCTGCCTACATCTTCTCTAAGGATCATTTCTTCATGGATCGTTTAGTTTCTCAGCCGGTGAAAGATCAGCTACATTACTATATTGTAAGACGAACTCTGTCCCTGCTCTTCTGTAAGTTATATAAAGGGAAGAGTGTATTGTTAGGTTCAATAATAGCATCGATTTTGGTTAGGAATCATTCTGCGGGATGAATAATGGTATTGGCAACCTGCGATATTTACAAGAGTATATAGGTGAAATATACGTATGAAAGCAGAAATTTGGTAAGATTTGAAGCCCAGAAGGGCATTGGGCCCTTGAGTGGGTTACTTAGCTTTGAATTATGTCCTGCACAGTTGTCTCAGATAAATCAATATACAATGGCATAGGACCTTGTAACTTGGATGATTGAATGTTGAACAGAACATCCAGTCAAAAAGCAATAGTCGATAGGATTTGGAAGGTATTCGGTAGGCTAAGAAGAAGAGTGAGTATAGGATTTGGACCAAAAGTTCTTAACAATAGGGTTTCGGGTAGAGAGTGAAGGTGAATGTCAGCACATGTGAAGAGTCAGTCGCAATGATGAACTGGGGAAAACATGTATGAAAGCACATATCAATAAAGACATTAGGAAATCAAGTAAAGTATAAAGTGAGTGATAGGATTACACATTTTCAACAGGCTGGAGCTTGAATTTATAATCTTAAGAGGAAACAAATATGTAGTCACAAATAGAATTGACATTTGAGAACATTAGGTAACATGGACATGGATGATTTTAGTAATCCATGTTCACTTCCCATGTAGGCTTTGATACAATTGTACATGTGACCTTTGCTTTTTGTGTCCAGAATATTTCTGTGATAAAATGTATATGCAGATCTGGTGACGTGAGTATTTCTTCCACCATTTCAGGGAGCAATATTTTGAAGACGTATAAATTAGTATGGGGGTAAAATAGGCGTACCCTGTGTCTATGAATATAGAGATAATGCAAGAATACACCATTCTGTGAATAAACAATATAACTGGATCCACTTTAAATAATGGATTGAATAGATATCTGAAAATATATCAGAAATGTTATATTGATATACAATCATTCATTCCAACCAGTTATATATCTAATGGTCATCTTAGGGTTATGGTTTATCATGAAGGATGTGTGAGATTTGTTTCAAAATGATTATGGAAATCGATTATAATGTATTTGGAAAGAAGTCTCATTAAAAGACCAGTCAAGAAACATAGAGAAATACATGTGTTCTGGACAAGAAAGTGATTGAAAGTGAAACAAATGCCTATAATTTTGCTAACTAGTGGATGAAATATGTATCCTATGATGTGCAAAAACTGAAAAATAGTAAGGTACCACTGTTGAATAAAAATGAACATCAAAAGATGCATCATGTCCCATAGGAATCTACTTGCATTGATGTTAAACTGGGTCAGTAACTGTAGAAATATTAGGATTTGTATGTACCTTTCACTGAAGTTAGTTTTGAGTACTAGGAAACAAATATATATTTCAGGTGAATGAATATTTCTGAGAATAATGTTGTGAAAAGTTGATTATTAATCCACATACATGAACATGAATGAATTTAGGGAGTGTATATAAGACACATACATTTCATATTATGAAAATTCTGGAGAGTGTGTGTGTGTGTGTGTATATATATATACACACACACACACACACACAAACACACACACACACACACACACACACACACACACACAAACAACCACAGACAATAAACATACCAATTCATATGCCAAACAAAATTCACCATGAAATATATATCATCCACAGATCCAAAAACATTCATTTCACTGAACATGGATTTATGTATAATGTTGTTCTACTAGGAAGCTCACCTATAGCTTGAAATTTCAGTTCCAACAGCTTTTAGGAGGAGTAATCTCTTCTCACAATTTGTAACTGCCAAGTCAGGCACCTCACAAAAATTTACTTGTGATATCACGTAGGATTCTATATGTGCATATAAAAATACATGTGCTGAATAGGCTACAGAGAAAGGGAGACAGGAATACACATATTTTTTTAACTTTAAAAACACATGGAGAACTATTTCAATTAAAAATTGACTAGATTAATAACACCTACCATTTATCTTGCAAAAGGCAAGTCCAATATACACCATGTCTCCTCTGAACTGCTTGTATTTCAATTTTGTTTCGGTTATTTTTCTCCATCATATTAGTATTAGTTGTTAGAGTCTCGTAGAGTATGGGTTATTGTGAGGGATATAGTATTTTGAATGGAAAATTGAAAAATGAATCCAATGAGTATGCATATATATGGTATACAATAATCTTCCCACTCTCATCCAGAACAATGCCTTGACATTACCTTCGCCCCAAGTAAGACACAATTAGAGGAGTAGAGTTAAAATATCTGTGAATACATATCTGGGATAGAAAATGCTCAGGAGTTCACAAACATGGATGTGGTAGAGGAGTTTCCAAAAGTAAAGGACAGGGTTGATCTCCCAACCTGATCTTTCAATAAAATTGGGAGTCATCTTGCCACACAGCCATGAGAAGATAATTTTTTCTTTACTATAAATTAGTGCAAATTCCAAACCTACTTGGAATTCCTGCCCATGCCTTGAACTCACCCATATCTGGCTTTCTGACCAGATTGCAGCCCTCTCTGAAACTTTAGTGACACCTCATAAATATTGGCCTTCCCTGGCCAAAGACCCTCTCTAGGCTCTAATGGTCCTCATAATTTTTGATGCTGGGGCAAGCAAATAAAAAATGTAACCTATTATTAGTGTGATGCTTGTCAAAGTTCTGTTTTCTGTAACTCCCCTTTTGCGTAACTTTCTGGGGTATAAAGCTGGGCTGTAGGAAATGTGGGGATGCTGTCTTGTTTCCGCTGTTTGAGAGGGAGAGGCAGCCCACCCGGATGAAATAATAAGCTTGCTTTAATTTGGTTTTAATTGGAGTCAGTGGTCTTTTCTTGCATCCTGGTCTAATATTTTAGAGTTCCCCAGTGAGATGACCCGACCAGATCACAAGACCAGACTCCTGGAAATTCTGAAGCTGGCCTTTCCTCCAAGGCTCCGGGCTGGAGAGCCAAGTTCAAAGGCCTTGGAGTGAGCCTTCAGTCCGGGGAGCACTGCAGTGAACCATCGCACTATAACTATTAGCAAGCACCTGGTGGAGGAGGCCTCCATAGGTAAGTGGTATCTTTATAACATCTGATATCCGGTAAAGGGACATCTCTTCTGATGACAGAGAGGTGGCATGGGGAGGCTCACATATACTCCTGTCCGGGACAGTAACAAGAATCATTCTGTCCTCTGTTCTGTTCTGTAGGGAATTCCTCTGAAAGGGTAGAGAGGTGCCAACGGGAACGCAGGAGCTCCTTCCCCGGAGCTTTAGCAAGACGTTGTATTGCTCCTCTGTTTTTCTGTTTCTTCACCGGTTTTCTGTTTCTTTGTGTTTTTTTCTGTGTTCTGTATGTTTTTGGTTTGTTAGTTTTTGTGCGTTTTGTTGTGTGATTTCTGTGGTAAAAACATAATGATATTGGACGTGAAAATGGGTAATAAAGCAAGTAAGCCTGACACCCCTTTGGACTGTGTTTTAAGGAACTGTGATGAACTTTCCCCCCTTTTGTCAAGCAGGATGAGAGAAGCCCCTAGCTGGTTGCCTGGAGCACACCCACTGCAGAGGGCAATGCCTGCTGGTGACCTAAGAACTGAGTATCTCTTAGGTGAAAAAGTGAAACTCCTTTAAAACCTCTTGTCCCTCCAGATCAAGAGAGTCACAACCTTTCGGCAGAATCCCCTGTGTTTCTCCTTTGTTAGCAAAGCAGTAAACCTCCCTTTTTCTTTTTCTCAAACGCTGTCCTCATTATTAAATTGGTATTAATTGGCTTCAACATCAGGAACCAAAATTTAAGTTACAAATTTTGATACCCTCCCCCGGACCCCGGGACTTTTTGAGAGCTGACTACTGAAATATTAGGAGACGGAGCGTGCTCGGGGTGGAACTGAACCAGAGGAGCTAATCCTGTAAGTAAAAGGAGGGACTGAATGACTCCCAGCAGCTGCCAAAGCCCTGTTGCTTCAGAGAATTCCCTCCTTCCGTCCCTGCACTGTAAGAATTATGCCACCTCTGTCTTATTAAAAAAGAGAATAAGAAAAAGGGGACACTAAATGCAGTAAAGTCACCATGGAGACCCTTGATTTCACATTTCAGGTTGCTCCTCTTTGAAAACAGCTGTTCCCCTTGTGGGGACATCTATCGTGCTACAGGTGTAGGAGATTTTTCTCTTATCTGTTATGTTTTAAAGGCTTCTGTCTGTCAGCCATAGTCTGGAGCTCCTTTCTGTCTGTCTTGTGTCTTTGTTTCTGCCCTTAAAGACATGTGCAATAATGTGTTCATATTATAAATTGTTTCTTGGGAATGATCTTAGCTCAATGTGTGTCTAAATGATGACGTTTTATTGTAACAATCTGGTATCTGAATGGGTTTTTGAAGCATTGTACAATCTTGCAGTTAAAAGTCTGGTTCATATAATTGTTTAGTTTATGATTTTAGATAATTCATGCAAGAGAACTTAAATACTTAGCATGGAAAACTAAAGAACTCTATTTCCAAGTTGGCAAGTAACTTCCCAAACATTCAGTGTTATTTTTCACCAGTTTTGAATTGGGTAGACTGGGAAAATATCACAGTGTGTACCAGTGCATTAATTTGGAAAACGATAGTAAATCATAGTATGGTATCTGTTGACAGAACAAGATGTAAAGATATAAAATTTTGTGAATTGTAACTTAAAATTGTACCATAATTTTCAACATCCAAACCTGAAAATTATGGTTAAAATGCCTTAGGCCTGAGGTGTCTGCTCAGAATAGCAGCTTTTCCCTGCTCCTTCCAGACCTCAGCCAGGCCTTATGTTGAAATGCAAATGAAAGAAGCCTACTAGCTCAGTAGGAGACTGATCTGAGGCCTAAGGGGGGGGGAGAAAAAATTACATTGTATGGTATTTACTAATAACTGCCCAGTCACTTTTTCTAGGACTCTTATTTTTTTCCTTAGATTCTGTATTGTTTTTAACTCATGATTTTGATCCTACAGACCTAGGTTAATGTTTTTCTGATCAGTTCTATCTTTGACCAACAGTGGAGTTTTTGAAACATTGCAATGGAGATTTCACCTGCGAAAAGCTACAAGGCCTTTACTATAATTATGTGTGCACACTCTTGTTATGTGTTGTATGTGTATATATACATATGTCCGTATATCATGTATATTATATACAAATTAACATACATAAGGAGCGCTCATAAAAAAAGGAGCACTCACAAAAACAAATTTTAAAAAGCGGATCCAAAGATCTTTAATTTACGTGATTTAAATGGTTCACTTTAAATTGGATAAACAGATAAAAATAAATGTCTTTAAATTTAAGCTTACATGTTTTTCTAGGTGTTCAAAAATCTAATAAAATATTAATGTCGACAAAAGGTCTAATATGCCTTGGTTCTAGGACTTTTCCTTCAACAAAAAAATGGTCTACACTGTTCAATACTTTTGTCTAATATTTTGATAAATAAATAAATTAAATTTGATATTTGATTACTCATTGTTAGATATGTTATTGATTTACTAAGGTCTGTATAAGTTTGTTCTAAAGTCTGTATAAGATTGTAAAAATCAGTCATGTGTAAAAGACACAAAAATTTCTTAAAACATACGTTTACCAATAACATTGTGTTTATTAAGTTTTATTTTTCTAGAGCAAGCAACCATAAATATTAAACAACTTATTAAATACGATCTGTTATTTTAGAGCACTGTACTGCCATTTCTTTAAAAGGTAAACTTGGTTAATGTAGAAACATCAATGCAATTATGATGCTATTAATGTGCTCATATCTTCCAGGAATACAAGTCTCTAAGGTAGAAACTTTAAAAGAGCATTATGTGAAGCTGGTGTTCTGAAGTTGTATGGTAAAAAAAAATATATATTGGGCATTTATTTACCTTTTATCAATAAGATATGTAAACTTTTATGTTACTTTTTACATTGGGGAACAATGTGAATGTATTTTTATGTTAATGAGAGCCTTAGCTATGAAAAGGATAAAACTTTCAGCGTTTATTTTATTCATGTTTTAAATGTTATATTATATGGTGTTAACTAATGTTCATGTGACCTCAAACAATTAATGTTAACTTTTAAACTGATATTTAAAAACAAAGATCATCTTTAGAACTAAAACACTTAAGATTTATAAAGAGCCCTGCCTTACTTGAGATAAGGCTCTGTGTCCCAACTTACTACATGTGAGAATGACTACTAAAGCAGTGGGTCAGATGTTATTTCATTTAAAGTTACATTCAAAAGTTCTTTTTTTTCATATCAAGATTATTAGGATCTCAAACAAGAAATATAATAAATAACTCAGCCTAAAAATTCAGGGTAGCTATTACACGAACTAAGTATATTTACTCTTGTTAATTTTATTTTGTAATTTCCTTATAAGTGATCTAAAGATTCCCTGTTAGTGTTTTACAGAAGTGTTGCTTTAAGAACACAACATGGGTTAATTAAAGATAACAAGTCATCACCAAAAGACAGACAGAAAAATACAGATCCCTATTAATAAAAAGATAAATAATTTTAAATTACAGACATTAAAGCCCAGTACTCTTAATATAAGGCTGCTAAAATTTATTTGCTGGATGTTTAAAATTAGGATTTAAAATTAAAGTTAAATGAAAAGGGCCAAGAAAACCAATATTTGATTCTTGCCCTCTGAGTCAGTCTGTATCCAGGGAACAGGGGACTTCCCTAAAGAGCTTTGCAACTCTGAGCCACTGGAGAACAGAAAGCCAATCAGTGCATTTTCTATGAAGAAGACAGTCATAAGAGAAGGGAGACATCCCTGATGCTTCCGAGGGAAGCCACAGGGTCAAGCAAGACCTGGACACACCTAGCGAAAATGGCACTAGCAGAACTGAGAAGCTGCTCTCAAGTTTCCCCAGGAATGACTCCCGTAAAAGCTCAGCTGACTGTTCATAATAGATAGAAACAAAAGTCAGTTTGACTGCTTCATCTTAAACATTTAGGAAAGAAAGTTAAACGGAAAATACAGCCATTCCTGGGCATTTTAAATAATAACAGTAATAATAATATTTTAAGGTATACACTTTATGTTAGCCTCCCAAAATAAATAAGACTGGAGGCTACAAAGAAGGGTTCTCAGAGAGGAATGCCTGATAACTATAAAAAGAGACTATCAAGAGGAGCTGCCAGAGGCAGAAGTTTTTAGTTTAAGGCCTACAGATATTCCTAACCTACACAGGTAATATTGGAGTTTGCTAGTACAATTATCCAGCCTTGAGTAACAGAATTAAGGGTTTCTCTATTAGACACAGAGGTCATACTAGTAAAAGAATTTTGCAGGATCAGATGGTATTAAATTATAACACTGTATTTTATGGGGAGGGACAACTGTAACCCTAAATGTTAAATATTAAGTTGACAGTCCTGATAACTGGGGATATTTAAGACTGGTGAGGGAACTTCTATACAGTGACATGTTCCAGCTGCTGCAACATTTATTCAGTACTCATGTATTTTGTTTCTCTCATAGAAGAACCCATCCCCAGATGACTTTACAACCTGTACTTCCCCAACCAGACTTCAAACCGAACTGACTTCGAAAAGGCAACTCATGTCTCTCAGACCGTACACCCTCACGTCACCCTCTCTCAGCTCAGAAGAAGTCAAAATGAGTGACGCCTCGCTTCTTACTACAATGGAGCCAAAAATAAATAGACTATCAATATAAGTAATTAATTAAGTCAGTAAAATCAGGGAGACCGGTTTTGGGTGAGTTCAAAAAATGGGGAGACTGTTACCTGAGGAATTAAATTTCCCTCAGTGCTCGTCCCCTACCCTATCAAAGATTTGAAAGGGACACATTAGAAAATGGGGGAATGATAGACCCAACCTGATATTTTATTTAAATTGGAGCCATCTTGACACAAAGCCATGAAAAGATAATTTTGGCTTAACTATAAATTACAGCAAATTCTGAACCTGCTTTGAATGCCTGCCCATGCCTTGAACTCACCCATGCATGGCTCTCTGACCAGATAACAGCCCTCTCTGAAACTTTATTTACACCTCATAAATATTGGCCTTCCCTGGCCAGATGACACTCTCTGAGGCTCTAATGGTTCTCATAAATTCTGATGTTGGGGCCAGCAAAAAAAAAAAATGTAAACTATCGTTAGTGTGATGCTTGTCAGAGTTCTGTTATCTGTAACCACCCTTTTCTGTAACATTCTGCGCTATAAAGCCATTCTGTAGGAAAGGTGGGGTTGCTCTCTTGTTCCCGCGGTTTTGGGAGGGAGACACAGCCCGGGTGGTGGAAATAATAAGTTTGCTTTAATTTGATTTTAATTGGAGTCAGTGGTCTTTTCTTGCGTCCTGGTCTAAAAGGTAAACACTCCACCAACATGGAGCTCTGCCTGCCTAAAGACTACTTGAGAAACTGCCTCTGAGGATGGGCACTTGACATATATGTTGTTGTCAGGAGCTTTAGCTTCCATTCTAAGGAGACCATTAAAGCTGAGTCTGCATCTATGTGACCTGGAGGACATTGTTTCTTATTTTCCAAATAACATGAGGCAGCAGTGCTGACTTCTCTCTTTGTAGGTAAACTGTGGCCACTGAAAGCTAAGTGTCTCCGCATGTGGACTGTGAAGCCATTTGGTCATCCTCCACTTTTCATGGTGTTTCTTGCTGCTGCACTGGGAGTTTGGTATTTGCTTCATGAAATACAAGGAGTTCAACTGGGACACAGTGCTGGAGGGAGTCCTGTCACGTGTGGTGGGTCAGGGTCTGCAGGAGAATGCACCAACCAGGCTTCTATTCCACATAGCTTGTCCCCTTAACCATAGCAACCTGATTCTGAACATTGCCCTGAAACATCTCCATATAACAAGATGCCTTTTATGGAGAGGATTCAGACATATACGTGATTCCTGTCTGCACCATGTCAGCCACAAGCCATTTGGAAGTCAATGACAGATCCACATGGCTTGACAAGAGATGCTTTATCACACACCTGCACATCACAGCTCTGGGCCCACTACTCAGCAGCCTCCAACATACTGGTATCTGTGTTATACACCGTTTTCATGAAACCCAGTCAATCAAGGCACTGTCTGGTACCTTCATGATCAGCAACAGGACATCCAAAGATTCTCCAGGGCCACCTGGTCATGGGAATTTCAAAAATTTCATGGTATTTATCTAGCCATTTTTCAAGGATGAATTTGGGGAAACTGTGGGTTTAAATTCATTCAGGAACCATTAAATTTTGAAGAAGCACATTTCAAGGAAAGCTCTGGTGAACTCTCAGAGGCAAGGCTTCCCAAAGAGTGGCCCAAAGGACACATGAAGCCAGGCCCATTGAGGTCTCCAATGTAAGGTCCATGTATGTTTTGACTCTCAACTATGGCGGCCAATCTTTCAGAATAAAATCATGTGATATCCAGGCTGAGTTTGACAGTACTCTTTGGAAAGCCACCCTTTTCTATATCTCAGTTTTCAAGGGTGAATCTCATGCATGGCCACCTAAAATCCCAACACAATTCATGGCAATACTTCTCTGAAGTCAGTTCCATTACTCAGTCTCTATGGGAAATCACACCATAGTTCAAGCTCAGGTGGACCCAGGCATCTTTACCAACCACCACACAGCTGACCACAATTAAAACCAAAACACTCCCACATGGCCCTCATCTTCTTCCACATATACACTCATCATAACCTCTGGCTGGAGGTTTCCATGAGGGGCGCATCCCAAGACACTGTCCAAAATAAGCACACTTGCGCCTCATTTGCCTAAAGTCAGCTTGGCCTGGACACCCTTCCTGTGAACAAAGAGTGATCAATTAGTCCTGCTCTATAACTGCTCCGCTTCTCCAATTTGAGGCCTACTGACTGTCTGGTATAGATTCTTCATGAGAATTTGTGTCATGAGGAAACTCAAGCACCTATCGGCTAGCCTCTAGAGGGCTTTGAAGAACTCATTTGACCCAAAGAATTCCTATTTTCACTTGATGGAGGTCAGAAAGGTTACAAAAGATGGCGAGACACTTCATCCACAAAGACTGCTCTTTTGGCCATTTTGGTTATGAATGCACACTTGGAAACTTTCTTTAGATGCATCAGATGCTGACAATCTAAGCCCCTGCCTCACAAAGGGCCAAGAGGCTGATTCAGCCACATCCCTTTCCAAAGCAATTAAGCAAAAAGTCACAGGTGATGCCCATTCATTTTCGTTTGTAAACTGTTTTCTTCAGGCTTCACAAAGGGGTGGCCTGAGGCAAAGACCTTCCTGACATTCAGGACAACAGAACAATAGGTAAGCAAAAAGCCCAAAGCAGTGTTTCTCCACTGAGACTTTACTGGTCACACAGAATTCTGAGTTTTTGAGATGCTCCCATTCCCTTCAGCTATTAAGTACATGCCGATGTCAGAGAGCTTGGAGGTGGTGCATATCTTGGAAACAAAACCATGAGGCTATTCTGGAGAGTGGCCCGTATTCAAGAAGAAGAGAGAAACTTAGGAAGGTAGTAGGTGTTGCCCATCCATAAGGCAAGCCACTCTCCTTTCTTAAATTGGGCAGGATGAATGCTGGGAAGCTTTCTACCAGACAGGACACAACCATTGATGCATTCTCTTTTCAAATGTCTATAACCATGTATACAGTGGGATACACAGACATAGAAACACTCATGTTGTCAAACAAATTTCTAGAAACATTCCACTCCAAACAAACAAACCGACTTATTCTCAGAACATGAGACTAAACAACAAACTCATAGGGACATCCACAACAGCACCTCCTTCCCCCAAGTATGTCTGTGACTATCCTCAGTGTCCTCTGACTGGTGGGCCATACTATGTTCCCCGAAGTGGCCTGTTCTGTCTCAGATCTGGTCTTCTTTGCCAACTCTTTGAAGTTGTCAGGAGCCATGGTTGAGCCACTACCTGCTTTCTCAGAAAAGGCTTCTATTCAGACCTCTCCTGGCATTTGGCCATCATCACTTAAGTAGGTACCAAGAAAGACTGACTCTGTCCTTGATAAATCCAAACAATTGAGACCACTGGGACTGGGACTGGGACTTCTCTGGGTGCCTGGCAGTCAATCACCAAGGAAGTGTGGTAGGTGACTTCCTTCAGGAAATGAATGAGGTCACTGCCTTGGCAACCACTTTGTACAAACAGTTGCTTCCAAGGGTCCCATGAGATGGAGTCTGCCCCTACTTCCTGTGACACTTACACAAGTTAGAATGGTATATCAACCACAGGCACCCAGGAACAGCTCTCCACACAGGCCTGGGCCTGGTTTGGTCCATTTAATCTACATTAAGAAGAGAGAGGCTGATTCAGTCACATTCCTTCATCCTGACCAGGTTGTTTGACATGGAAGTTGACTTTTGCTCTCTCACATGCTTCATAGGTGCCTACATCTTCTTCAGGGATGATTTCTGCATGGAACTTTGAGGTTCTCAGCAGGTGGAAGATCGCCTACATTCCTGTATTGTAAGATCAACAATTTCCCTGTTCTTTTGTAAAGTTAGATTGAGGGAAGAGTGTATGGTTAAGGTTAATAACAGGTTCGATTTCGATTAGGAATCATTTTGCAGAATAAATAATGGTATTGGAAACCTGTGATATTTACATGAATATGCGGTGAAATATAAGTATGAAAACAGAAATCTAGGTAAGATTTGAAGTCCATAAGGGCGTTGGGTGGCCTGGACCCCATCCTTTGAAGCAGGAATGATCAAATAGCCTTGCTGCTAATACTGCTCTTCTTCTCCAATTTGAGGCCTACTGACTGTCAGGTATATATTCTTACTGTGATTTGGAGTCATGAGAAAACCCAAGCACCTATGGGCTAGCCTCTTCAGGTCTTTGAAGAACTCATTTGACTCAAAGGATTGCTATTCTCACTTGAAGGTAGTCAGGAACTGAAAAGGTCATCGAACGTTGGAGGAAAAGACCAACAAGAAACTGTCTCATGCCAAAAGAAATGGTTTATTGGGGGTCCAGCATCTGGGGCTCAGAGCTCACTCCAGAGGAGGAAAGAAAAAAGATCCCGGAGAACAACTTGAGCAGAGTTTATATACATTCTTTAGAGAGGGCAGGGACTTTACATACATCATAGCCTCCTTTAGGAAATCATCATACGCCGCAGGAAAATCAAATAGCAACTCTAAAACAAGATTAGCACATCCATTGGCGGGAACAGGTCGGGCAGGGGGTGATTTTTTAGCCCTGAGAAGGGGTATACATTTAAACTGGTTGGTTGAAGCCCTGAGATGTATTCGTGCTGAGCTGCAGGGTTTCTGGGAAGGGGTTGTTTAGCTACTAGGTGGTCAGGGAAGATTTCAACACACATCTAATGGGCAGTTCTGGGAATTGTCTTAACTGCCACAGGAATTTCAGGTTCTGAGTGCAGCTTGGAAACTTTACAAAACCTGGTTCTTTACGTTTCAATTTAAATTTCTTTTATTCTTTCATTTTCCACTCCTTTTTCTGACTACTTTTAATCTTAAAAGTAATGAATCATAATTATTGCGGGTTCTCAGATTCTATTTCTGCCAGTGGATAGTATTTTTATCTGATTACCATGAGTTTTTTCCTGCCCAATCTGAACCTGGAGAAAGGAAACTATGCAGTTTAGCAAACAAGGTCCCACATTTAGTAACACCATAAGGATGATCAGGGGTCCAGCTAAGTCTGATTAAAGTTTAGTTAACCAAGAGGACTGGGTAAACCATGACTCAAAACACCCTTGTTGAATCTCCCTTTCTCTCTGGTGCTCCTCAAGGCATTTTCTCAATTTACTCATGGATTCTTTAAAACTCCACTATGGTCAGCATAAAAACAGCATTCTTCTCTCAGTGAAGCACAGATGCCCTCCTCCCTCATGAAGAGGAGGTCTAATCCTTGCCTTTTCTGTAAAACAACCTCAGAGAGAGAGAGTTTAAGGATTCCTGCAAAACTGTGATGGAGGTCTCTAACGTTTTCAAGTCTTGATCTATTGCTGTTTCTAATCGGGCCATTTGTTGTGACCCACGGATCATAGCAGCTGTTCCCGTACCCACTCCTGCAGTAACTCCTATCCCCAGTAGGATGGCTAGAGTAAGAGACACTGGCTCCCGGTGAAATCAGGTTGTTAGTCCCCCTAGTAGACCTTCAAATTATTCTGCATCATCATAGAGCACCCTGGGGAGTATCTGCACCATTACACAATAATTTACAGAGCTATCTAATACCTGGGCTGAAATGCAAGGAGTTCTGATTGTGTGGAGTTCAGTACCATAATGGTTCCTTTAATTAGTTCCCAGGGGGAGGAGTCAGCTGTATTCTGGACTGGGAAAGTAGCAAAGACCGAAACCAGGAAGTATGAGATGGTAGAGGGGTTCTGGTAGATCTAGGCATGGGAGGTTTAGGAGGTTTAATTCCTGGCTTGAGGGGATTGGGCCCTATTGCTGTGGGCTTTTCTTCCTTTTTAAGCTGGATGGTGAACCAGAGAGCAAAGTCATAACCAGGGCCATAAATATAAAATCGCATTCCCCTAGTATTTCCCATAGGCCATGTTGTTCTGAGGTATCCCCTTCCTTTGGAAGTGAAAGTTATTTGAGGGGGTAACATAGACTATTCTTTCCACAGCGAGTTTTTGACACCGCTTGGCTAGCGGCACATTTCTTGGGATCAATCCAGGTGTCATTTGGTCCTACCTGAATCATACTGTCTGGAGAGTTTGGGTTCCACCATGCACTCCCGTTTGTTCACATCCCCAAGATCTACAATAAAAGTCAATGGGTCCTTCACAGGTTTGGGCCTGTTTGCAACTTCGGAAATCAGCTGGGCACACATAAAAATCAAGACTGGCTAGTTTACACCTCAGTTGGGGAGATGACATCCATAATTCATGGGGTAAGGTGGTCTATGTTGCCCTGGTTTGGGTTTGAGTGGGATATGTGTGGGGTCCTCTATGTCAGGGAGATTCCAGTCAGAGAGGCCTATAACAAGCTGACAAATGTCTCGGTGGAGAGATGGCCACCTAGTCCATAAGGCGGCTGAATGTGAAATAGACCACACTACTTGCCCAGTAGGATTTGTAACTTGCCATTGTTGCTGAACAGGCTGATGGGGATTAGGAATGCTGGTGGCCAGGGGAAGAATCCATAGCCCTATCCACACGACAGACACGCAACTTGAGAGGGTTACCAGTCAGTTTCAGTTTCCAGCCGGAATCTGTACAGGGCACACGCTTGAGATGTGAGGCATGTATCCAGGAAGTGATCCCATCCAATTTCACCACTGTAGGTGTTATAAGAAACACCTGGTATGGTCCTTTCCAGCGGGGTTCCAGGGATGACACCTGATGCCGTCTCACGTAGACTAAGTCTCCCACTTGATAACAATGTGGGGTTTCTTTGTCTCCAGGCTGATAAGCAGTGGCCAACTATTTCCACAGGTATCGCTGGGTGCTGGGTTTGTTCAAGGGCTTTAATTCTGTCAAGCAAGGGTGTGTGAAAGGAATCATTAAGTCTCGAGTTGGGGTTAGGTCCCTTACTGGAGGAGGGGCACCATAGAGAATTTTATAATTGGTGAGGTTACACAAAGAGGCATAGAGGTTATTTCTTGCAGGAAACAGTGCATAAGATAGGAGCATAGTCCAATATTTTATGCCGGTCTCCAGGCTTAATTTCGTTAAGGTCTCTTTGATGGTTCTATTCATCCTTTCTACCTGTCCTGAGCTCTGGGGTCAATAAGCACAATGTAACTCCCAATTAATCCCCAGGGTCCTGGCGAATCCCTGACTTACTTGGGCTACAAATGCCGGTCCATTGTCGGACCCTATTACCTTAGGCAAGCCGGACCTTGGAAAAATGTCTTCTAGGATCTTTTTGACCACCATCTGAGCCGTTTTTTTCTTCATGGGGAAGGCTTCGACCTATCCTGAAAAAGTACCTACAAAGACTAGGAGATATTTAAGTCCATAACTTGCTGGCTTAATTTGAGTAAAGTCCACTTCCCAGAATTGTCCTGGTCTGGTTCCTCATAAGTGCTTCCTGCAGGAAGCTTGGATGGGTAACTATTAACTAATTGACAGACACTTGACAAGCTCTAGTCACCTGCTCAGCTATTTCTTTCCTCTTTGAGTCAGTCAATAATAAGTCCTTTCTTCGGTCCTTTAAGAGTGCCTACAACTTCTTTGAGTCTAAGTGGGTGAGCTAGTGTAAGTCTTTGACATAAAGGTGGGCTTTTTGAAATTGTAAACTTGGCTCTGTAGGGTCCCAGAGTTCTGTATCTGTCTCCTCAGATGATAAGTTGCCTGAAGGTTCCGGAGCTGCCAAGTCTCCTGATTTTTGTTCCCCCCCATGTGGAAAAAGTTAACAGAGTCACTTCGTTTAGGGCTGCCAATTAAGCTTCCTCATCTGCCCTTCTGTTTCCAACCACCACGGGGTCATTTCCCTTCTGGGGCCCTGGACAGTGCCCTATAGCTAGTTCTTTAGGGCCCTGCACTGCTGAGAGAAGGTGGAGGATCTCATCTTCATTCTTTATTTCTTTCCTGGAAGAGGTTACTATTCTCTTTGCTGGTAAATAGCCCTGTGCACATGAGCAGTGGCAAATGCATAGCGGCTGTCAGTGTATATGGTTGCCCTTTTGCTTGTTGCTAGTTCCAATGCTTTCGTAAGAGCAATCAGTTCTGCTTTTTGGACTGATGTCCCTTCTGGGAGACCAGAGGACCAGATGACATTAGTTTTGCTAAGTACTGCTCATGCAGCCCGCCGCTTACCGTCTTGGAGAAAGCTGCTGCCGTCCGTAAACCATACGACTTCAGGGCGAGGCAGTGGCTGATCTTTCAAGTCTTGTCGTATACTGGTTTTCTCTGCCAGTATGTTTTGACACTCATGAGCGACGGGTCCTGATGATACTTCTGGCAGCAGTGTAGCCGGGTTGAGTGGAGGAGGGGGTCCCAGCATTATACTGTCTTTGTCAAGCAAGAGGCTCTGGTAGTGCTTAATTCTGGAGTTTGATAGCCACCTCTCTGGAGGCTGGCAGATGATGCTCTCCAGGGCATGGGGGACTATAATGGTGAGCTTCTGTCCCAACGTTCATTCATGAGCATCTTTTATTAGAAGGGCTGCCACTGCTATAGCTCTTAAGCAAAGGGGCCACACGCTAGCCACTGGGTCCAGTTTTTTTTATAAGAATGCTACTAACCATTTCCAAGGACCCAATGTCTGAGTGAGCATTCCCCGTGCTATTCCTTTCTTTTCTTCTATGTAGAGATTGAAGGGTTTATCTACATCTGGTAGTGCTAAGGCTGAAGCAGAGAGCAGCACCTTTTTTTTGACATTATCAATAGCTTGTTTGTACTTAGGGGTACATTGGAAGTGGGCATCCCCTTTTATCAGAGTGTATAAAGGTGCAGCCAGAGATGCGAACACAGGAATCCATAACCTGCAAAAGCTGGCAGTCCCAAAAAACTCTCTGAGTTGTCTCTTATTAGAAGGGGGAGGTATCTGCACAATGGTTTGTTTTCTGGGCTCAGTGAGCCATCGTTTGCCACTCCTAAGAGAATAACCCAGGAAGATTACTTCTTGCTGACAAAAGTGGGCCTTTTGGCAGAAGCCCTATATCCAAGCCGAGCAAGCTCGAATAATAGTGCTTGGGTCCCAGACTCAGAGTTCTCCTTGGTGTCGGCTGCCAGTAGCAGATCATCCACCTATTCGAGTGGGGTGACTTCAGGGTGGGCAGTTCTGAAGTCGTTGAAGTCCCTGTGGAGGGCTTCATCAAAGAGAGTGAGGGAGATTTTGAACTCCTGTGGGAATCTAGTCCCGGTTAATTGGCCAGATGTTCCAGTTTTTGGGTTTATCCACTTGAAAGCAAACAGCAACTGACTGTCCTTATGTAGGGGCAAGCAGAAGTAAGCATCTTTTAAGTCCAGCACAGTGTACCATTCCCGCTCCAGATTCAGAGTGCTAAGCAAATTATATGGGTTGGGTACTGTGGGGTGAATGTCCTGCACTCTGTTGTTGATCTCTCTTAGGTCTTGAACAGGATGGTAGTCCCCAGTTCCTAGCTTTCTAACTGGTAGCAGCGGGGTATTCCAGGCTGATTGACAGAGCCTTAAGACCCCAAGAGTCAGGTATTTCTGAATATGGGGCCTTATCCCATCCTTAGCTTCTTTTCTTAGGGGATATTGTTTAACACTGATTGGAGAGGCAGAGGCTTTTAATTATACTGCTATTGGAGGTTGTTTAAGGGCTAGACCTAACCCAGCAGTTTCTGCCCAGACATTAGGATAATCTTTTATCCATTTCTGTGCGAGTTTGCTTTGTTGATCAGTCCTAGGGGACACGAAGAGTGATGTTCACCTTCTACAGACATAGTCAAAGCCGTGACTATGGGAGCTTTTACTGAAGGCTTTAGAAACTCCACTTGGGGACCATCAGGGATAAAGGTTATTCTAGACCAGAGTTTGGTAAGCAGATCCCTGCTCATCAATGGGGCTGGACATTCTGGGATTACTAGAAAAGAGTGTGGACTTTTCCATTTACTAGGTTCATAATCCTCTTTTTTGTCCAAGCCTGATATCTACTGCCATTAGCCCCTTGAACTAGGGACCATTTATTTATTTATAGGGGGCCCAGTGGGGTCTTAAGGGCTGAGTATACTGCTCCTGTATCCATTTCAAAGTTCACTGGAATCCCCTCCACTTCAAATGTTACCCTGAGATCGGGGAGGGGATCCAAGCCCGGACTTTCTTAGTCCTCTTCTAGAGTCAGCATGGCGGGCTCGTGTGGCTGCTCCTTTTTGGGCCACTCTTTGGCTCAGTGTCCTTTTTCTTTTCAGTAGGCACATTGATCTGATGCCAGGGGCAGCCTTTGGCGTGGGCCCAGGTATCCCTTTCTGTCTCCCTGCATTTAACCTTCTGGAGTATTTTTTGCTGTGAACAAAACCTTAGCCAATGCTTTAGTCTGCCTTTTGCTCCTTTCATCCTTCTTTTGTTCCCTTTCCTTCTCTCTCCTCTGTTCCTTCTCCTCCTCAATTTCTCTCTTATAATATACTGTCTCAGGTTCTCTGACTAAATCTCTTAACATCATATCTTGTAATCCATCTAGACATTGTAACTTTCTCTTAATATCTAGGGCAGCCTGCTCGATAAAGGCCATTGCAACAGATGCCTTTTGGTCCTCTGCCTGAGGATCAAAAGAAGTATATTTCCTTTATGCTTCCATAATTCTCTCCTGAGACATACAGGGAGACTCATTAGGCCCTTGGATAATCTCTCTTACATTGGCCAAATTAGTCGGCCCTCTGGCGGTCGCTTGGTGACCCGCTATACCCGCTATTAGAGCCCAGCGATAAGTGGACAGATGCTACCTACCTTCAAAGTTGTTGGGTTCCCAGTTGGGACGGTTCATTGGCCCGTAGGGACAGAGAGGGAGCATCACAGGGGATTCTGAGTTTTCTATTATCCATCACCGCCGGGTTCCTTTAGGTGGCCCTGCTTCCTCCAGGGGAGGAGGGGCTGCTGCTGCTGCAGGGAAGTCCCCTGGAGGGCTTGAGTCTGGCCCAATTGCCTCTAGCAGCTGAGAGGCTGAGTCAGTGGCGGGAAGATCATCTGGAACATGTTGGGGGTTGGGGAGCGAGGGTAGAGAATGAGGAGGGGGAAGAGTATCCAGTCTTGTGACTCAGGGAGAATGGTGGGGAGAGCGGGAGTTGTGGAAGGTCTGAATGATATAATCATGAGGGAAGGGGTATATGTCTGTTGATCTGGGTGGCCACGTGGCCCCAGCTAAAAGACAATATCTCTGACTTTTCGGATTAGAGGGAAGTGGAAGGATCCTTCTGGTGGCCATCCGACTCCCAGGATGGGCCATTCTGAAGCTCAGAGAGTCTGCCAGCTCTGGCGTTTTACTGAAAAAGAAAGATTCTGGGCCCTTGAGCGGACATCAGCCCAATGATCAAGGGTCAGGGACAGAGGCATAGAAGGGCTTTGTCCCATAATGGAAGTTACTCAAACAGGGACAGTGAAGACACAAACTCGACACACACAATGACAAACAGTAAACGTTTACCATGAGTCCAAGACAACGATTAGAACTGAGTAACTGGCAAAACCTGATGGGTTAGACAATAAATACAGACAGTAAACTCAACCTGAGTTCAGGACAATGAACAAAACTGAGTAGCTGGCAAAACCTTTTGGGCTGGAAAACCGAATCCTGAAGCAAAATATAACCCAGTTGAGGAAACTACTATTCCTTGATTTCCCTAGTCCTCTGGAGTGCCCCCAGGGACGTGACCTTTGGCTCTGTGACACTTCTGTCAGCCAACATAGGAGAGACCTAATGCCCTCACACACAGCAACTTTGCCACGCCTTAAACGGAAACCCAAAACAAGAAACAGGGGCCTTACTTACCCTAAGAGAAGTCAGTTGGCGTCTTTTGTCCGCTGCTGCCGAATATCTCACCTGGGGCCTCCAGATGAAAAGGTGGGGCGAAGGTCGGAGAAAAACACCACCAAGAGACTTTCTCATGAAACAGAAAAGGGTTTATTGGGGGTCCAGCATGCTGGGGCTCAGAGCTCACATCAGAAAAGCAAACAACAAAGAGCCCAGAGAACAATTTGAGCAGAGTTTATATACATTCTTTAGAGAGGGCAGGGACTTTACATACATCATAGCCTCCTTTAGCAAATTACCATGTACCCTGGGAAAATCAAATAACAACTCCAAAACATGATTAGCACATTCATTGGCGGGAACAGGTCGGGCAGGGGGTGATTGGTCAGCCCTGTGAAGGGGTAGACATTTAAACTGATTGGTTGAAGCCCTGAGATGTATATGTGCTGAGCTGCACGGTTTCTGGGAAGGGGTTGTTAAGTAACAAGGTGGTCTGGGAAGATTTCAACTCACATCTAATGGACACATCAAAGAATTGTCTTTACTGACTCAGGAATTTCAGGTTCTCAGTGCAGCTTTTAAACTTTACAAAACCTGGTTCTTTACGTTTCAATTTCAATTTCTTTTATTCTTTCTGAACATTACAAAGGAAGGCCAGAGACTTCATCCACAATGGCTGCTCTTTTTGCCATTTTGGTTTTGGATGCATGCATGGGATCTTTTTTAGATCCATTTTGTGCTGATATTCTAAGCCACAGCCTCACACAGGGTCAAGAGGCTGATTAAGACACATCCCTTTCCAAAGCAATTACTTCTCTGAGGTCAGTTACAGAACTTAGTCTCTGAGCAGAATCACACCAGAGTTCAAGCCCAGATGGACCCAGTCATCTCTTCCAACCGCCACACAAATGACCACAATTAAAACCAAAACACTCCCCCAAGGCCCTCATCTTTTTGCATATATACACTCATCATAACGTCTGGCTGGAGGTTTCCATGAATGGCGCAGTCCAAGAGAGTGTCCAAAATAAGTTCACTTGCCCCTCATTTGCCGAACCTCAGGGTAGCCTGGACACCCTTCCAGTGAACCAGAATTGATCACATAGGTCTGCCGTTAATACTGCTCTGGTTCTCCAATTTGATGCCTACTGACTGTCAGGTATAGATTCCTTATGTGATTTGGAGTCATGAGAAAACTGAAGCACCTCTGCAGGGATTGGAAGAACTCATTTGACACAAAAGATCACTATTCTCACTTGATGGACATCAGGAAAATAACAGAGGAAGGTGAGAGACTTCATCCACAATGACTGATATTTTTGCCATTTTGGTTTTGGATGCACACATTGGATCTTTCTTTAGATCCATCAGGCACTGAGAATCTAAGCCATAGCTTCACAAAGGCCAAGAGGCTGATTCAGACACATCCCTTTCCAAAGTAATTAAGCAAAGAGCCACAGGTGATGCCCATTTATTTCCATTTTAAAACTGTTTTCTTCAGGCTTCACAAAGGGTGGCCTGAGGCAAAGACCTTCCTGACACTCAGGACAACAGAACAATAGGTTAGCAAAAGGCCCAAAGCATGGTTTCTCCACTGAGACTTTCCTGGTCACAACTGATATCTGAGTTTTCTGAGATGCTCGCCATTCCCTTCAGCTAACCAGTACATGGCCATGTCACAGAGCTTGGAGGTGGTACATATCTTTGACACAAAAATATGAGCCTATTCTGGAGAGTGGCCAAAATTCAGGAAGAAAACAGGAAATTAAGAAAGTTGTAGGTGTTGCCTTTCTATAAGGCGAGCCAAAGTCCATTCACAAATTGGGAAGAATGAATGCTGGGAAGCTTTCTACTAGACAGGACACATCTATGGATGCATGCTCTTTTCTAATGTCTACAACCACAGACACACTGGGATACACAGACCTAGAAACACTCACCTTGTCAAAGGACTTTCTAGAAACAGTTCACTCCAAACCAAACAAACAGCCTTTCCTACCTATTCTCAGAACATGAGACAAAACCACAAACTCACAACCACACTCAAAAAGTCACCTCCTTCCCCCAAGTAAGTCTGTGACTATCCGAAGTGTCCTCTGACTGGTGGGCCATACTATGTTTCCCCAAAATGGCCTTTCCTGTATCAGATCTGTTCTCCTTGTCCAACTCTGTGAAGTTGTCAGGAGCCTGTGCTGACCACTACCTACTGTCTCAGGAAAGGCCCATTTTCAGAGGTCTACTTGAATTTGTCCATCCTCAAATCTTTAGGTACCAAGAAAGACAGACTCTGTCCTTGTTAAATCCAAACAAGTGAGCCTACTGGGAATGGGACGGGTACTGGCTCTTTGTGCCTGGCTTCCTGGATCCCAAGTTCAGAGACTTCCATCCCCCAAGAAGTGAGGGAGGTCAATTCCTTCAAGAACGGAATGAGGTCACTGCCTTGGCAACCACTTTGTCCTAACAGTTGCATTCAAGGGTCCCTTGAGATGGAGGCTGCCACTACTTCCTGTGACACTTTCAGAAGTTAGAATTGTATATCAAACATAGGCACCCAGGAGAAGCTCTCCACACAGGGTTGGTTTGGTCCATCTTCTTTATATCAAGAGGAGAGAGGCTGATTCAGATACATCCCTTCATCCTGACTAGGTTGTTTGCCTTGGAAGATGACTTTTGCTCTCTCAGGCCCTTCATAGCTGCCTAAATCTTCTCCAGGGATCATTTCTGCATCAACCTTTGAGGTTCTCAGCAGGTGGAAGATCCCGTACATTCCTGTATTGTAAGACCAACTCTGTCCCTGCTCTTCTGCAAAGTTAGATTGAGGAACAGTGTATGGTTAGGGTTAATAACATATTCTATTTGGGTTAGGAATTATTCTGCTGGACAAATAATGGTATTGGGTACCTGCGATATTCAAAAGAATATATAGGTGAAATATAAGTATGAAACCAAAATTCTAGGTAAGATTTGAAGCCAGAAGGACATTGGGCCCTTTAGTGGTATACTTAGCTTTGAATTATGTTCTGCACAGATGTCTCAGATAAATCAATATGCAATGGCATAGGACCTTGTACCTTGGATGATTGAATGTTCAAGAGAACATCCAGTCAAAAAGGAATAGTCGGTAGGAATAGGAAGATGGTCAGTAGGTTTAGAAAAAAGACTGAGTATAGGATTTGGACAAAAGGTTCATTAGCAATAGGGTTTCGGGTAGAGAGTGAAAGTAAATATGAGCACATATAAAGAGTCAGTCACAATGATGAACTGGGGAAAAATATGTAGGAAAGCAGATATTAATAGAGACATTAGGAAATCAGACAAAGTATAATGTGAGTGATAGGATTAGGCATTTTCAATATGGTTGAGGTGGAATATATAATCTTAGGAAGAAAGAAATATGTAGTCACCAATAGGATTGACATTTGAGAGCATTAGGCAACCAGGACATGGTTGTTTTTAGTAATCCATGCTCACTTTTCATTTTGCTCTGGTGAAAGGTTAATAAAATAGGTATTTGTCACTTCCTGTTTTTCTTTATGCTTAACAAAACACTGTTGAAATCTTGAGAACTGTTTGCTAATTTTGTTCCCAAAATGTGCTGTCCCCAACTGCCAAACTGCAGAGTGTACTCCCTCACCCGGTTGCACAAAAACTGCCCACTTGCCCTGACCCATCAATTAATTTCCCTCCCTGCCCTCTCCAAAAAATTATATAAGCTCTGTTTAAGTTGTTCTCAGGGCTCTCTGCTCTAGTCAAGTGAGCTCTGAGCCCCAGCATGCTGGAACCCCAATAAACACTTTGCTGTTGCTGAGTGAAAATGGTATACTGTTCTGTACTTAAAAGATGCTTTCTTTTGCTTGCCTCTGCATAAAGATAGTCAGTTGCTGTTTGCTTTCGAGTGGGTAGACCCAGATAACGGAACTTCTGGTCAACTAACTTGGACTAGACTCCCACAGGTGTTCAAAACCTCCCCCAGTCTCTTTGATGAAGCCCTCCACAGAGATCTCAACAACTTCAGAATCACGCACCCCAAAGTCACCCTGCTTTAATATGTGGATGTCCTGCTACTGGCAGCTAACAACAAGGAAAACTGTGAGTCTGGGACCCAAGCACTATTATCCGAGCTTGCTCAACTCGGGTATAGAGCTTCTGCCAAAAAGGCCCAAATTTGCCAGCAAGAAGTAATCTTCCTGGGTTTTTCCCTTAGGGCGGAAATGATGGCTCACTGAGCCCAGAAAACAAACCGTTGTGCAGATACCACCTCCATCTAACAGGAGACAACACAGAGAGTTTCTTGGGACTGCTGCCTTTTCAGGTTATGGATACCTGGGTTTGTGTTCTTAGCTGCTTCTTTATACCCGTTGTTAAATAAGGATGCCCAATTCCAATGGACCCTTGAGCACCAGCAAGCTTTTGATAACATTTAAGAACACTGACGCTGAACTCCTCAACTTCACTGAGCCCAGCCTGCAATTTCAGAAAGCCCTACACTACGTTAAAAATGTACATCAACTTACTCACCTTGGTTCAAAGAAACTGCAGGCATTCCTGAAAGATCAGGAACAGAGATTTCGACTAACTTACTCACAGTGAAAAAAAATAACTGAACGGGTAACAAAAGCCTGTCGGTTCTGTCAATTGGTTAATGCTTACCCTTCCAAGCTTCCTGCAGGAAAGCACCTACGATGAACCAGACCAGGACAATTCTGGGAAGTAGACTTTACTGAAATTAAGCCAGCAAGGTATGGACTTAAATATCTCCTAGTCTTTGTAGATAAATTTTCAGGATGGATTGAATCCTTTCTCACAAAAAAAAAAAAAAAAAAAAAAAAAAACCGGCTCAAACGGTGGTCAAGAAGATCCTGAAAGATATTAAGATATTTTTTCAAGACAAGGCGTACCTAAGGTAATAGGGTCTGATAATTGAACGGTGTTCATGGCCCGGGTAAGTGAGGGCTTAGCCAGGACCCAGGGGATTAATTGGAAGTTACATTGTGCTTCTAGACCCCAGAGCTCAGGACAGGAAAAAAAAATAAATTGAACCATTAAAGAGACCTTAACGAAATTAAGCTTAGAGACCGGCATAAAATATTAGACTATGCCCCTGCCTTATCCACTGTTTCATGCAAGAAATACTCCCTCTGTTTCTTTGTGTAAACTCACCCCCTATGAATTTCTCTATGGTGCACCTCCTCCAGTAAGGCATGTAACCCCAACTCTAAGACCTAACGATGCCTTCCACACCCCCTTGCTTGACAGAATTAAATCTCTTGAAAGAACTCAATGATACCGGTGAAAACAGCTGACAACTGCCTTGCAACCTGGGGACAAGGGGACTCCACATTGATATCAAGTAAGGGACTTCATCTACATAAGACAACATCAGGTGTCATCCCTGGAACCCTGCTTGAAAGGACCATACCAGGTGCTAATTATAACACCTACAGCGGTAAAAGTAGACGGAAACACTTCCTGGATCCATGCCTCTCATCTCAAGCCTGCGCCTCTTACCAGTTTCTTTCTGGAAACTGGGAAAGACTGGTAACCATTTCAAATTGCATCTTCGCTATGTGGATAAGGCTGTAGACTCTCCCCTTGGCCACCAGTACACCTAACGCTCATCAGCCCGTTCAGCAGCGATGGCTTATCACAAATCCTACTAGACAAGAAGTATGCTCTAACTCGTATACAGCTCCCTTAGGGACCTGGTGGCTAGCTCTCCACCCAGACATTTGTCAGCTGGCTATAAGTCTTTCCTATTAGGATATCGCTGATGAAAATCCCACTAAAATTCAATTAAATCCCTTCCATACCATAGATAATGGAAACAAACATTAGGGATTTAGGGAAACGTGAGCCAGATGCAGGTTGGCTAGACTAGATTAGTATGTTTGCCCAGCAGACTATCAAAGCCACAAACAGCCATGGCTGTGTGGAGGGAAAGCCAACTTCTTCTGTAAGTGATGGGGATTTGAGCATACAGGGGCAGCCTGGTGGAACGCAAAATCCTCATCAAATTCAGTACACAGCATTGGCCATATTACCAATTAGACAACCAAAACTGATGGCCCCCAGAGGAGTCTCTAGATCCTCAAATTCTGTGTTACCTTTTTAACTTCTGCAAGTGCTCAAGAGGATGAAAGGAAATTCCCCTATGTGGAGGCCTTTTACCTCCTTCGCTCACTTCCTGAACTATGCATCTCCAATAGATCCTCACCCTCAGGCTTCTGCTCCAGACTCTCTACTGTCAGTCCCACCTCAGCAACCTGATTTCTCTCCTCCAGTTACTAGATCAAAAACCCAAACCTCCGCCAGTTCTCAGATCATTGCTCCCTTGCTGAGGTAGCAGGTACTGAGGTACCCCTCTAAACACTCACTCCTCTCTTCTCCTGTCAGTGCCTACACCCGGTCTCCCCAGGTCCTCTTACCAGGTAACCCAAAGCTCAAACCAGCTGAGAAGAGCCCTCAGACCCCTATCCATGATGTAATAAAAATGGCCTTTAAAGTTGCTTTGTCATCACTGAAAACAGGTTACTAAGAATTTAAAATCCATCCCAGGCTTTCTGGGATACTCACTCCCGTCTTCCCCTCTGTTCTACCTGTTCTACTGCTCAAGATTTTGTTCCTAGGAAAATCCCAAACCCCTTTTTCATTATGCTTTTACATCTCTCTTTTCTCATTCTCAGATCCCCGGAGCTGCTCTCATTCCTCGCCTTCCCCGTCTTTCCCCTCTATACCAGGCCCACAGAAAAATCTTAACTGAACTTCTCCAGAAGTCTTCACCATGGATGACTTTAGAACTTTCAGCAAAAGAGTCCCTATAAAAGAGTTCAGTGTAGATAAACTTGCTCTTTTTCTGTTGCCCTGTTATACTTGGCCACTGCTTGGAAAAATCAGCACTTCTAAGCTAGACAACCCCTTAATAGTTTTTCACACAATATGTGAACAAGGCCTCTGGCCTTGAGCTGGGGCTTCACAGAGATGGCTACATTTCTAAAATAAAAAATACCAACTGGGCTTCATGGTAACAGCTGAAGGAGGATAAAAGAAAAGGAAGAAAAAGCTCTCCCCCTCCCAGGTGTCCTTGAAAAATTAACTTGCCCAGAACAGAGGAAATAACAGAAAAAAAAATCTTTTTGTGAAGTTCTGCTGACTGTGAACTTCTGAGCCCCTTTTCTTTCATGTTGGGTACAAAATTCTGAAACTACCTAAACTTGGGGTTCAGGGCATTAATTGATTACAACAGAAGCAATGCACTCTGAATCCGGTTGCAACCAAATAGCACTGTTTCCCTGTTTTCGGTGCTATCTTAGGTGCCTTGCCTTGTCTGTCCCTACAACAGTATAATTCTATATACTTAAACATTGTTTATGTTTTCATGAAATGGTCAACAGATGTGATTAATTGTGTAATGGTGCAGATGTTTCCCAGAGTGCTCTATAATGATGCAGGTTCATTTGAAATTCAAACAGGCGGGCATACAACACGGTTCCGCTGGGAACATATATCCCTAACTTTAGCCATCCTATTAGGAATAGGAGTTGCTGCAGGGGTGGGCACAGAAACCCCTGCCCTAGTCCATGGGACACAACAAATGACCCAATTAGTAGCAGCAATAGAACAAAACTTAAAGATAGTAGAAACCTCCATCACAGCTTTGCAGGAATATTTATCCTCTCTGTCTGAAGTTGTTTTACAGAACAGTCGAGGGTTGGACCGCCCATTCATGAGAGAAGGGGGCCTTTGTGCTGCATTGAGGGAAAAATATTGTTTTTATGCCGACCATACTGGAGTTGTAAAAAAAAATGAGTAAATTAAAAAGACACCTTGAAGAGCGTCACTGAGAGAGGCCCAAAAAGGGTGGTTTGATTCTGATCCATACATTCCCTCTGGTTAACTACGTTTTTATCAACCATGGCCGGTCCAATAAAAATCCTCATATTACTGCAAAGTATAAAACCCTGTTTGCTCAAACGTGTAATTTTTTTTCTCCAAGCTCAAATTGGACAAGTTAAACTTATGGTAATAACCCACTTGCAGACATAGAATGTGACACCAGCCTTGATCACTTTTATAATTATAAGTAGCCAGAAGAAGAAGTGGGGAATGAAAGGTTAACAAAATAGGTACTTGTAACTTCCTATTTTTCTGTATGCTTAACAAAACACTGTTGAAATATTGAGAACTGTTTGCTAATTTTGTTCCCAGAATGTGCTGTCCCCAACTGCCAAATTGCAGAATGTATTCCCTCACCCGTTTACATGCAAACCGCCCACTCACCATGACCCATCAATAAACTTCCGTCCCTGCCCTTTCCAAGGAAAGAATATAAGCTCTGCTTAAGCTGTTCTCAGGGCTCTCTGCTCTATTTCTGTGAGCTCTGAGCCCCAGCATGCTTGACCTCCAATAAACCTTTTGCTGTTGCATGAGACAGTCTCTTTGTGGTCTCTACCTCTGATTCTCGCACGAACATTACTTGAATGATTGAATGTATAAGAGAAAATCCAGTCAAAAAGGGATAGCCAGTAGGATTAAGAAGATAGTCGGTAGGTTTGGGAAGAAGACTTAGTATAGGATTTGGAACAAAAGTTCTTTAGCAATAGGGGTTCTGTTAGAGAGTGAATATAAATGTCAGCACATGAGAACAGTCACAATAATGAACTGAGGAAAATATGTAGGAAAGCAGATATCAATAAAGACATTACTAAATCAGGCAAAGTATAAAGTGAGTGATACAATTAGACATTTTCAACAGGGTGAGTTTGAATATATAATCTTAGGAAGAAACAAATATGTAGTCACCAATAGGATTGACATTTGAGAGCATAAGGCAACCTTGAAATGGATTATTTTTGTAAACCATGCTCACTTTCTATTTAGGCTTTGGTACAATCTAAGTGTGACCTTTGCATTTGTGTCCAGAATTTTACTGTGATAAAATATATATGTAGATCTGGTGACACAAGTATTTCTTCCACCACTTCTGGGAGCAATATTTTGAAGGCATATAAATGGGTATTGGGTGTACAAAGAGGTGTACACTGTGTCCATGAATATAGAGATAATGCATGAATAGACCATACAGTGAATCAATAATATAACTGTTTCCACTTTAAATTATGGATTGAATTGATATTTGAAAATATATAAGAAATATTATATTGATTTACAATCATTCATTCTAACCAGTTATACATCTAATATTAATATTATGGTTATGGTTTATCATGAAGATATGTTAGTTTTGCTTCAAAAGCGATTATGGAAATCCAAAATAATGTGTTTGGATAGAGTCAGTCACAATGCTGGCAAAATGTGAACAAGGCCTCTGGCCTCAAATTGAGGCTTCACAGAGATGGCTACATTTCTAAGATAAAGAAGTTACCAACTGGACTCCATGGTAACAGCTGGCAGGGAGAAAAAAAAAGAGAAGAAAAAAGCTCTCCCCCTCCCAGGTGTCCTTAAAATGTTAACTTGCCCAGAACAGAGAAAAAAAAACAGAAACAAAAACTGCTTTCTCTGAACTTCTGCAGACTGTGAACTTCTGAGCCGCTCCCTTACATGTTGGGTACAAAATTCTGAAACAACCTAAACTTGGGGTTCAGGGAAGTAACTGATTACAACAGAAGCAATGCCCTTTAAATCTGGTTGCAACCAAATAGGACTGTTTCCCTGTATTCGGTGCTATCTTAGGTGCCTTTCCTTGCCTTGTCCATCCCTTTTCTCATTTAAAGACCAGTCAAGAAACATGGAGAAATACATGTGTTCTGAAGCAGAAAGTGATTGATAGTGAAACAAATGCCTATAAATTTCCTAACTTGTGGATGAAATTTATATCCTATGATGTGCATTAATTGAAGAAATACTAATCTACCAGTGTTGAATAAAAATGAACGTCAAAATACACATCATGTCCGATTGGAATCTACTTGCATTAATATTAAACTGGGTCAGTTACTGTAGAAATATTAGGATTCTTATGCACCATTCACTGAAGTTAGTTTTCAGTACTAGGAAACAAATATGTATTTCAGGTGAATGAATATTTCTAAGAATAATCTTGTGAAAAGTTGATTATAAATCCACATACATGAATATGAATGAATTTGATGAGTGTAAAATAAGACACATATTTCATTTGTTGAAAAATCTGGAGAGTGTATATATATATATATATATATATATATATATATATATATATATATACACACACACACACACACACACACATTAAAAACAGCAATATATATGCCAATTGAAATTTATAATGAAATATATATCATCGACAGATAGGAAAATATTTATTTTACTGAACATGGATTTATGAATAATATTGTTCAAGTAGGAAGATCACCCATAATTTAAATTTTCGGTTCCAACATCGTTTAAGAGGAGTGATCCCTTACAATTTGTATCTGCCAAGTCAGCCACCTCACAAGAATGTACGTGTGGTACCAGGTAGGATTCTATCTGTGCATATAAAAATACAGGTGGTGAATAGGCTACAGAGAAAGGGAGAAAGGAATTCATAGGTGGTTAACTTTAAAAAAACATGGAGAACTATTTCAACAAAAAATTGACTAGATTTATAAATCCTACCCTATATAATGCAAAAGGTAAGTCCAACTATACACCATGCCTCCTCTGAAATGGTTGTATTTTCATTCTGTTTGGGTTATTTTTCTCCATCATATTAGTATTAGTAGTCAGAATATAGTAGGGTAGGGGTTAGTGTCAGGGATTCAGTATTTCGAATGGAAAATTGGAAAATGAATACAATGTGTATGTAAACATGTGCTACACAAAAATGTTTCCACTCTTATCCAGAACAATGCCTTGACAGTACCTTCGCTCCAACTAAAACATCATTAGAGGAGAAGAGTTAGAAAATCAGTGAAAACACATCTTGAATGGAATAGGCTCAGGATTTTGAAACCTTGGACGTGGTAGAGGAGTTTGCAAAAGTAAGGGACAGGGTGAACACTCCACAAACATGGAGTTCTGTTGGACTAAAGACTTCTTGAGAAACTGCCTCTGAATTTGGGCACTTGAAATATATCTTGTTGTCACAAGCTTTAGCTTCCTTTGTAGTGAGACCATCAAACCTGGATCTGCATCTATGTGAACTGGAGGACACGGTTTCTTATTTTCTAATGAAAATGAGGCAGCAGTGCTGAATTCTCACTTTGTAGGTAACCTGTGGACACTGGGGGCTAAGTGTCTCCCAGTGTGGGCTGTGAAGCCATTTGGTCATCCTCCAATTTTCGTGGTGTTTGTTGATGCTGCATTGGGGATTTGGTATTTGCTTCACGAAATACAAGGAGTTCAACTGTGTCACAGTGCTGGAGGGAGTTCTGTGACGAGTGGTGGGTCAGGGTCTGCAGGAGAATGCACCAACCAGGCTTCTATCCCACATAGCTTGCCCCCTTGACCATAGCAACCTGATTCTGAACATTGCCCTGAAAGCTCTCCATATAACAAGATACCTTTACACAGAAGTATCTACTGGCTGCACCATGTCAGTAACAAGCCATTTGGAAGCCAAATGCAGATCCACATTGCCCCACCACATGTTTTATCACACACCTGCCAAGCACTGTTCTAGGCCCACTATTCAGCAGGCTCCAACGTACTGGCATCTCTATTCAACACAAATTTCATGAAACCTAGTGAATCCAGGCACTGTCTGGTGTACTCAAGATCAGCATCAGGACATTCAAAGGTTCTCCAGTGCCACCTGGTCTTGGGAATTTCAAAAATTTCATGGTATCTGTTTAGCCATTTTTCAAGGATGATGTTGGAGGCACTGTGGGTTTCAATATATTCAGGACCTGTTAAATGGTGAGGAAGCTTATTTCAATGAAAGCTCTGGGGAACTCTCAAGGGCAAGGCTTCCCAAAGAGTGGCCAAAAGGTCGCATGAAGCCAGGCCTATTGAGTTCTACAATGTGAGGTCCATGTGTTTTTTGACTCTCAACTATGGCTGCCAAGTTTTTCAGAATAAAATAATGTGATTTCCTCACTGAGATTCCCAGTGATCTGTGGAAAGTCAATCTGGGCCTAGATCTCAGTTTCCAATGGTCACTCTCATGTGTGGTCTCCTAAAATCCCAAAACAATTGATGGCAATACTTCTCTGAGGTCTGTTCCAGAACTCAGTCTCTAAGGGGAATCACACCAGAGTTCAAGCCCAGGTGGACCCAATCATCTCTTCCAACTGCCACACAAATGACCACAATTAAAACCAAAACACTCCCACACGGCCCTCATCTTCTTCATAACCTTTGGCTGGAGTTTTCCATTAGGGGCGCAGTCAAAGACAGTGTCCAAAATAAGCTCCCTTGTCCCTCATTTGCCTAAAATCTCAGTGGCCTGGACACCCTTCATGTGAACCAGGAGTAATCAAATAGGTCTGCCATTAATACTTTTCCACTTCTACAATTTGAGGCTTTCTGACTGTGGGGTTTAGATTCTTTATGTGATTTGGAGTCATGAGAAAATCCAAGCACACATGGGCAAGCTTTTGCAGGGATTTGGAGAATTCTTTTGACCCAAAGGATCCCTATTCTCACTTGATTGAAGTGAGAAACCTTACAGAGGAAAGCTAGAGACTTCATCCACAATGACTGCAATTTTTGCCCTTTGATTTTGGATGCACACATGGGATCTTTCTTTAGATTCATCAGGTGCTGATAATCTAAGCCACAGCCTCACACAGGGCCAGGAGGCTGATTCCGACACATCCCTTTCCAAAGCAATTAAGCAAAGAGCCACAGGTGATGCCCATTCATTTCCATTTGAAAACTGTTTCTTAGGGCTTCACAAAGGGGTGGCTGGAGGCAAAGACCTTCCTGACATTCAGGGCAAAAGAAAAATAGGTAAGCAAAAGGCCCAAAGCAGGGTTTCTCCACTGTGACTTTTCTGGTCTAACTGATATCTGAGTTTTCTGAGGTGCTCGCCAGTCCCTTCAGCTATCCAGTACATGGCCATATCACAGAGCTTGGAGGTGGTACATATCTTTTACTCAAAACCATGAGCCTATTCTGGAGTGTGGCCAGAATTCAGGAAGAAAATAGGAAATTAGGAAGATAGCAGGTGTTGCCCATCCATAAGGCAATCTTCTGCCTAATCATAAATTGGGCAGGATGAATACTGGGAAGCTTTCTACTAGACAGGACACATCCATTGATGCATTCTATTTTCTAATGTCTACAACCACGGACACAGTGGGACACACAGACATAGAAACACTCACCTTGTCACATGACTTACTAGAAACAGTCCATACCAAACCAAACAAACCGCCTTTCCTATCTATTCTCAGAACATGAGACAAAACCAAAAACTCACACCCACAACCACAAAGGCATCTCCTTCCCCCAAGTAGGTCTGTGACTATCCAGAGGGTGGTCTGACTCGTGGGCCATAATATATTCACCCAACATGGCCTGTCCTGTCTCAGATCTGGTCTCCTTAGCCAACTCTGTGAAGTTGTCAGGAGTCCGCGATGAGCCACTACCTGCTTTCTCTGGAAAGGCCAGTTTTCAGAGCTTTCCTGGCATTTGGTCATCCTCACAACAGTAGGACCAAAAAATAATGTCTCTGTCCTTGTTCAATCAAAACAAGCGAGCCCAATGGGACTGGGACTGGGACTGACTCTGGGTTCCTGGCTTCCTGGATCAAAAGTTCACAGTGTTCCATCACCAAAAGTGTGAGGTGTGGTCATTTCTTTAAGGAACTGAATGAGGTCACTGCCTTGGCAAACACTTTGTCCTCACAGTTGCTTTCAATTGACCAATGAAACGGAGGCTGCCCCTACGTCCTTTGAAATTTTCACAAGTTAGAATGGTAGATCAACCATAGGCTCCTGGAACAGCTCTCCACACAGGCCTGGTTTGGTCCATCTTCTCTACATTAAGAAGAGAGAGGCTGATTCCGACATATCCTTTCATCCTGACCAGGATGTTTGCCATGGAAGATGACTTTTGCTCTCTCAGGTCTTTCATAGCTGCCTACATCTTCTCCAGGGATCATTTCTACATGGACCTTTGAGGTTCTCAGCAGGTGGAAGATCACCTACATTTCTGTATTGTAAGTCAAACTCTGTCCCTGTTCTTCTGTAAAATTAGATTGAGGGAACGGTGCATTCTTAGGGTTAATAGCATGTTCCATTTGGGTTAGGAATCATTCTGTGAGATGAATAATGGTATTGGAACATGCAATATTTATAAGAATATATTGGTGAAATATAAGTATGAAAACAGAAATCTAGGTAAGACTTGAAGCCCAGAAGGGCATTTTGCCCTTGATTGGTATACATAGCTTTGAATTACATTCTGAACAGTTTTCTCACATAATTCGATATCGAATGGCAAAAGACCTTGTACCTTGGATGATTGAATGTAGAAGAGAACATCCACTCAAACTGGGATAGTCAGTAGGTTTAGGAAGAAGAGTGAGTATAGGTTTTGGAACAAATTTCATTAGTAATAGGTTTTTGGTTAGAGAGTGAACGTAAATGTCAGCACATGAGAAGAGTCAGTCACATGATGAACAGGGGAAAATATGTAGGAAAACAGATATCAATAGACACATTAGGAAATAAGGCAAAGTATAATGTGAGTGATAGGATTAGACATTTCCAACAGGGTTGAGTTTGAATATATAATCTTAGGAAGAAACAAATATGTAGTCACCAATAGGATTGATATTGAGCATTAGACAACCTGGACATGGATGTTTATAGTAATACATGTTCAATTTCCATTTAGGCTATGGTACAAACATAAGTGTGAGCCTTGCGTTTTGTGTCCAGAATATCACTGTGATAAAATATATATGTAGATCAGGTTACATGAGTAATTCTTCCACCATTTTTTGAAGCAATATTTTGAAGATGTATAAATTAGTATTGGGGGTACAAAGAGATGTACCCTGTGTATATGAATCTAGAGAAAATGCATGAGTAGACCACACTGTGAATTAATAATATAACTAGTTCTACATAAAATAATGGATTGAATTGATATCTTAAAATATATAAGAAATCTTATATTGAAATACTATCATTCATTCCAACTAGTTATACATCTAATGGTAATATTATGGTTATGGTTTATCATGAAGGGTGTGATTTTTGCTTCAAAAGTGATTATGTAATTCAAAAATCATGTGTTTAGAAAGTAGTCTCATGAAACGACCAGTCAAGAAACATGGAGGAATACATTTGTTCTGAAGCAGGAAGTGATTGAAAGTGAAACAAATGCCTATAAATATGCTAACTTGTGGATGAAATATATATCATATTATGTGCATAAACTGAAGAAATAGCAACGTACAAGTCTTGAATAAAAATGAACGTCAAAATACATGTCATGCCCCATAGGAATCTACTTGCACTGATGTAAAACTGAGTCAGTTACTGTAGAAATATTAGGATTTGTATGCATCATTCACTGAAGTTAGTTGTCTGTATTAGGAAACAAATATGTATTTCAGGTGGATGAATATTTCTGAGTATAATCTTGTGAAAAGTTGATTATACATCCACATAAATGAACATAATAGAATTTAGAGAGTGTATAATAAAACACATATATTTTGAAAAATCTGGATAGGAGATATATATATATATATATATATATATATATATATATATATATATATATATATACATACAAAAAAAACAAAGACATTAAAAAGTAGCAATATGTATGCCAATTGAAATTCATAGTGAAATATATATCATCCACGGATGCAAAAATATTTATTATACTGAACATGGATTTATGTATAATGTTGTTCAACTAGGAAAATTAATCCAAAGTGTATGCAAAATTGTGATACAAAAAATCTTTCCACTCTCATCCTGAACAATGCCTTGACTTACCCTCACCTTAAGTAATTCACAATTATATGAAAAGAGGTAAAAAATCTGTGAGTACATATCTGGAATTGAATATGCTCATGATTTCACAACTTTGCAAGTGGTTGATGAGTTTCCAAAAGTAAGGAACAGGGTAAACACTTCACAAACATGGAGCTCTGCTGGACTAAAGACTTCTTGAGAAACTGCCCCTGAGGTTGTGCACTTGAAATATATGTTTTTACCTACCTTTGTTGTGAGACCATCAAAGCTGGGTCTGCATCTATGTGACCTAGAGGACATGGTTTCTTATTTTCCAATGAACATGAGGCACCAGTGCTGAAGTCTCTCTTTGTAGGTAAACTGTGGCCACTTCGGGCAATGTGACTCCCCGTGTGGACTTTGAAGCCATTTGGTCATCCTCCACTTTTTGTGGTGTTTCTTGCTGCTACACTGGGAGTTTGGTATTTGCTTCATGACATACAAGGAGTTCAACTGGCACACAGTGCTTGAGGGAGTCTTGTAACATGTGGTGGGTCAGGCTCTGCAGGAAAATGCACCAACTAGGCTTCTATCCCACATTGCTTACCGCCTTGACCATAGAAACCTGATTATGAACATTGCCCTGAAACCCCTGCATATAACAAGATGCCTTTTCATATAATGGTCTCCTGGCTGCACCAAGTCAGTCACAAGCCATTTGGAAGCCAATGGCAGATCCACATGGCCACAACACAGATGTATTACCACACATTTGCCCACCACTGCTCTAGGCCCACTACTCAGCAGCCTCCAACTTACTGGCATCTCTGTACTACACAATTTTCATGAAACCCAGTCAATCAAGGCACTGTCTGTTATACTTATGATCAGCAACAGGACATCCAGTGGTTCTCCAGTGCCACCTGGTCATTGGGAATTTCAAAAATTTCATGGTGTTTATCTATGCATTTTTCAAGAATGAAGTTGGAGGCACTTTGGGGTTTCCATTCATCTAGGAACCATTACATGGGGAGGAAGATAATTTCAATGAAAGCTCTGAGGAACTCTCATAGGCAAGGCTTCCCAAACAGTGGCCAAAAGGTCACATGAAGCCAGGCCCATTGAGGTCTACAACGTGAGGTCCATGTGTCTTTTGACTCTAACTATGGCTGCCAAGTTTTTCAGAATAAAATCATGTGATATCTTTGCTGAGATTTTCAGTTCTCTGTGGAAAGCCATCCTGGGCCTAGATCTAAGGTTTCAAGGGCAACTCTCATGTGTGGCCTCCTACAATCCCAACACAATTCATGGCAATACTTCTCTGTCGTCAGTTCCCAAACTCAGTCTCTAAGGGAAATCACACCAGAGTTCAAGCCCATGTAGACCCAGTCATCTCTTCCAACCGCCACACAAATGACCACAATTAAAACCAAAACATTTCCACATGGCCCTCATCTTCATCCATATAGACACTCATCATAAACTCTGGCTGGAGGTTTCCATGAGGGGCGAAGCCCAAGACAGTGTCCAAAATATGCACCCTTACCCCTCATTTGTCAAAATTTAGGGTGGCCTGGAAACCCATCCTGTGAACAAGGAGTGATCATATAGGCCTGCTGTTAATACTGCTCTGCTTCTCCAATTTGAGGCCTACTGAATGTCAGGTATAGATTGCTTATGTGATTTGGCATCATGAGAGAACCCAAGCACTTCTGCAGGACTTTGAAGAACTCATTTGACCCAAAGTAATCCTATTCTCACTTGATGGAGTTCAGGACCTAACACAGGAAGACAAGAGACTTCATCCACAATGACTGATCATTTTGCCATTTTGGTTTTGGATGCACACATGGGATCTTCTTTAGATTTATCAGGAGCTGAGAATCTTAGCCACCCCCTCAATCAGGGCCTAGTGTCTGATTAAGACACATCCCTTTCCAAAGCAATTAAGCAAAGAGCCACACGTGATACCCATTCATTTAAATTTGAAAACTGTTTCTTCAGGCTTCTAAAAGGGGTGGCCTGAGGCAAAGACCTTCCTGACATTCAAGGCAACAGAACCATAGGTAAGCAAATGGACCAAAGCAGGGTTTCTCCACTGAGACTCTACTGCTCACACTAATATCTGAGTTTTCAGAGATGTTCCCATTCCCTTCAGCTATCAAGAACATGGACATGTCACAGAGCTTGGAGGTGGTACATATCTTGGACAATAAATCATGAGCTTATTCTGGAGAGTGGCCAGAATTCAGGAAGAAAACAGGAACTTAGGAAGTTAGTAGTTGTTTCCTATCCATAAGGCAAACCACAGTCCATTTATCAATTGTGAACGATTAATGCTGGGAAGCTTTCTACTAGACAGGACACCTCCATTGATGCATTCTCTTTTCTAATGTCTAAAACCACGGACACAGTGGATACACAGACATAGAAACACTTGCCTTGTCAAAAGAGTAACTAGAAACAGTCGACTCCAAACCAAACCAACCACCTTTTCTACCTATTCTCAGAACATGAGACAAAACCATAAACTCACACCCACACACATAAAGGCACCTCCTTCACAAAAGTGGGTCTGTGACTATCCAGAGTGTCCTCTGACTGGTGGGCTATACTATGTTCCTCTCGAAATGGCCTTTCCACTTTCAGATCATGTGTCCTTGTCCAACTCTGTGATGCTGTGAGGAGCCTGCAGTTAGCCACTACCTGCTATCTCAGAAAAGGCCCCTCTTCAGAGCTCAACTGGCATTTGGCTATCCTCACATCAGTAGGTACCAAGAAAGTCTTACTTGTACTTGGTAAATCCAAACAAGTGAGCCCACTGGGACTGGGACTGGGACTGGCTCTCGGTGCCTGGCTTCTTGCATCACAATTTCAGAGAGTTCCATCACCAAGGAAGTTAGCTAGGTCACTTCCTTCAGGAACTGAATGAGGTCCCTCTCTTGGCAACAACTTTGTCCTAACAGTTTCTTCCAAGGGTCCCTTTAGATGGAGGCTGCTCCTACTTTGTGTGACAATTTGACTAGTTAAAATGGTATATCAAAATAGGCACCTGGGAACAGCTCTCCACGCAGGCCTGGTTAGGTGCATCTTCTCTACATTAAGAAGAGAAAGACTGATGCATACACATCCCTTCATCCTGTTCAGGTTGTTTGCCATGGAAGATGGCTTTTGCTCTCTCAGATCCTTCATAGCTGCCTACATCTTCTCCAGGGATCATTTCTGCATCGAACTTTGAGGTTCTGAGCAGTTGGAAGATACCCTACATTACTGTATTGTAAGATGAACTCTGTCCCTGCTCTTTTGTAATTTTAGATTGAGGCAACAGTGTATGGTTAGGGTTAATTACAGGTTCGATTTGGGTTAGGAATCATTCTGCGGGATGAATAATGGTCTTGGGAACCTGCAATATTTATAGGAATATAGAGATGAAATATAAGTATGAAAACAGAAATCTAGGTAAGATTTGAAGCTCAGAAGTGCATTGGGCAACTTATTGTGATACGTAGCTTTGAATTACGTTCTGCATACATGTTTCAGAAAAATCGATATACAATAGCATAGGACCTTGTACCTTGGATGATTGAATGTAGTAGAGAACATCCACTCAAAAAGGGATAGTTGATAGGATCAGGAAGATAGTATGTTTCGGAAGAAGAGTGAGTATAGGATTTGGACCAAAGTTCATAAGCAATAGGGTTTCAGTTAGAGAGTGAATGTCAATGTCAGCACATGTGAAGGGTCAGTCACAATGTTGCACTGGAGAAAATATGTAGGAAAGTAGAAATCAATAGAGACATTAGGAAATCAGGAAAAGTACAAAGTGAGTGAAAAAATTAGACATTTTCAATGGTATTGAGGTTGAATATATAATTTTAGGAATAAACAAATATGTAGTCACCAATAGGATTGACATTTGAGAGCATTAGGCAACCTGGTCATGGATGTTTTTAGTAATCCATGTTCAGTTTCCATTTAGGCTTTGGTACAATCATACGTGTGAATTTTGCATTTTGTGTCCAGAATATTACTGTGATACCATGCATATGTAGATCAGGTGATATGAGTATTTCTTCCACCATTTCTGGGAGCAATATTTTGAAGATGTATAAATTAGTATTGGGGATACAAAGAGGTGTAACCTGTGTCTATTAATATAGAGATAATGCATGAATAGACCATACTGTGAATAAATAATATAACTGGTTCCACTTTACAAAATGTATTGAATTGATATCAGAAAATATATAAGAAATCTTTTATTGATATAAAATCATTCATTCCAACCAGTTATACATCTAATAGTGATATTATAGTTATGGTTTATCATAAAGTGTGTGTCCGTTTTGCTTTAAAAGTGATAAAGGAAATCGAAAATAATGTGTTTGGAAATAAATCTCATGAAAAGATCAGTCAAGAAACATGGAGGAAAACATGTGTTCTGAAGCAGGAAGTGATTGAAATTGAAACAAATCCCTATAAATTTGCTAAATTGTGGAGGAAATATATATCCTATGATGTGCATAAACTGAAGAAATTGTAATGTCCCAGTGTTGAATAAAAATGAACGTCGATATACACATCATGTCCCATAGGAATCTACTTTCCTTGATGATAAACTGTGTCAGTTACTATAGAAATGTTAGGATTTGTATGCACCATTCACTGAAGTTAGTTTTCAGCACTAGGAATCAAATATGTATTTCAGGTGGATGAAATTTTCTGAGAATAATCTTGTGAAACGTTGATTATAAATCCACGTTCATGAACATGAATGAAATTAGGAAGTGTATATAAGACACATATATTTCATATTTTGAAAAATATGGAGAGAGTGTATATATATATATATATATATATATATATATATATATATATATACACACACACACACACACACACACACAGAGAGAGAGAGAGACATTAAAAATAGCAATATATGCCAATCAAAATTCACCATGAAATATATATCATCCACAGATCCAAAAATATTCATTTTACTGAACAAAGATTTGTGTATAATTTTGTTCTCTAGGAAGCTCACCCATAGGTTGAATTTTCAGTTCCAACGGCGTTTATGAGGAGTGATCTCTTCTCTCAATTTGTATCTGCCATGTCAGCCACCTCACAAGAATGTACGTCTAGTACCAGGTAGAATTCTCTATGTGCATATAAAAATATATGTGCTGAGTAGGCTACAAAGAAAGAGAGACAAGAATTCACATATTTGTTATCTTTAAAATCACATGGACAACTATTGCAACAAAAATTGTCTAGATTAATAACTCCTAACCTTTATAATGCAAAAGGCAAGTCCAACTATACACCATGCCTCCTCTGAACTGTTTGTATTTCTATTATGTTTGGGTTATTTTTCTGCCTCATATTAGGATTAGTAGTTAGACACTAGTAGGGTATGGTTTAGTGTCAGGGATTCAGTATTTCAAATGGAAAATTGGAAAATGAATCCAATATGTATGCAAATATGTCCTACACAAAAGTCTTCCCACTCTCATCCAGAAAAATCCATTGACATTATCTTCACCCTATGTAAGATGCAATTCGAAGAGAAGAGTTAGAAAATCTGTGAATACATATCTGGAATGGAAAATGCTCAGGAGTTCACAACCTTGGAGGTGGTAGAGGAGTTTCCAAAAGTAAGTGACTGCGTAAACACTCCACAAACATGGAACTCTGCTGGCCAAAAGCCTTCTTGAGAAACTGCCTCTGAGTTTGGACACATGAAATATATCTTGTTGTCCGGAGCTTTAGCTTCATTTCTGGTGAGACCATCAAAGCTGGATCTGCATCTATGTGACCTGGAGGACATCGTTTCTTATTTTCCATTGAACATTAGGTACCGGTGTTGGTTTCTCTCTTTGTTGGTAAACTGTGGCCACTGGAAGCTTAGTGTCTCTCTGAGTGGACTGTGAAGCCATTTGGTCATCCTGAACTTTTTGTGGTGTTTCTTGCTGCTGCACTGGGAGTTTGGTATTTGCTTCACGAAATACAAGGAGTTCAACTAGGATATAGTGCTAGAGGGAGTTCTGTGACGTGTGTTGGGTCAGGGTCTGCAGGAGAATTCACCAACCAGGGTTCTATCCCACATAGTTTGCCCCCTTGACCATCGCAACCTGATTCTGAACATTGCCCAGAAACCTCTCCATATAACAAGATGCCTTTTCATATAATAGTCTGCTGGCTGTACCAAGTAAGTCACAAGCTATTTGGAAGCCAATGGCTGATCCACATGGCCACACCACAGTTGTATTATCACACACCTGCCCACCACTGCTCTAGGCCCACTACTCAGCAGGCTCCAACTTACTGGCATCTCTATTCCACACCATTTTCATGAAACCCAGCGAATCAAGGCACTGTCTGTAACACTAATGATCAGCAAGAGAACAACCAATGGTTCTCCAGTGCCACTTGGTCATTGGGAATTTCAAAAACATCATGGTATTTATCTATCCATTTTTCAAGAATGAAGTAGGAGGCACTTTGGGGTTTCCATTCTTCCAGGAACCATTACATGGGGAGGACTCTCATTTCAATGAAAGCCCTGAAAAACTCTCACAGGCAAGGCTTCCCAAACAGTGGCCAAAAGGTCACATGAAGCCAGGCCCATTGAGGTCTACAACGGGAGGTCCATGTGTCTTTTGACTCTTAACTATGGCTGCCAAGTTTTTCAGAATAAAATCATGCGATATCCTTGTGAGAATTTCAGTTCTCTGTGGAAAGCCACCCTGGGCCTAGATCTCAGGTTTCAAGGGCAACTCTTATGCGTGGCCTCCTAAAATCCCAACACAATTCATGGCAACACTTCTCTGAGGTCAGTTCCAGAACTCAGTCTCTAAGAGGAATCACACCAGAGTTCAAGCCCATGTGGACCCTGTTATCTCTTCCAACCGCCACACAAATGACCACAATTAAAACCAAAACATTCCCACATGTCCCTCATCTTCATCCATATAGACAGTCATTATAAACTCTGGCTGGAGGTTTCCATGAGGGGCGCAGCCAAGACAGTGTCCAAAATATGCACCCTTGCCACTCATTTGTCTAAATTCATGGTGGCCTGGACACCCTTCCTGTGAACCAGGAGTGATCAAAAAAGCCTGCGGTTAACGCTGCTCTGCTTCTCCAATTTGAGGCCTACTGACAGTCAGGTATAGATTCATTATGTGATTTGGCATCATGAGAGAACCCAAGTACTTCTGCAGGACTTTGAAGAACTCATTTGACCCAAAAAAATCCCTATTCTCACTTGATGGAGGTCAGGAACCTATCGGAGGAAGGCAGGAGACTTCATCTACAATGACTGATCTTTTTGCCATTTTGGTTTTGGATGCACACATGGGATCTTCTTTACATCTATCAGGAGCTGAGAATCTTATCCACAGCCTCAAACAGAGCCTAGTGTCTGATTAAGACACATCCTTTTCCAAAGGAATTAAGCAAAGAGCCACAGGTGATGCACATTCATTTCCATTTGAAATCTGTTTCTTCAGGCTTCTAAAAGGGGTGGCATGATGCAAAGACCTTCCTGACATTCAAGGCAACAGAACCATAGGTAAGCAAATGGACCAAAGCAGGGTTTCTCCACTGAGACTTTACTGCTCACACTGATATCTGAGTTTTCTGAGATGTTCCCATTCCCTTCAGCTATCAAGAACATGGACATGTCACAGAGCTTGGAGGTGGTACATATCTTGGACAATACATCATGAGCTTATTCTGGAGAGTGGCCAGAATTCAGGAAGAAAACAGGAACTTAGGATGTTAGTAGGTGTTTCCTATCCATAAGGCATACCACGGTCCATTCATCAATTGTGCAGGATAAATGCTGGGAAGCTTTCTACTAGACAGGACACCTCCATTGATGCATTCTCTTTTCTAATGTCGACAACCACGGACACAGTGGATACACAGACATAGAAAGTCGCCTTGTCAAAAGACTTACTAGAAACAGTCGACTCCAAACAAAACCAACCACATTTCCTACCTATTCTCAGAACATGAGACAAAACCGCAACCTCACATCCACAAACAAAGGCAACTCCTTCCCAAAAGTAGGTCTGTGACTATCCGGAGTGTCCTCTTACTGGTGGGCCATACTATGTTCTCCACAAAATGACCTCTCCTGTCTCAGATCTTGTCTCCTTGGCAAACTCTGTGATGCTGTGAGGAGCCAACTGCTAGCCACTACCTGCTATCTCAGGAAAGGCTTCTCTTCAGAGCTCTCCTGGCATTTGGCCATCCTCACATCAGTAGGTACCAAGAAGGTCTGACTCTGTACTTGGTAAATCCAAACAAGTGAGCACACTGGGACTGGGATTGGGACTGGCTCTCGGTGCCTGGCTTCTTGCATCAAAATTTCAGAGTGTTCCATCACCAAGGAAGTTAGGTAGGTCACTTCCTTCAGGAACTGAATGAGGTCACTGCCTTGGCAACAACTTTGCCCTAACCATTGCTTCCAAGGGTCACATTGGATGGAGGCTGCCCTTACTTCCTTTGACAATTTGACTAGTTTCAATGGTATATCAAAATAGGCACCTGAGAACAGCTCTCCACGCAGGCCTGGTTACGTCCTTCTTCTCTACCTTACAAAGAGAGAGTCTGATGCATACACATTCCTTTTTCCTGTCTAGATTGTTTGCCATTGAAGATGGCTTTTGCTCTCACAGGTCCTTCATAGCTGCTGACATCTTATCCAGGGATTATTTCTGCATCGAACTTTCAGGTTCTCAGCAGTTTGAAGATACCCTACATTCCTGTATTGTAAGACGAACTCTGTCCCTGCTCTTTTGTAATCTTAGATTGAGGCAACCGTGTATGGTTATCCTAAATAGCAGGTTTGATTTGGATTAGGAATCATTCTGCAGAATGAATAATGATCTTGGGAACCTGCAATATTTATAGGAATATAGAGATGAAATATACGTATGAAAACAGAAATCTAGGTAAGATTTGAAGCTCAGAAGTGCATTGGGCAACTGATTGCGATACGTAGCTTTGAATTACGTTCTGCATACATGTTTCAGAAAAATCGATATACAATGGCATAGGACCTTGCACCTTGGATGATTGAATGCAGTAGAGAACATCCACACAAAAAGTGATAGTCGATAGGATCAGGAAGATAGTCAGTATGTTTCGGAAGAAGAGCTAGTATAGGATTTGGACCAAAGTTCATTAGCAATAGTGTTTCCGTTAGAGAGTGAATGTCAATGTCAGCACATGTGAAGGGTCAGTCACAATGTTAAACTGGGGAAAATATGTAGGAAAGTAGATATCAATAGAGACATTAGGAAATCAGTCAAAGAGTATCAAGTGAGTGAAAAAAATTAAACATTTTCAACAGTTTTGAGGTTGAATATATAATCTTATGAAGAAACAAATATGTAGTCACCAATAGGATTGACATTTGAGAGCATTAGGCAACCTGGTCATGGATGTTTTTGGTAATCCATGTTGAGTTTCCCTTTAGGCTTTGGTACAATCATACGTGTGACTTTTGCATTTTGTGTCCAGAATATTACTGTGATAACATGCATATGTAGATCAGGTGACATGAGTATTTCTTCCACCATTTCTGGGAGCAATATTTTAAAAATGTATAAATTAGTATTGGGGGTACAACGAGGTGTACCCTGTGTCTATGAATATAGAGATAATGCATGAATAGACCATAATGTGAATAAATAATATAACTGGTTACACTTTAAATAATGTATTGAATTGATATCAGAAAATGTATAAAAAATCTTTTATTGATATATAATCATTCATTCCAACCAGTTATACATCTTATGATGATATTACAGTGATGGTTTATCATGAAGTCTGTTTCAGTTTTGCTTCAAAACTGATAAAGGAAATCGAAAATAATGTGTTTGGAAAGAAGTCTCATGAAAAGACCAGTCAAGAAACACGGAGGAATGCATGTGTTCTGAAGCAGGAAGTGATTGAAAGTGAAACAAATGCCTGTATATTTGCTAACCTGTGGAGGAAATATATATTTTATGATGTGCATAAACAGAAGAAATTGTAATGTGCCAGTGTTGATTTAAAATGATCATCAATATACACATCATGTCCATTGGAATCTACTTGCTTTGATGATAAACTGTGTCGGTTACTGTAGAAATATTAGGATTTGTAAGCACCATTCACTGAAGTTAGTTCTCAGGACGAGGAAACAAATATGTATTTCAGGTGGTTGAATGTTTCTGAGAATAATCTTGTGAAAAGTTGATTATATATCCACATACATGAATATGAATGAATTTAGAGAGTGTTTAATAAGACACATTTTTTTCATATTTTGAAAAATCTAGAGAGTGTATATATATAAATATATATATATATATATATATATATATATATATATATATATATATATATATATATATATGTAAAACTCATGGAGAAATATTACAATTAAAATTTGACAAGATTTATAATACATACCCTTGATAAAGCCGAAGGCAAATCCAAGTATATACCATGCCTCCTATGAAAGGCCTGTATTTCTATTCTGTTACGTTTCTTTTTATCCATCATATTAGCATTAGTAGTCAGAGTCTATTAGGGTATGTGTTAGTGTCAGGGATCATTATTTCAAATGAAAATAGAAAAATGAATCTAATGTGTATGCAAATATGTGCTACACAAAAATCTTGCCACTCTCATCCAGAACAATTCCTTGACATTTACTTCGCTCCAAGTAAGACACAATTAGTGGAGAGGAGTTCGAAAACCTGTGATTACATATGTGGAACTGAAAATGTTCAGGAGTTCACAACATTTGAGGTGGTAGAGCAGTTTCCAAAAGTAAGGGAGAGGTTAAACACTCCACAAACTTGGAGCTCTGCTGGCCTAAAGACTCTTTGAGAAAATGCCTCTCAGGTTGGGCACATGAAATATATGAAGTTGTCAGGAGATTTAGCTTCCTTTGTTGTGACACCATCAAATGTGGGTCTGCATCTATGTGACCTGGAGGAAATGGTTCCTTATTTTCTAATGAACATGAGACAGCAGTTCCGAATTCTCTTTTTCTTGGTAAACTGTGGCCACTGGGAGTTAAGTTTCTCCCCGTGTGGTCTGTGAAGCCGTTTGGTCATCCTCCATTTTCGTGGTGTTTCTTACTGCTGCACTGGGAGTTTGGAATTGGCTTAATGAAATACAAGGAGTTCAACTGGCACACAATTCTGGAGGGAGCTCTGTCACGTGTGATTGGTCAGGGTCTTCAGGAGAATTTTCAAAACATGGATCTATCCCACATAGCTTTCCCCCTTGACTATAGCAACTGAATTCTGAACATTGCCCTGAATCCTCTCAATATAACAAGATGCCTTTACATATAAGGGTCTGGTGCCTCCACCATGTCAGTCACAAGTATTTTGGAAGCCAATGGCCGATCCACGTGGTCCCACAACAGATATTTATTCACAACCATATAGTCCACTGCTCTAGCCCCAATACTCAGCAGGCTCCAACTTATGACATCTCGGTTCTATACCATTTTCATGACAACCAGTCAATCAAGGAACTGTCTGGTACACTCATGATCAGCAACAGGACATCCAAAGTTTCTCCAGTGCCACCTGGTCATGGGAATATTAAAAATTTCATGGTATTTATGTAGCCATTTTTCAAGGATGATGTTGGAGGCACTGTGGGTTTCAATTCATTCAGGAACCATTAAATGGTGAGTAAGCTCATTTCAATGAAAGCTCTGGAGAACTCTCACAGACAAGGCTTCCCAAAGAGTGGCCAGAAGGTCACATGAAGCCAGGCTCATTCAGGTCTACAATGTGAGGTACATGTGTGTTTTGAGTGTCAACTATGACTTCCAAGTCTTTCAGTAAAAAAATCATGTGTTATCCTAGCTGAGATTCCCAGTGCTCAGTGGAAAGCCACCCTGGGCCTAGATCTCAGTTTCCAAGGGCTAATCTCATGTGTGGCCTCCTATAATCCCAACACAATTCATGGCAATACTTCTCTCAGGTGAGTTCCAGAACTCAGGCTCTAAGGAGTATCAGAGCAGAGTTCAAGCCCTGGTGGACCAAGTCATCTCTTCCTACCGCCACACAAATGACCACAATTAAAACCAAAACACTCCTACATGGCCCTCATCTTCTTCCATAAAGACACTCATCATAACATATGGCTGGAGGTTTCCATGAGGGGCACAGCCCAAGACAGTGTCCAAAATAAGCTCCCTTGCCCCTCATTTGCCTAAAGTCGGGTGGCTTGGACACCCTTCTTCTGAACCAGGAGTGATCTGTAAGGGTAAAAGAAATTGAAATTAAAGTGTTAAAGTTAAAGTGTAAAAGACCGGGTGTTGTAAAGTTTCTAATCTTCAAGGCCTGGTTTAAAATGTAAAGGACCAGGTATTTTTAAGTTTCCATGCTACACGCAAAACCTGAAATTCCTGTAAATTGTAGGACAATTTCTGGACTGCCCAGTAAATATTCCCCCTAACCGCCTGGTTGTTTAATAACCTAGGACCCTGTGTGGCCTACCACATATGCATCGCAGGGCCTAAATCAATCAATTTCAATGTGTACCCCGCTTTAGAATTGACCTATCACTCCCGCCTGACGTGTTCAAGCCAATGAATGAACTAATCATGTTTAGGATTTGTTGTTTCATTTTCCCACAGTGTATGATGATCTGCTAAAGGAGACTGTGATATATGTAAAGTCTCACACTCCCCAAATCGTGTACTTAAGCACTGCTCAACCCCTGCTCGGGGATCTGGGCTGCTCTCCCTTCTTGAGTGAGCACAGAGCACCAGCATGCTGGATTGGATCTTCAATAAATGTCTTTTGCTGTTGCATGAGCCTTGGTCTCATACATGAACATGAATGAAATTAAGGAGTGTATAATAAGACACATATATTTCATATTTTGAATAATCTATAGAGTGTAGATTTTTCACAAAACACATACAGAGATATTAAAAAGTAGCAATATATATGCTAATCAAAATTCATCATGAAAAACATATCATACACAGATCCAAAAATCTTTATTTTACTGAACATGGATTTATGTGTAATGTTGTTCAACTAGGAAGCTCACGCAAATGTTGAATTTTCAGTTCCTACAGCGTTTAGGAGGAGTGATCTCTTCTCAAAATTTGTAACTGCCTAGTCAGTCACCTCACAATAATGTACGTGTGGTACCAGGTAGGATTCTATTTGTGCATATAAAAATACATGTGCTGAATAGGCAACAGAGAAAGAGAGACAGGAATTCACATATCTGATACCTTTCAAAACACATGGAGAACTATTTCAATTAAAAATTAACCAGATTTTTAACAACTACCCTTTATCATGCAAAAGGCAAGTCCAACTATACACTATGCCTCCTCTGAATTGCTTGTATTTCTATTCTGTTTGGGTTATTTTTCTCCATCATATTAGCATTAGTAGTCAGAGTCTAGTAGGGTATGCTTTAGTGTCATGGATTCAGTAATTCAAATGAAAATAAAGGAAAATGAATCCATTGTTTATGCAAATATGCACTACAAAAAATTTTTCCACTCTCATTCAGAGCAATGCCTTGACATTACCTTCACCCCAAGTAAGACACAATTAGAGGACAAGAGTTAGAAAATCTGTGAATACATATCTGGAATGGAAAATGCTCAGGAGTTCACAAGCTGGGACATTTTAGAGGAGTTTTCAAAATTAAGGGACAGGATAAACAGTCCACAATCATGGAACTCTACTGGCCTAAAGACTTCTTGAGAAACTGCCTCTGAGGTTGGGCACTTGAAATATATTTTCTTTTCAGGAGCTTTAGCTTCCTTTGTAGTGATACCATCAAAGATGGGTCTTCATTTATCTGACCTGGAGGACATGGTTTCTTATTTTCCAAATGTTCTCCAGTGCCACCTGGTCAGGGGAATTTCAAGGTATTTATGGAGCAATTTTTCAAGGATGAAGTTGGAGGCACTGTGGGTTTCAATTCATTCAGGAACCATTAAATGTTGAGGAACCTCATTTCAATGAAAGCTCTAGAGAACTCTCACAGGTAAGGCTTCCCAAAGAGTGGCCAAAATATACATATATTTCATATTTTGAAAAATCTTGACAGTGTATATCTATATCTATATCTATATATATATATCTACACACACACACACACACAAACACACACAGACATTAAAAACTAGCAATATATATGAGAATCGAAATTCATCATGAAATATATATCATCCACGTATTCAAAAATATTCATTTTACTGAACATGGATTTATGTATAATGTTGTTCAACTAGAAAGCTCACCCATAGGTTGAATTTTCAGTTCCAACAGCGTTTAGGAGGACTGAACTTTTCTCACAATTTGTATCTGCCAAGTCATCCACCTCAGAAGAATATATGTGTGATACAAGGTACAATTCTATATGTGCATATAAAAATATATGTGCTGAATAGGATACAGAGAAATGGGGGAGACAGGAATTCACATATTTGATAAGTTTAAAAATACATGGACAACTCTTTCAACAAAAAAATTGACTAGATTTATAACTCCTACCCTATATAATGGAAAAGGCAATTCCAACGGTACACCATGGCTCCTCTGATGTGTTTGTATTTCTATTCTGTTTGGGTTACTTTTCTCCATCAAGTTAGGATTAGTTGTCAGAGTCTTGTAGGGTATGGGTTAGTGTCAGGGATTCAGTATTTCGAAAGGAAAATTGGAAAATGAATCCAATGTGTATGCAAATATGTGCTACACAAAAATCTTCCGACTCTCATCCAGAACAATGCCTTGACCTTAACTTCGTCCCAAGTAACACATGTAGAGAAGATGAGTAAGAAAATCTGTGAGTACATATCTGGAATTGAATATGCTCAGGAGTTCACAACCTTGCAGGTAGAAGGGGAGTTTCCAAAAGTAAGGGACAATGTAAACACTCCACAAACATGGAGCTCTGCTATCCTAAAGACTTGTGGAAAAACTGCCTCAGATGTTGGGCTCTTGAAATATATGTTGTTGTCAGGAGCTTTAGCTTCGTTTGTAGTGAGACCATAAAAGCTGGGTCTGCATCTATGTGACCTGGAGTAGATGCTTTCTTATTTACCAATGAAAATGAGGCAGCATTGATGAATTCTCTCTTTCTGGGTCAACTGTGGCCACTTGGGGCTCAGTGTCTCCTCATGTGGACTCTGAAGCCATTTGATCATTCTCCAATTTTTGTGATGTTTTTTGCTGCTGCACTGGGAGTTTAGTATTTGCTTCACGAAATACAAGGAATTTAACTGGGACACAGTGCTGGAGGGAATTCTGTCACGTGTGGTGGAACAGGGTCTGCAGGAGAATGCACAAACCAGGCTTCTTTCCAACATAGCTTTCCACCTTGACCATAGCAACCTGATTCTGAACATTGCCCTGAAACTTATCCATATAACAAGAATCATTTACATATAATGGTCTGCTGGATACACCATGTCAGTCACAAGGCATTTGGAAGCCATTGGCAAATCCAGATAGAAGCACCACAGATGTTTTATCTCACACATGCCCACCTTTGCTCTAGGTCCACTATTCAGCAGGCTCCAACTTACTGGCATCTCTGTTCTACATCATTTTCGTGAAACCCAGCCAATCAAGGCACTGTCTGGTACACTCATGATCACCAACAGGATATCCAATGGTTCTCCACTGCCTCCTAGATATGGGAATTTCAAAAATTTAATGGTATTTATCAAGCCCATCTTTCAAGGTTGAAGTTGGAGTCACTGAGTGTTTCATTTAATTCAGTAATCATTAAATGGTGAAGAAGCTCATTTCAATGAAAGCTCTGGAGAACTCTAACTGCTAAGGCTTCTAAAAAAGTGGCCAAAATGCCACATGAAGCCAGGCCCATTGAAGTCTACAATGTTAAGTGCATTTGTGTTTTGACTCTCAACTATGGCTGCCAAGTGTTTCAGAATAAAATTATGTGATACCCTGGCTGAGATTCCCAGTGCTCTGTGGAAAGCCACCCTGGGAATAGATCTCTGTTTCCAATGGCGACTCCCATGTGTGGCCTCCTAATATCCCAACACAATTCATGGCAATACTTCTCTGAGGTCAGTTCCAGGACTCAGTCTCTATGGGGTATCACACCAGAGTTCAAGCCCAGGTGGACCCAGTCATCGCTTCCAACTGCCACACAAATAACCACAGTTAAAACCAAAACACTCCCACATGGCCCTCATCTTCTTCCATATAGACACTCCTCATAATGTCTGGCTGGATGTTTCCATGAGGGGCGCAGCCCAACACAGTGTCCAAATAAGCTCGCTTGCCCATCATTTTCCTAAAGTCAGGGTGGATTGTACACCCTTCCTGTGAACCAGGAGGGATCAAATATGCCTTCCAGTAATACTGCTCTGCTTCTCCAATTTGAGGCCTACTGACTGTCGGTATAGATTTTTTTATGTGATGTGGAGTCATGAGAAAACACAAGCATGTATGCAATTGCCTTTGCAGGGCTTTGAAGAACTCATTTGATTCAAAGGATCCCTATTCTCACTTAATGGTGGTAAGGAACCTAAAAGAGGAAGGCGAGAGACTTCATCAACAATGACTGATCTTTTTCCCATTTTGGTTTTGGATGCACAAATGGGATCATTCTTTAGATCCATCAGGTGCTGAGAACCTAAGCCACAGCCTAACACAGGGCCAAGAGACTGATTCAGAAACATCCATTTCCAAAGCAATTAACAAAGAGCCACAGGTGATGCCCATTTAATTCCATTTTAAAACTGTTTTCTTCAGGCTTCACAAACTGTGTCCTGAGGCCAAGACATTCCTCACATTCAGGGGAAGAGAAGAATTGGTTAGCAAAAGGCATAAAGCAGAGTTTCTCCACTGAGGCTTTCCTGGTCACACAGATATCTGAGTTTTTTGAGATGCTAGCCATTCCCTTTAGCTATCCACTACATGGCCTTGTCACAGAGCTTGGAGGTGGTACATATCTTGGACACAAAACCATGAGCCTATTCTGGAGAGTGGCCAGATTTAGGAAGAAAACAGGAACTTAGGAAATTAGTAGGTGTTTTCCATCCATAAGGGAAGCCACAGTCCATTCATCAATTGGGCAGGATGAATGCTGGGAAGGATTCTACTAAACAGGACACATCCATTGATGAATTCTCTTTTCAAATGTCGACAACCACGGACACAGTGGGATACACAGACATAGAAACACTCACTTTGTGAAACGACTTACTAGGAACAGTCCACTCCAAACCAAACAAACCACCTTTTTTACCTATTCTTAGAACATGAGACAAAACCACAAACTCACACTCACACCCACAAAGGCACCTCCTTCCCCCAAAGAGGTCTGTGACAATCCGGAGTGTCCTCTGACTTGTGGGCCTTATTATGTTCCCTGAAATGTCCTGTCCTGTCTCAGATCTGGTCTCCTTGGCCAAATCTGCGAAGTGGTCAGGAGCCAGCTGTGAGCAACTACCTGCTTTCTTAGGAAAGGCCCCTCTTCTGAGCTCTCCTGAAATTTGGCCATTCTCACATCAGTAGGTACCAAGAAAGACTGACTCTGTTCTTTGTAAATCCAAATAAGTGAGCCCACTGGGAATGGTACTGGGACTGCCTCTGGTTGCCTGGCTTCCTGGATCCCAAGTTCGGAGAGTTCTATCACCAAGGAAGTGAGGAAGGTCACCTCCTTTGTGAACTGAATGAGGTCACTGCTTTGGAAACCACTTTGTCCTAAAATTTGCTTCCAAGGTTCCCATGAGATGGAGGCTGCCCCTATTTCCTGTGATACTTTCACAACTGAGAATTGTATATCAACCATAGGCAGCCGGGAACAGCTGTCCACACTGGCCTGGTTTGGTCCATCTTCTCTACATTAAGAAGAGTGAGGCTGATTCTGACACATCCCTTCATCCTGACCGGGTTGTTTGCCATGGAAGATGACTTTTGCTCTCTCAGGTCCTTCATAGCTGCCTAAATCTTCTCCAGGGATCATTTCTGCATGGAACTTTGAGGTTCTCAGAGGTGGAAGATCCCCTACATTCCTGTATTGGAAGACCAATTCTGTCCCTCCTCTTCTGTAAAGTTAGATTGAGGGAACATTGTATGGTTAAGGTTAATAACAGGTTCCATTTTGGTTAGGAATCATTCTCTGGGATGAATAATGGTATTGGGATTTTGCGATATTTTCAAGAATATATAGGTGAAATATAAGTATGAAAAAAGAAATCTAGGTAATTTTTGAAGGACAGAAGGGAATTGGCCCCATGATTGGGATTCTTAGCTTTCAATTATGTTCTGCACAGGTGTCTCAGATAAATTGATATTCAGTGGCATAGGATCTTGTCTTTTGGATGATTGAATGTCGAAGAGAACATCTGGTCCAAAAGGGATAGTTGGTGGATTAGGAAGATATTCGGTAGGTTTAGAATGAAGAGTGTGTATAGAATTTGGACCAAAAGATCTTTAGCAATAGGGTTTTGGGTAGAGACTGAAAGTAAATGTCATCACATGTGAAGAGTCAGTCACAGTGATAAACTGGGGAAAAAATACAGGAAATCAGATATCAATAGAGACATTAGGAAATCAGGACAAGTATAAAGTGAGTGATAGGATTAGAAATTTTCAACAGGGTTGAAGTTGAATATGTAATTTCAGGAAGAAACAAATATGTAGTCACCAATAGGATTCACTTTGAGAGCATTAGGCAACCTGGATATGGATTTTTTTTTTAATCCATGCTCACTTTCCATTTAGGATTTGGTACAATCATAAGTGTGACCTTGCTTTTTGTTTCCACAATATTACTGTGATTAATGTATATATAGATCAGATGACATGAGTATTTCTTCCACCATTTCAGGGAGCAATATTTTGAAGACATATAATTTAGTATTGTGAGTACAAATAGGTATAGGCTGTGTTATACGAATATAGAGATAATGCATGAATAGACCATACTGTGAATAAATAATATAACTGGTTCAAAATTTAAATAATGGATTGAATTGATATCTGGATATATACTGAAAAACTTATATTGATATTCATACAATCATTCGTACCAGTTATACATCTAATGGTAATATTAGTGTTATGGTTTATCATGAAGTGTCTGTGAGTTTTGCTTCTAAAATGATTATGGAAATCAAAAATAATGTGCTTGGAAAGAAGTCTCATTAAAACAACAGTCACGAAACCTGGGGGAATACATATGTTCTGAAGCAGGAAGTAATTGAAAGTGAAAAAAAATCCTATAAATTTGTGAATTTGTGAATGAAAAATGTATTCTATTATGTGCAAAAACTGAAGAAATATTAATGTACCAGTTTTGAATAAAAATGAACGTCAAAGTACATATCATGTCCCATAGGAATCTACTTGCATTGATGTTAAACTGAGTCATTTACTGTAGCAATATTAGGATTTGTATGCACCATTCACTGAAGTTAGCTTTCAGTACTAGGAAACAAATATATATTTCAGGTGGATTAATATTCCAGAGAATATTCTTATGAAAAGTTTAATAAAAATCCACATTCATTAACATCAATGAATTTAGGGAGTATATAATAAGACACATACATTTCATATTTTGAAAAATCTGGAGAGTTTATACATATATATATGCACACACACACACACACACACACACATATACATTAAAATGTAGCAATATAAATGCCAATCGAAATACATCATGAAATATATATCATCCACAAATCCAAAAATCTTCACTTTTCTGAACATCAATTTAAGTATAATGTTGTTCAACTAGGAAGCTCACCCATAGTTTGTTTTGTAAGTTCCAACAGCATTTAGGAGGAGTGATCTCTTCTCACAATTTGTATTTGCCAAGTCAGCAACCTCACAAGTATCTACGTGTGATACCAGGTAGGATTCTATATGTGCATATAAAAATACATGTGCTGAATAGGGTACAGAGAAATGGAGACAGGAATTCTCATATTTGTTAACTTTAAATACACATGGAGAAGGGAGGGGCAGAGCCGCCAACCGCGCCTGTAAGGTAGGCGGACCTGCGAGCCACCGGTAGAACAGGCCTAGCGGCCCGCAATCGTAAAAAACACATCGCCCTGGTTGGGGGTTGGGCAGAGCCGCTGCGCGCCTGCAAGGAACGCGGACATGCGACCCACAGGGAGAACAGGCCCAGCAACCCGCGGAGGGGCAGAGACACCCCTTGCAACTTCTAGATAGGTGAACCTGTGACCCACCGGCAGAAGAGGCCCAGCTGCCTTCAGAGGGGCAGAGCCGGCCCCCGCGCCTGCGAAGTAGGCAGACCTGCGAACACCGACAGACCAGGCGCTAGGCCCCGAGACGGTGCTAGACACATAACCAGGTTTGGGGAGGGGCCGAGCCACTGCCCGTGCCTGGAAAGCAGGTGGACCTCTCACCCTCTGGCAGAACAGACCCAGCAACCTACCAGCCTGGTAGATATATCGCCCCGGTTTAGGGAGGGGCAGAGCTGCCACTCGCGCCTGCAATGTAGAGAGCCCTGCAATCCACAGACAGAAGAGGCCCAGCGGCACGCGGAGGGGCAGAGCCGACACCTGCGCCTGCAAGGTAGGTGGACCTGTGACCCACTGGCTGAACAGGACCAGCGCCCGAAGAGGGGTAGAGCAAATGCCCGCTCCTGCAAGGTAGGCGGACAGGCTACCGACTGGCAGAACAGGTCCAGAGGGCTGCTGGTGTGGTAGGCACATTGCCCCAATTGGAGGACGGGCAGAGCCACCGCCCACACCTGTGAGGGAGACTTTTCATGAATACAATAGCAATATAAACATTTAGGGGTAAAATTCAATAACACAAAAGTTCCACCAAACAGAAAAATACCCGAACAGTAGGAAAAGACAAGGAAAGAAAGGACCACAAGCAATGCAGGTCAACTCAACATTAGAAGAGGTAATATCTGCAGCAGATGGAATGTCAGATAAAGAATTTAGGATATACTTGCTTCCGATGATCTGAGTCAACAGGGAGACATTAGACAGCAAAATCAGACAATGAAAGATCACTTCAAGAATAAATTACATAAACAAATCCAAGAAGCAAAAGATCAACTATACAGGGAGATAGAGGTTATAAAAAAAAACAAACAGAAATCATAGAAATGCAGGAAGCAATAAACCAACTTAAAAACTCAATTGAGAATACTACCAGCAGAGTAGATCACGTAGAAGATAGAACATCAGACAATGAAGACAAAGTATTTCAACTTGAAAACAACATAGACAGCTCAGCAAGACTGTTAAGAAACCATGAGCAGAAAATCCAAGAATTATGGGATAACATGAAGAGACCAAACTTAAGAGTAATTGGGATACAGGAAGGTATACAGGTGCAAAACAAAGGAATGAGCAATCTATTCAATGAAATAATATGAGAAACCTTCCCAGACATGAAGAATGAGACAGAATCCCAAATCATAGAAGCCTACAGGATGCTGAATGTGCAAAATCATAAGAGATAAAGACCTAGACATATTATAATGAAGATGCCAAACATACAGAATAAAGAGAGAATTTTAAAAGCTACAAGAGAAAGGAAGCAGATTACATTTAGGGGTAAACCAATCAGGATTACAGCTGATCTTTCAACACAGACTCTGAAAGCTAGAAGATCCTGGAATAACATTTTTCAAACACTGAAAGAAATTGGGTTCCAACCAAGAATTGTGTATCCAGCGAATTTAAGCTTCAGGATGGAAGATAAAATTAAAACCTTCCATGATAAACAAAAGTTAAAAGAATTTGCAGCTAGAAAACCCTTTCTTCAAAAGATCCTTGGCAAAACATTATAGGAAGACGAAATGGAAAATAACAATGAAAACCAACAGTGGGAGGTAGTACAGTAAAGGGGGGAAAATAATCAAAGAGGAAAAAAAAAACATGGTTAGTAACATAAATAAACAAATATGGCTGGAATAACAACCCATATCTCAATAGTAACCCTAAATGTTAATGGCTTAAACTCACCAATTAAGAGACACAGGCTAGGAGAATGGATCACGAAAGAAGACCCAACAATTTTCTGCCTGCAGGAGACGCATTTGATAGGAAAAGAGAAACATAGACTGAAGTTGAAAGGTTGGGAGAAATCATATCACTCATATGGACTTCGGAAACAAGCAGGAGTGTCCATACTCAGATCAAATAAAATAGATGTCAAGCCAAAGTTAAGCAAAAGGGATAAAGAGGGACACTACATACTGCTCAAGGGAACCATACACCAACAAGACATAACAATCATAAATATATATGCCCCAAACAATGGTTCAGCTATGTTCATCAAAAAAACTCTTCTCAAGTTCAAGAGTCTGATAGACCACAATACAATAATCATGGGAGACTTCAACACACCTCTCTCACTACTGGACAGATCTTCCAAACAAAAGTTGAATAAGGAAACTATTGAACTGAATAACACAATTAATAACATAGACTTAATAGACATATATAGAATATACCACCCAACATCAAGCAGTTACACTTTTGTCTCAGCAGCACATGGATACCTCTCAAAAATAGATCATATATTATGTCACATGGCAACTCTTAGACAATATAAAGGAGTATAGATAATACCAGGCGTCTTATCTGATCATAATGGAATGAAACTGAAAAATCAACAATAAAAGAAGGAATGAAACTGTCGCGACCCCTTGCCCGCAAGGAAGACGCAACTCAGGAATCTTCTTTCAGCAGTTTATTCAGGCCTTGATTTAAGTATCTTATAGTGACTCCCTTTCTTTCTCCTTCCTCCTTTCTCCTTCTTCCGAGGGCCCAAGCACAGCCTAATAAAGCCTCCCACATACCAATCTTAAACCGCCGCGTGGGTCTTTCTTATAGGGTGGCAAGAGATAGCGCGCCAACTCTCCACAAAGGAATTTGATTTATCACAGGCCACAGTGGAAGCCGGCGCCATCTTCTAATGGCGGCCACAATTTACAACAATGGCTTACTACAGTTCCCCCTTCTAATTTATAAAACAATGCAGGCGAAAGTAGAGGTCCTATCCTACTGTGCAGAAGTGGCTGCAATGTATGGTTCAGTCCTAAGGAGGCGCCTTCCCCAGACCTGACCCCATATCAGCCGACGCCTTTTTTCGTAGGGCGGGGGTGTGGACGTCAAACCCGCATGCAATAGGACATGCTTTCCTTGAGGTCCGTTGAGGGATCACTCAAGTGCAGTGCTTTGCCTCGCATCCTGCATCGTGATGAAGGTGGACAAAGGGGGACAGCTGAGGCTGTTCTGTGGCTGTACACAACGACAAACGAGTTGACAGCACCCTGAAAGAAAGGCACGGACTTTAAGGCGATAGAGAAGTATTAGTGTGGAAACCCACCTGCGTGCAATGGCAGCAAGACCGGCAGAGTGCAAGGGCTTTCCAACACCAAGAGAATAATGAGGAAAGACATGCCGATCCCAGTGCAATGTTATAACAACTTGGGGTGCAACGACCATGTCAAAGATTTACTGTTTAAGCTGCGCAAGCCAGACTTGAGGTGAGTTGCCATTTTCTAAAGCTGCAAGAGCTTGGATGATCATAGCCTTATCGTGAGCATTGTGGGCCTTGAGGCGACAGAGAAACCACAAACAGAGAAACATACCGAAGCAACACATTGCGCCAAAAATGCCTACCCCCACCCACTCTTTAAAAAAGGAAAAAGCAGAAGATATCCAATCGGTGAATTGACCCAGAGTCACGGGATCAACACGGGTGTTATTCAAGACAGCTATCTGGGTTAGTTGAGACTGGATCATGTCTTCCGCTTCCATGGACCAATTTCCAGCCAAATATTCGCCAATGATGCGGGAAGCATTCCTGGAATCATTAAATCTGACAGAGGTTATGCATAAATGTGCACGTTGGTCAACACAACCCAAAAGTGCTAAGTCAGCCAATTCTTCTACCTGAGCTTGGAGTAAATCTATTCTTTGGTTGGCAGCTAAAATCCCTGACAAAATATGTTGATTAATTGTATTTTGGGATTCAAGTATGGTGGAAGTTCGTTGGACAACTTGATTAATGGTGGCAGCAGTTTGTACTTGATTGGCCATAGCCATTCCGGCCGTAACCGCTGCAGCAGCAGATATCGCTACGGCTGTCACTATAGCCGCTGTGATCCCAAAATCTCTGCGAATTCTAAGTAGCTCAACAATAGGGAATCTATCAGGATCCGCAGTGACCGGGATTGGGACAAAAGTTGGAATTTTCATAACCACTGCTACAGTCCAGGAACCATTCCAACACTCAGATAAGAGACAGGTAGTATGAGAACAATCCAGCATCCCCGATGAGGTGGCCTTAGCCAAAAGGAATAAGAAAGGGGATTGGACACAGACCATTGCAGGAGGCAATGCGGCATTATACAACAGAGAGTTGAATGAAACAGATGTAAGTCTATTACCTTGTTCACTTTCCCTAACAGTACCAGAAATATTAGCCAGCCAACTTTTGGCTCCTAGCAACTGAGCCAAAGCAGAAATATCGGCTGAAGCCCCCTTTTCATTGGAAATCAGCCACTGAAACCAGGACCAACCTACTCCTGTAGAGGAGCTGGCACTATTGTTAAAGTTATAAACATACCTCTTAAGAGAGGGGGAAAGAGAGAAACCTTTAGCAACCTGATGTTTCTCCCAAGAATGATCCTGACAAGGCGTAAATGTTGGGGGGAAACCAAGATTAGGGGAACAGTAAAGAGAGGCCTTAAAATGAGTGGCCTTATAAATACTACTAGAAGAAGGAGGCACTGGGATTAGTACCTCGGAGATAATAGCCAAGGTAGTTATGTTAAGAGCAGAGCTGCTGTTTGCGGGGGTCCCTGAGCCTGATTGCTTCCCCGAAACTACCTTGCTCAATATATCACTGATAATGCTTCCTGAGACCTGATTGGACCGCAATGGTTCCTCCCAGTTAGTCAAATTTTTGGTCTTAAGGCTAATGCAATTAGCGTTTCTAAGGCTGAAACAAAAAACTCCTGTAAGATTAACTTGAGATTGATTAAAAATTCTCTCCATGTCCCCTCTAGGAGAGGCACAGGGAGCAGACATCTCACATGAGGTAGAAAAAAGAGTGGGGAGGACATTAGTATTACCATGAACCGGCATCGGCATTGGCCATGCTTGTGCCACTGCCCACCACCGCATTGGTGTCGCCTGTGCCATCGGCACCAGCACCAGAGCCAGAGCACTTAGCAAATGAAGATCCTCATCACAGGATTGTTGTGGTATCTCTTGTTGCTGGTCAGCTGGTGTCGAGACTCTTCTTGTCAAGCGTTCAGGGACCCACAACGGTTCCGTACGATCCTGGGGAAAAACACATACAGATCCTCGTGCCCATGTCAGCACGGGGTCAGGGCCGTTCCATTGGCCCGTAAGAACATCCTTCCACTTAACATAGCCAATCACAGAGGGCTGAGGGGACACATGTCTATCGGCCGCAGAGCGACCATGAATATCCAAATTCAAAAAATTAATGGTAAAGAGAGCTAAGGACAGGCGTTCTTTAGGAGTGTGTTCAGCTCCTATTCCCCCTTTTTGTTTTTGTAAAGTTTCCTTTAAGGTGCGATGAGCACGCTCAACAATGCCTTGTCCTTGAGGATTATAAGGCAAACCATGAGTAAGTTGCACTCCCATAGTAGAACAAAAAGCTGTAAATTGTCTGCCAGTATAAGCAGGTCCATTATCAGTCTTAAGGGATGCAGGTGCACCCCATGCTGCCCATGCCTCTAAACAGTGAGTAATGACATTACGTGCCTTTTCTCCCGATAAAGCAGAAGCATGGATAATTCCAGAGCACGTATCAACGGAAACATGCACATACTTAAGGTTACCAAAGTCAGGTATATGTGTCACATCCATTTGCCAAACAACCAATGGCTTTAATCCCCGTGGGTTTACTCCATAATTAGGGGGATGAAGAAATGTGACACAATGGGGACATTGCAATACTATCTGCCGAGCATCCGCTCTTGAAATGGAAAAACGCCTGCGCAGCGTTAATGCATTAACATGGAAGTTTTGGTGAAACAACTTAGCCCTCTCTAAGGAGGAAGCCAAGCATATCAATTGACTTCTAGTGGCTAAGTCCGCACAGGCATTACCTTGGGATAACGGACCAGGAAGAGAGGTGTGAGCCCTGATGTGCATTGGATAAAAAGAAGCAGTGCGGTTAGAGATAATCTGTTGAAGCTGAGTAAAGTTAACAGACACATTGTGGGCATCACTAATAGTTCCCACGGCCTCCAGGACTTTTAGTGCTTGTACCACATAACTGGAGTCCGAAATAAGATTAAAAGGAAAAGAACACTGTTTAAAAACTTCAATAACAATTTGTAGTTCTACCCATTGTGGATTTCCAGGAGCAAATTGATGCTGGATAGGGGGAGAGTCATTAATTACGTAGGCTCCCATTCCAGACTTGGAACCATCAGTAAAAATGTTAACAGCCCCCGGAATTGGACTGGATGAAGTTACCTTAGGGAAAATGATGGGATGTTCTTTAACAAAATGGAGTAATGGATGAGAAGGGTAGTGATTATCAATACTCCCTTGAAACGAGCAACACAGAATAGCCCAGTTGTCTAGAGTAGCACATAAAACATTAAGTTGAGCTTTAGTGTAGGGTATGATAAGAGAAGAAGGTGATTGGCCGAAAAATTGAATGCTTTGTTGAATCCCTTTAAGTGCCAATGCTGCAACAGCATCAGGATAATATTCTAAGGATTTTCCTGGGGATACATGTGGGTGGATCCATAGTAAAGGCCCATCTTGCCACAGTACTCCAGTAGGCTGCCGCATAGTGGCAAGCACTGATAACTGGAAAGGTTTATCACTCTGGAGCCTGCATAGAGTGGCATGCTGTATAGCTTGTTCTACTTCTATAAGGGCCGCTCTAGCCTCAGTAGTGAGGCTACGAGGGGAAGCAAGATCTGGATCACCCTTAAGAGTAGCATACAAAGGCTGGAGCACAATATTAGGAATATGTAAATATCCTCTTATCCAATTAATATCTCCCAGCAATTTTTGAAAATCATTTAAAGTTCGGAGATCTTGAGTCCTGATGGTAATTTTTTGTGGTTTTAATTTGTCATACCCAATTGTCGCTCCCAAAAACCTGATAGAATCTCCCGTTTGAACCTTTTCAGGTGCGATGTGCAGTCCATGTTGAGCCAACAGCATCACGAGTTCTTTATAAGCCTCATAAACTGTCTGTTCTAATTTTGCGGCCAATAACACATCATCCATATAGTGAATGATCTTGGTGGAGGAATACTTACGTCTGAGAGGTGCGAGTGCCTTCCCCACATACATCTGGCACATCGTGGGACTGTTAGCCATCCCCTGTGGCAACACCACCCACTCAAACCTTTGATCTGGTTCCTCATGATTACACGAGGGAAGGGTGAAAGCAAAACGTTGGGAATCTTTAGGATGCAAAGGAATGGAAAAGAAACAGTCTTTAATGTCAATAACAATTATATGCCAGCCTTGAGGAACAGAGGAGAGCAGAGGCAGCCCTCTTTGAATGGGCCCCATAAGCTGCATCTGAGCATTAACTGCTCGTAGATCATGCAGTAGGCGCCACTTCCCTGATTTTTTCTTAATGACAAATATGGGAGTATTCCATGGAGAAGTAGAAGGTTGGATGTGACCCAAATCAAGTTGTTCTTTGACTAGATCATGGGCTGCTGCCAGTTTAACCGAGGGAAGAGGCCACTGAGGCACCCAAACAGGCTCCTCGGTGAGCCATGTTATGGGTATTTGAGCCCCAGTGGCCCCTAGGAAAAACCCAGACCAAACCTGTTAAGCTTTTGATGACCTTGCACAGGATGCTTACGTCCCTGTAGGTGCCTTCCTAGTCCTAGACCTGGCTTATACCCCATATCTTGCATGATATGTTGAGACACTGGGGAATAGTCATTACTAAGAGTGAACCCCATGTCTTTCATCAGATCACGGCCCCATAAAGAAATAGGTAAATCAAGTACATAAGGCTGAAAGGTACCATCGTGTCCTTCCGAGTCCTTCCAAGATAGATGTCTACAGCTGATTTGAGGGGCTTGGGCATATCCAAGTCCTCTTAAGGATTGATCAGAAGCCTGCACTGGCCATCCCCTAGACCAGTCCTTAAGGGCTATGATACTACGATCTGCTCCTGTGTCCAGCAGTCCCACAATAGATTTACCCTCTATGCTTAATTCCAAAGTGGGGCGATTGCTCATATCCAGTGACAAATAGGCACAATTTCCTCCGGTGGTACCAATCTGATTTCCTGTCCGTGACCTTGAGTCAGCAGGGAAGTGATTATGCAAACTAGGCAAAATTAGCAATTGAGCAATCCGATCCCCTGGGGAGATAGACACAATGCCCCTTGGAGCTTCTACCATAACCTTTACTGCCCCTACAGTATCAGGGTTTACAACTCCGGGGAAAACATGAAGACCTTGTAGGATAGAGGATGCACGTCCAATTAACAAACCTACAGTGCCAGGGGGTAAAGGCCCTTTGAACTCAGTTTCCACCAATTGGACTCCCATCTTAGGTGTTAATACGAGTCTGGAGGTGGAACAGAGGTCCAATCCTGCGGCACCTGTAGTGGCTCTCCGCATCTCGTGGGATGGCGCAGAGAAGGCCATGTCTCGGGTTCGGGTGTGACATTCTCCATTGCCCCATATATTCGTGGGCCCTGGGGTCGGGGGCCCCTTTGGCCGTTTTTTGGCCCAGCTGAAATAGGCTGTCCATGGATGTCCCTCACTGATCTACACTCCCTTGCCCAATGCTTCCCCTTTTTGAATTTTGGACACAGCCCCGGTTGACGAGGGCCATTAGAAGGGCCACCGCGAGGAGGTCCAGTAAAATTGCCTTTTTTGGGACAGTCACGTTTGAAATGGCCGGATTGACCACAATGGAAGCATGCTCCGGCACCAGGACCGCCCCCTTTTGCAATCCGAAGGACAGCAGCTGCAAGTCCTGCATTAGTTAAAGGTCCTCCAAGCTCTCTACACACTTTCATCCAAGCTTCTATGCCCTTGTTTTTATAAGGAGCGATTGCTGCTTTACATTCTTTGGTGCATTGCTCAAAAACAAGTTGTTTAATCAAGGGCATTGCTCTATCAGGGTCACCAAAGATTTTTCCTGCGGCATCCACCATCCTAGCAACAAAATCCGAGAAAGGTTCTGTGGGGCCTTGCATGATTTTTGTTAAATTGCCAGACACTTCTCCTCTATTTGGGAGTGATTTCCATGCACGGATACAAATGTTATTGATCTGTTCATATACCTCAGGGGGATATCCTGTTTGTTGATTAGCAAATCTGCCTTGTCCCAAAAGCATTTCCTTGTCCCAATGGGGGTGTCCCGCCGCATAGTTTTGGGCAGACTGCTCTACAGCAACTTCTAGCACAAAGGCTCTCCAGTCCAAATATTTGCCTGGAGAAACACAAGCCCGAACAAGGCTAGCCCAATCAGAGGGAGTCATACAGTATCTAGACAGACTCTCCACCTGAGTTAATGTGAAGGCGGCATCCACCCCATAAGTACGCACAGACTCTGCCAGGGTCTTCACAATTTTGAAATCTAAGGGCTCATGGAATCTTCCCCTATTGTCATCCTGGAAAACTGGATAAGCAAGACCCATCTCAGCATTAACAGCCCTCCATGTTTGGGCATGGAAAGCTCTCCTCGAAACACCCTCACCGTATGGTGGCGGGTCCGGAGGATCATTTTTCTTGAGCTCCTGTTTATTTTTGTTTCCTTCTCCCATAGTTAAACTCCCTAGCTGCCGAGACAGTCTCCCGAGCTCCTCCTGTTCATCCTCCTCCTCTTCTGACCCACTTTTGCATGGGAGTGTGCGCAGTGTACTGAGATCTGGATACAAGCGTTTCCTCCCCCGTTTCTCGCTCTGCACATTCCCCTCCTCCTGAAATATTTCACTCCGTGCCAGAGACAATCGCCTCCTCCCCTGTTTCTCGCTCCGCACACTGCCATCCTCCTGAAATACGTCACTGCCTGCCGGAGATAATTGTTTCCTCCCCTGTTTCTCGCTCCGCACACTCCCACCCTCCTGAAATACCTCACTGCCTGCCATTTCTGATTTTTCTTCATGTAGCTGCTTTAAAACTTCTTGTCCTTTAGTAAGTGCTTCCTGACATCTGCTATCTGTGAGGCAACTACGGATCATCTTCCAAAGGGGTATCACCCCACCCTCTAATATGCCCTGCTCAGAAGCAAAGTCAAGGTCTGTGCCTAACTTATCCCAGCTAGGCAGAGTAAAGCTGCCCCAGAACGGAAACCACGATGCAGCAATATCTGTCTTCTGTAGAAATCTCTGTAAAGTACTACGTTTCACTTTTAGGCCCTTGGAATGTAACAGGTTATCTAGGGCCAGGAGAAGCGGACTTGAAGATACGGCACCCATGACACAACAAAAGACACACAACAAACAAGAGTGAAAGTAAGAGCAAAAGTACACAGTGCAGCTGCAATAAGATTTAATGCTCTCTCTGGCTTTACAGAGGAGCTGCCGCCTTGACAGCGGGTCCTAAATTACCTAGGATTAATCTCCGCTTTAACAGCGGGTCCCAATTAATCTGGGACTAATCTCCGCTTTGATGCGGGTCCTACTTATCTAGGACTGATCTTCCGCTTTACCTGCGGGTCCCACCTTACCTGGGACTAATTGGTGCACCACCCCTGACTGCTGAAAGTTCTGGTTCCCGGGTCTCTCGGCACCACTTGTCGCGACCCCTTGCCCGCAAGGAAGACGCAACTCAGGAATCTTCTTTCAGCAGTTTATTCAGGCCTTGATTTAAGTATCTTATAGTGACTCCCTTTCTTTCTCCTTCCTCCTTTCTCCTTCTTCCGAGGGCCCAAGCACAGCCTAATAAAGCCTCCCACATACCAATCTTAAACCGCCGCGTGGGTCTTTCTTATAGGGTGGCAAGAGATAGCGCGCCAACTCTCCACAAAGGAATTTGATTTATCACAGGCCACAGTGGAAGCCGGCGCCATCTTCTAATGGCGGCCACAATTTACAACAATGGCTTACTACAGGAAACTTCATGCATCACTTGGAGAATGAACAATACGTACTGAATGATCAATGGGTTATAGAAGACATCAAGGAGGAAAATAAAAAATTCTTAGAGATAAATGAAAAAGACAGACGGAACATATCAGAATCTATGGGACACATTGAAAGCAGTTCTAAGAGGAAAATTCATTGCTTGGAGTTCTTTCCTTAAAAAAAGAAAAAAAAAATAAATTATCTCATAGTTCATTTCAAAATCCTAGAAAAAAAAGAGCAAAACAACAGCAAAAGAAGTAGAAGGCAAGAAATAATTAAAATCAGAGCTGAAATTAATAAAATCAAAACAAAAGAATCAATTGAAAAATTTGACAATACTAAAAGTTGAAAAATAAATAAAATTGACAGACTCTTAGCCATGTTAACAAAGAGAAGAAGAGAGAGAACTCAAATTACTATCATACTGGATGAAAATGGCAATATCACAACAGACACTTCTGAAATACAGAAGATAATCAGAAATTATTTTGAATCCTTATACACCAATAAATTAGAAGATAGTGAAGGCATTGATAAATTTCTTAAGTCATATTATCTGCCCAGATTGAGTCAGGAGGATATAGACAACCTAAGCAGACCAATATTAATTGAGGAAATAGAAGAAACCATCCAATGACTACCAACTAAGAAAAGAACAGGACCGAATGGGTATACAGCAGAGTTTTTCAAAACCTTTAAAGAGGAACTAATACCAGTACTTTTCAAGATATTTCAGGAAATAGAAAAAGAGAGAGAACTTCCAAATTCATTTTAGGAGGCCAATATCACCCTGATTCATAAAACAGACAAAGACACTTCAAAGAAACAAATCTACAGACCAATATCTCTAATGAACCTAGATGCAAAAATCCTCAATAAAATTCTGGCGAATCAGATACAAAAACATATTTAAAAAATTGTGCAACATGATCAAGTAGGATTCATCCCTGGGATACAAGGCTGGTTCAATATACGGAAATCAATAAATGTTATTCACCACATTAATAGACTTAAAAATAAGAACCATATGATCACCCCAATAGATGCAGAAAAAGTATTCAACAAAGTACAGCATCCCTTTATGTTCAAAACTCTAGAAAAACTAGGGATAACAGGAACATACGTCAATATTGTAAAAGCAATCTATGCTAAGCCTCAGGCTAGTACCATTCTGAATTGTGAAAAAATTGAAAGCATTCCCTCTAAAATCTGGAACAAGACAGAGATGCCTTCTCTCACGACTTCTGTTCAACATAGTTCTCGAAACACTGGCCAGAGAAATTAGACAAATGAAAGAAATTAAAGGCATAAAATTAGGAAAAGAAGAACTTAAATTATCACTATTTGCAGATGACATGACTCTATACCAAGCAGACCCAAAAGGGTCTACAAAGAAACTATTAGAGTTAGTAAATGAATTCAGCAAAGTGGCATGATATAAAATCAACAATCATAAATCAAAGGCATTCCTGTATATCAGCAACAAATCCTCTGAAATGGAAATGAGGACTACCACTCCATTCAGAATATCCTCAAAATAAAAATAAAATACTTGGGAATCAACGTAACAAAAGATGTGAAAGACTTACACAATGAAAACTACAGAACCCTAAAGAGAGAAATAGAAGAAGATCTTACAAGATTGAAAAATATACCCTGTTCATGGATAGGCAGAATTAACATCATCAAAATGGCGATATTACCAAAAGTTCTCTATAGGTTTAATGCAATGCCAATCAAAATCCCAAGGGCATTTCTTGTAGAAATAGATAAAACAATTATGAAATTCATATGGAAAAATACAAAACCCAGTATATCAAAGACAACTCTAAGCAGAAAGTTTAAATCAGGCGGTATAGCGATACAAGTCCTCAAATTATACTACAGAGCAATAGTAACAAAAAGAGCATGGTACTGGTACCAAAACAGGTGGGTGGACCAATGGTACAGAATAGAGGACACAGAAATCAATCCACAAAATTACAGCTATCTTATATTTGATAAAGGAGCTAATAGCATGAAATGAAGGAAGGATAGCATCTTTAAAAAATGGTGCTGGAAAAACTGGAATTCCATATGTAACAAATGAAACTGAATCCCTTTCTCTCTCCATGCACAAAAGTTAACTCAAAATGGATCAAGGAGCTTCATATCAAATCGGAGACACGGCATCTGATGGAAGAAAACTTTGGCTATGATCTACATACTGTGGGGTCGGGCTCCAAATTCCTCAATAGGACACCCATAGCATAAGAGTTAATAACTAGAATCTACAAACTGGACTTACTCAAACTAAATAGATTTTTCTCAGAAAAAGAAACAATAAGAGAGGTAAAAAGGGAGCCTACACCCTGGGAACAAATCTTGACTCCTCACACTTCAGATAGAGCCCTAATATCCAGAGTTATACAAAGAAATCAAAAAAATTAACAATAAGAAAATGAATTACCCAATCAACAAATGGGCCAAGGACCTGAACAGACACTTCTCAGAGGAGGACATACAATCAATCAATAAGTACATCAAAAAATTCTCACCATCTCGAGCATTCACAGAAATGCAAAACAAACCCACCCTAAGATACCATTTCACTGCAGTAAGCTTTGCAGCCATTATGAAGTCAAACGACAACAAGTTCTGGCGAGGATGTGGGGAAAAGGGTACACCTGTACATTGCTGGTGGGACTGCAAATTGGCGCAGCCAATTTGGAAAGCCGTATGCAGATTTCTTGGAAAGCTGGGAATGGAACCACCATTTGACCCAGCAATTCCCCTTCTCGGTCTAATCCCTATAGACCCAAAAAGAGCATGCTACAGGGACACTGATAAATCTATGTTCATAGCAGCACAATTCACAATAGGAAGACTGTGGAACCAACCTAGATGCCCTTCAATAGATGAATGGATTAAAAAAAACGTGGCATTTATACACAATGGAGTATTACTCTGCATTAAAAAATGACAAAATCATACAATTTGCAGAGAAATGGATGGCATTAGAACGTATTATGCTACGTGAAGATAGCCAATCACTAAAAAACAAATGCCGAATGTTTTCTTTGATATAAGGAGAGTAACTGAGAACAGAGTTGGAAGGAAGAGCATGAGAGGATGATTAGCATTAAACAGGGGTGAGAGGTGGGAGGGAAAAGGAAAGAGAAGCAAAATTGCATGGAAATGGAAGGAAACCCTCATGGTTATACAAAATTAAATACAAGATGAAGTGAGCGGAAAGGGGACGAAAACAAGGGGAAGAAATGAATTACAGCAGATGGGGTACATTGAGAGGATTGGACGGGAGGGGATGGGAGATAGTAGAGGACAGGAAAGGCAGCAGAATACAACAGACACTAGTATAGCAATATGCAAAACAGTTGATGTGTAACTGATGGGATGCTGCAATCTGTATACGGGGAAAAATGGAAGTTCATAACCTACTTGAATCAAAGTGTGAAATATGACATGTCAAGAACTATGTAATGTTTTGAAGAACAAACAATAAATATCAAAGGAAAAAAACACATGGAGAACTATTTCAATTAAAAATTGACTAGGTTTATAACACCTACACTTTATCATGCAAAAGGCAAGTCCGACTATACACCATGCCTCTTCAAAACTGCTTGTTTTTCTATTCGGTTTGGGTCATTTTTCTCCATCATATTAGGATTAGTAGTCAGAGTTTTGTAGGGTACGTGTTAGTGTCAGGGATTCAGTTTTTGGAATGGAAAATTGGAAAATGAATCCAATGTGTATACAAATATGTGCTACACAAAAATCTTCCCAGTTTCATCCAGAACAATGCCTTGACGTTACCATCTCCCCAAATAAGAAACAATTAGAGGAGAAGAGTTAGAAAATCTGTAAATACATATCTGGAATGGAAAATATTTAGGAGGTCACAAACTTGGAGGTGGTAGAGGAGTATCCCAAAGTAAGGTACAGGGTAAACACTCCACAAATATTGAGGTGTGCTGGCCTAAAAACTTCTAGAGAAACTTCCTCTGAGGATGGGCACTTGAAATATATGTTGTTGTCAGTAGCTTTAGCTTCCTTTGTAGTGAGATCATCAAAGCTGGGTCTGCATCTATGTGACCTGGAGGACATTCTTTCTTGCTTTCCAAAGCACATGAGGCAGCAGTGCTGAATTCTCTCTTTGTATGTAAACTGTGGCCACTGGGGTCTAAGTGTCTCCCCGTGTGGACTGTGAAGCCTTTTGTTCATCCTCCACTTTTCGTGGTGTTTCCTGCTGCAGCACTGGGAGTTTGGTATTTGCCTCACGAAATACAAGGGGTTCAACTGGAACACAGTGCTGGAGGGAGTTTTGTCACTTGTGGTTTTTCAGGGTCTACAAGAGAATGCACCAACCGGGGTTCATTCCCACATAGCTTGCCCCCTTGTCTATAGCAACCTGATTCTGCACATTGCCCTGAAAACTATCAATTTAACAAGACACCTTTACATATAAGTGTCTGGTCACTGCACCATGTCAGTGACAAGCCATTTGGAAATCAATGGCAAATCCACATGGCGCAACCACAGATGATTCATCACACACCTGCACACCACAGCTCAGGGCTCACTACTCAGGAGGGTCCAACTTAATAGCATCTCTGTTCTACACCATTGTCATAAATCCCAGTCAATCAAGGCACTGTCTGGTACACTCATGATCAGTAAAAGTGCATTCAAATGTTCTCCAATACCATCTGGTCATGGGAATTTCAAAAATTTCTTCGTATTTATCTAGCCTCTTGGTAAATCCAAACAAGTGAGCCCACTTGGACTGGAACTGGGACTGGCTCTGGGTGCCTGGCTTCTTGGATCACAAAATTCAGAGATTTCCATCACCAAGGAAGTGAGGTGAGGTCACTTCCTTCAGAAAATGAATGAGGCCACTGTCTTGGCCACCACTTTGTCGTAACAGTTGCTTCCTAGTGTCTCAGGAAAAGGAGGCAGCCTCTATTTCCTGTGACACTTTCATAAGTTAGAATGGTATAGAAACATAGGCACCTGGGAACAGCTCTCCACACATGCCTGGTTTCATACATCATCCCTACATTAAGAAGAGATAGGCTGATTGAGACACATCCTTTCATCCTGATCGGGTGGTTTGCAAAGGAAGATGACTTTTGCTGTTTCAGGTCCTTCATAGCTGCCTACGTCTTCTCCAGGGATCATTTCTGCATGGATTTTGAGGTACTCAGCAGGTGGAAGATCTCCTAACTTCCTGTATTGTAATACTAACTTTGTCCCTGCTCTTCTGTAAAGTGAGATTGAGTGAACAATCTCAGTTTACAGAATGGTTAGGGTTAATAGCATGTTCGATTTGGGTTATGAATCATTTTGCTGGATGAATAATGATATTGGGAACCTGCGATATTTATAAGAATATGGAGGTGAAATATAAGTATGAAAACAGAAATCTAGGTAATATTTGAAGCCCAGAAGGACTTTGGGCCCTTGATTGGGATACATAGCTTAAATTATGTTCTGTGTGACCTTTGCATTTTGTGTCCAGAATATTACTGTGATAATATGTATATGTAGCTAAGGTGACATGAGTATTTCTTCCACCATTTCTGTGAGCAATATTTTGAAAACTAATAAGTTAGTACTGGGGATACTAATAGGTTTACCCTGTTTTGATGAATATAGAGATGATGCATTAATAGACCCTACTGTGAATAAATTATATAACTGGTTCCAAATTTAAATAATGGATTGTATTGATATCTGAAAATATATAGGAAATCTTATATTGATATACATACATTCATTCCAACCAGTTATATATCTAATGGTAATGTTAGGGTTATCATTTATCATGAATAGTGTGTGAGTTTTGCTTCAAAAATGATTATGGAATCGAAAATAATATGTTTAGAAAGAAGTTTAGTAAAAAGACCAGTCAAGAAACATGGAGGAATATATGTCTTCCAAAGGAGGAAGTGATTGAAAGTGAACCAAATGTTTATAAATTTGTGAACTTGTGAATAAATGGATATATCTAATGATGTCCATAAACTGAAGAAATAATTACATACCAGGTTTGAATAAAAATGAACTTTAACAAACACAATAGAAACATTAGGAATTCTGGAAAAGTATAGTTCGCAGTGAAAGGTTAATAAAATAAGTACTTGTCACTTCCTGTTTTTCTGTATGCTTAACAAAACACTGTTGAAATCTTGAGAACTTTTTGATAGTCTTATTCCCAGAATGTGCTGTCCAAAACTGCCAAACTGCAGAATGTACTCCCTCAACCGGTTGCACACAAACCGCTCACTCGCCCGGACCCATCAATAAACTTCCCCCCCTGCCCTCTCCTAGGAAAATATATAAGCTCTGCTTAAGCTGTTCTCAAGGCTCTCTGCTCTATTCAAGTGAGCTCTGAGCCCCAGCATGCTGGACCCCCAATAAACCCTTTGCTTTGCATGAGACAGTCTCTTGGTGGTCTCTTCACCCGATTGTCACCGGACCTTTACATATGGAGGTTCCACCGAGATCCGGCAACCGTGGACAAGCGACCCCAACGAACTCCTCTCGGGGTAAGTAAGGTGCCTCTTTCTGGTTTCAGGTTTCAGGTCAGGGCTTGGCAAAATGGATGTCGATGAAGAGCGTGAGCTCTCTCCGATGGTGGTTGACAGTCATGTCACAGAGCCACAGGCCAAGTCCCTGGGGGACGTCATAGAGGACTCAGAAAATCGAGGAACAATAGTCTCCATGACTCAGTGATATTTTGTTTCAGATTCGGTATTGCCAACCCATCGGGTTTTGCCAACTACTCAGTCCTGGTCTCAGTGTTGGACTTCCATATCCTGTCTTTATTGTCTTGTCTTGTCTGTGTCATGTGTTGTTGCTTTTACTGTTTGTGTATCTTTCATTATGGGACAGAGCACTTCAATGCCTCTGTCTCTGACCCTTGTTCACTGCAACAAAGTTTGCTTAAGGGATCAGAATCTTTCTTTTTCAGTAAAATGCTGGACCTGGCAGACTCTCTGTGCCTCAGAATGGCTCACCTTTGGATTTGGATGGACCCTAGAAGGATCTTTCTACTTCCCACTAATTTAAAAAGTTAGAGATATTGTCTTTCAGCCAGAGCCACATAGATACCTGTGAAGACAGATGGACACTGCCTACCAACCCGGTGACGAGGGGAATCAACATCTAAATCAAGAAAGAGACTTTGTCTACATTAGACGACATCAGGTGTCATCCCTGGAACCCTGCTGGAAGGGACCATAGCAGGTGCTACTTATAACACCTACAGCAGTAAAGGTAGACAGAATCACTTCCTGGATCCATACCTCTCATCTCAAGCCTGTGCCCTGTCCAGACTCTGGCTGGAAACTGTAAAAGACTGGTAACGCTTTCAAATTGTGTATTTGCTATGTGGATAAGGCAATAGACTCTCCCCTTGACCACCAGTAGTCCTAACCCTCATCAGCCCATTCAGCAGCGATGGCTGATCACAAATCTTACTGGACAAGAAGTATGGTCTATCTCACATACAGCCCACTTAGGGACATGGTCACCATCTCTCCACAGAAACATTTGTCAGCTGGCTATAGGTCTTTTCCATTGGGATATCCCTGATGAAGTGGATCCCACTAAAATTCCATTAAATCCCTTCTCTACCATAGATAATGGAAACAAATATTATGGATGTAGGGACACGCGAGCCAGATGCAGGTTGGCTAGCCTAGATTACTATGTTTGCCCTGCGGACTATCAAAGCCACAAACAGTCAAGGCTGTGTTGGGGGAAAGCCGGCTTCTTCTCTAAGTCATGAGGATGTGAGCATACAGGGACTGCTTGATGGAACCCAAACTCCTCATCAAATTCTGTACACAACATTGGCCATATTACCAATTAGATAACCAAAATTGATGGCCCCCAGAGGGGTCTCTGGATCCTCAAATTCTGCGTGACCTTTTTAACTTCTGCAAGTGCTGAAAAGGGTAAAAGGAGATTCCCCTATGTGGAGGCCTTTTCCCTCCTTTGCTCACATCCTGAACTATGCTTCTCCAATAGATCCTCACCCTCAGCCTTCTGCTCCAGACTCTCTGCTCTTACTCTCACCTATGCAACCTGATTTCTCCCCTCCAATTACTAGATCAAAAACCCAAACCTCCGCCTGTTCTAAGACTGTTGCCCCCTTCTTGAGGTAGCAGGTACTGAGGAACACCTCAACCAACTCACTCATCTCTTCTCCTGTCATTGCCCACACTGGGTCCCACCAGGTCCTCTTACTACCTAACACAAAGCCCAAACCAGCTGAGAAGAGCCCTCACACCCTTATCCAAGATGCAATATAAATGGCCTTTAAAGTTGCTTTTTCATCACTGAAAACATGTTACTAAGTATTTAAAGTCCCTCAAATGCTTTTTGGGTTACTAACTCCCATCTTACCCTCTGCTGTACCTGTTGTACTGCTCAAGATTTGTTCCTAGAAAAATCCAAAACCCCTTTTCCATTATTCTTTTACATTTCTCCTACCTCATTCTCAGATCCACGGAACTGCTCACAGCCATGCCTTCCCCGTCTTCCCCCTCTGTACCAGGCCCACAGAAAAGTCTTAACTGACCTTCTCCAGAAATCTCCAACATAGCTGAATTTAGGAATTTCAGCAAAAGAGTCCCAATAAAAGATTTCTAAGTAGATAAAATTCCACTTTTCGTGTTGCCCTATTCTACTTGGCCACTGGCTAAAAAAATCTGCAATCCTAAGCTAGACACCCCCATACTAATTTTTCACAAAATATGTGAACAAGGCCTTGGCCTTGAGCTGAGGCTTCACATAGATGGCTACATTTGTAAGATAAAGAAGTTACCAACTGGGCTCCATGGTAACAGTTGGCAGGGGGAAAAATAAAGGGAATATAAAGCTCTCCCTCACCCAGGTGTCCTTGGAAGGTTAACTTTCCCAGAACAGAGGAAAAAAAAAGAAGACAAACGGCTTCTTGTGAACTTCTTAAGACTGTGAACTTCTGAGCCCCTTCCCTTATATGTTGGGTACAAAATTCTGAAACTACCTAAACTTGGGATTCCGGGGATTTAGTTGATTACAACAGAAGTAATGCCCTCTGAATATGGTTGCAAACAAATAGGACTGTTTTTCTGTCTTTGGTACTATCTTAGGTGCCTTGCCTTGTCCATCCCTACAACAGTATAATTCTATATACTTAAAACATTGTTTATGTTTTCATGAAGTGGTCAAAAGATGTGATTAATTGTGTAGTTGTGCAAATGTTTCCCAGAGTGCTCTATCATGATACAGGTTCATTTGAAGATCAAATAGGGGGGCATAAAACCTGGTTCCACTGGGAACATATATCCCTCACTTTTGCCATCCTATTAGGAATACATGTTGCTGCAGGGGTGGGCACAAGAACCACTGCCTTGGTCCATGGGACAAAACAAATGACCCAAATAGAAGCAGCAATAGGCCAAAACTTAAAGATATTAGAAACCTCCATCACAGCATTGCAGGAATCTTTAACCTATCTCTCTGAAGTTGTTTTACAGAACAGTCGAGGATTGGAATTTCTCTTCATGAGAGAAGAGGGCCTTTGTTTTGCATTGATGGAAGAATGTTGTTTTTATGCCAACCATACTGGAGTTGTAAAAAAATCTATGAGTAAATTAAAATGACGACTTGAAGAGCGTCAACGAGAGAGAGAGGCCCAAAAAGGGTGGTTTGAATCTTGGTTCACAAAGTCCCCCTGGTTAACTACGCATTTATCAACCCTGGCGGGTCCAATAATAATCCTCACATTATTGCTAACTGTAAAACCCTGCTTGCTCAACCATGTAATTTATTTTCTCCAGGCTCAAATTGGACAAGTTAAACTAATGGTAATACCCCACTAGCAGACATGGAATGTGACACCACCCAATGATCATATTTATGATTAAAAGTAGCCAGAAAAAGAAGTGTCGAATGAAAGGTTAATAAAATATGTAGTTGTCACTTCCTGTTTTTCTGTACACTTAACAAAACACTGTTGAAATCTTGAGAAATTTTTGCCAATCTTGTTCCCAGAATGTGCTGTCCACAACTGCCAAACTGCAGAATGTACTCCACCACCAGGTTGCATGCAAACTGAACACTCGCCCTGACACATCAATTAACTTCCCTCCCTGCACTCGCAAGGAAAAGTTTATAATATCTGCTTAAGCTGTTCTCAGGGCTCTCTACTCTTTTCAAGTGAACTCTGAGCCCCAGCATGCTGGACCCCCAATAAACCCTTTGCTGTTACATGAGATAGACACTTGGTGGTCTCTTCTTCCGACGCTCGCCCGACCGTTACTTGGATGATTGAATGTAGAATAGAACATCCAGTCAAAAAGGGATAGTCGGTAGGATTAGGAATATAGTCCGTAGGTTTAGGAAGAAGAGTGAGTATAGGATTTGGACCAAAAGTTCTTTAGCAATAGGGTTTCGGTTAGAGAGTGAATGTAAATGTCAGCACATGTGAAGAATGAGTCACAATGATGAAATGCGGAAAATATGTAGGAAAGCAGATATCAATAGAGACATTAGGAAATCAGGCAAAGTACAAAGTGAGTGATAGGATTAGACATTATCAACAGGGTTGAGTTTCAATATATAATCTTAGGAAGAAACAAATATGTAGTCACCAATAAGATTGACATTTGAGAGCATTAGGCAACCTGGACATGGATGATTTTAGTAATCCATGTTCACTTTCCATTTAGGCTTTTGGGAGAATCCTAAGTGTGACCTTTGCATTTTGTGTCCAGAATACTACTGTGATAAAATGTATGTATAAATCAGTTGACATGAGTATTTCTTCCACCATTTCTGGGAGCAATATTTTGAAGATATACAAATTATTATTGGGCGTACACAGAGGTGTACCCTGTGTCTATGAATATAGAAGTAATGCATGAATTGACAATACTGTGAATAAATAATATAACTGATTCCACTTTAAATAATGGATTGATAGAATTGATATTTAAAAATATATAAGAAATCTTATATTTATATAGAATCATTCATTCCAATGAGTTATACATCTAATGGTAATATTAGGGTTATATTTTATCATGAAAGGTGTGTGAGTTCTGCTTCAAAAGTGAGTATGGAAATGGAAAATAATGTGTTTGGAAAGAAGTCTCATGAAAAGACCAGTCAAGAAACATAGAGGAATGCATGTGTTCTGAAGTAGGAAGTAATTGAAAGTGACAAAAATGAAAATAATTTTGTTAACTTGTGGGTGAAATATAAGTATGGAAAAAGAAATCTAAGTATGATTTGAAGCCCAGAAGGGCATTTGCCCCTTGAGTGGTTTAATTAGCTTTGACTTATGTACTGCACATATGTCTCAGATAAAGCGATATACAATGGAACAGGAATTTGCACCTTGGATGATTGAATAACGAAGAGAACATCCAGTCAAAAAGGATTTGTCGCTAGGATTAGGAAGATAGTCGGTAGGTTTAGGAAGAAGATTGAGTATAGGATTTGGACCAAAAGTAGAGATTGAATATATATGTCAGCACATGTGAAAAGTCAGTCACAATGATGAACTGGGGAAAATAGTAGGAAAGCAGATATCAATAGAGATTAAGAAATCAGGCAAATTATAAAATGAGTCATAGGTTTAGACATTCTCAACAGGGTTGAGATTGAAAATGTAATCTTCAGAAGAAACACATATGTAGTCACCAATATGATTGACATTTGAGAGCATTAGGCAACCTGGACATGGATTAGTTTAGTAATCCATGTTCACTTTCCATTTAGGCTTTTTGGAGAATCCTAAGTGTGACCTTTGCATTTTGTGTCCAGAATACTACTGTGATAAAATGTATGTATAAATCAGTTGACATGAGTATTTCTTCCACCATTTCTGGGAGCAATATTTTGAAGATATACAAATTATTATTGGGCGTACACAGAGGTGTACCCTGTGTCTATCAATATAGAGATAATGCATGAATAGACCATACTGTGAATAAATAATATTACTGGTTCCACTTTACATAATGGATTAAATTGATATCTGAAAGTATACAAGAAATCTTATATTGAAATACAATCATTCATTCCAACCAGTTTTATATCTAATGATAATATTAGGGTTATGGTTTATCATGACGGTTGTGTGAGTTTTGCTTCAAAATTGGTAATGGAAATCAAAAATAATGTGTTTATAAAGAAGTCTCTTAAAAAGAGCAGTCAAGAAACATGGAGTAATCCATGTGTTCTGAAGCAGGAAGTGATGGAAAGTAAAACAAATGCGTATAAATTTGCTAAATTGTGGATGAAATATACATCCTATCATGTGCATAAACTGGAGAAATAGTAATGTACCAGTTTTGAATGAAAATGAACGTCAAAATACACATTATATCCCATAGGAATCTTCATGCATTGATGTTAAACTGGGTCAGTTACTGTAGAAATATTTGATTTTTTTTGGTGTCATAATACACTTTATTTTAGCACTAGCATGCCACAGAATGTAGAGGAAAGAGCAATAGATTTTCAGTTATAGCACTAATAATCTAACATTTAATGACTATTTTGGGGAGTCTAGAAATTGCATAAGGCTATGTAACATAATTGTTTTTTATTTAACATTCATAAAAACTTGGAATTTTGGTAATATTTCTCCTTTTTCATTTTTTATTTTTTCAGTTGTTCATAGACCTTCATTTTATTTATTTGTATGTGGTGATGAGAATATAACCCAGTGCCTCACACATGCTAGACAAGCATGTTAACACTGAGCCAGAAACCCAGCTCCTCCACTTTATCTTATCATCAAACACTCCTCACCCTCTTCATTACTCACTTTCTTAATCGTTTTCCCCCTTCTCTCTATTCTTTTTCACTTTCCCTCCTTATGTATTTTTCTCTCATGTCATTACAAACACTAGTATGCTATGAAATTTACATTTAAAACTGATTTTATAGTCATTCTTTTTTCTTGAGAGAATTTAAAAATTATAATCACCTGATAGATATATTACAATACATTTATTATACATATGCATCTATATTCATTCACATGTATTACATATATATATACATATATATTTAAAATTACTTTGATTAGCCTGTTAGAAATAATATATACCAAGTCTTTCTTAATTTTCAAGTCTTCCAGAATTAACATCTTACAGTGAAAATCAAATAAACATGTTTAAGTTAACAGGTATCATTCTTATTTATGAATACTGATAATTTAAGGTTTTATATCACATTAAGTTGTAATATGGCATATTAACTCTTATGAATTAGAGAAATTTTTTTTTGAACAACCTATTATTTAAGGACCATATGCACTGACATTTCAAATGGCCTTCTTGTGATTTCAATTTCTATCAATTGTGTGTTAATTAAAAAATACTTATTTTAGTAATTTTCATATTCATAATTGATATAAAGTCAATTGTTTAATCCTTTTTGTAAGTAGTTACTTATTACAGTAGGGGCAGTATTAATAATTCTAAATCTTTATAAGAAAAATGGTACAAAGATATTTTCAGGCAAAATTAAGAATAATTGCGATCTCTAAATGTTTGATTACTGATACATATAATACAGAGCTTTTGATGAGTCTCTTTCCCAGTAAAACATGAAATGCAAAGATACAGTTGGGTATGTATGTCCAAATAAAGATAAGAAAAAATACACATTATCAGTTAGAAACTATTAAATAAAAGATGAAAAGAACAATCTAACACATTGTACCAACTTGTCAGTTGAGTTAGTATTCTGGAAGAATAGCCTAAGACTAGAACTGGTCCATGACAAAATATTCACTAAAAAATGAAATATGAAAAATATAGGAAATACTATGAATTTTTCAGGAGGGTAGGTGGATTAACCTTTAATCTCAATTATGTGCATTTTTAAAACCAGTTTTCTGGTACAATAAATTTGTGATAGATACAACTAAACAAAACAAAGTTTCTGCTTAGCAAAATGAATGCATCTCAACCCTTTTTTAGCTGATATCTTTCCACTCAATTTTAAACCTTTATTTATTTATTTTTTATTGGTTGTTCAAAACATTACAAAGCTCATGGTATATCATCTTTCATACATTTGACTCAATTGGGTTATGAACTCACAATTTTCCCCAAATACGAGTTGCAGAATCACAATGGTTACACATTCATATTTTTACAAAATGTCATATAAGTGACTGTTGTATTGTGCTACATTTCCTATCCCCTACTATCTTCCCTCCCCTCCCCTCCCATCTTCCCTCTCTACCTCATCTGCTGTTTTTCACTTCTCTCCCTATTCCACCCCCCTTTCCCCTCACTACCTCTTATATGTAATTTTGTGTAACATTGAGGGTCTCCTACCATTTCCATATGGTTTCCATTCTCTCTCCCTTTTGCTTTCCTCTCTTGTCTTTGATTAATGTTAATCTTTTCCTCAAGTTCTTTCTCCCTGTTCTATTCTTAGTTGCTCTCTTTATATCAAAGAAGACATTTGACTTTTGTTTTTTAAAGAGTGGCTACCTTCTCTTAGCATAATCTGCTCTAATGCCATCCATTTCCCTACAAATTCTATGATTTTGTCATTTTTTAGTGCTGCATAATACTCCATTGTGTATAGATGCCACATTTTTTTTTATCCATTCATATATTGAAGGGCATCTAGTTTGTTTCCACAGTCTACCTATTTTGAATTGTGCCACTATGATCATTGATGTGGCAGTATCCCTATAGTACGCTCTTTTAAGATCCTCAGGGAATAGTCTGAGAAGGGCAAAAGCTGGTTCAAAGGGTGGATCCATTCCCAGTTTTCCCAGGAATCTCCATTCTGCTTTCAAAGTTTGCATCACCAATTTGCAGTCCCACCAGCAGTGTACAAGTGTACCCTTTTCCCCACATCCTCGTCAACACTTGTTGTTCTGTGACTTCATAATAGCTGCAAATCTTACTGGAGTGAGATGGTATCTTAGGGTGGTTTTGATTTGCATTTCTCTGACTGCTAGAGATGGTGAGCATTTTTTCATGTACTTGTTGATGGATTGTATGTCTTCCTCTGTGAAGTGTCTGTTCAGTTCCTTGTCCCATTTATTGATTACATTATTTGTTATCTTATTGTTTAATTTTTTGAGATCTTTGTATATTCTGGATATTAGGGCTCTATCTGAAGTGTGAGGGGTAAAAATTTGTTCCCAGGATGTAGGCTCTCTATTTACCTCTCTTATTGTTTCTCTTGCTGAGAAAAAACTTTATAGTTTAAGTAAGTCCAATTTGTTTATTCTTGTTATTAACTCTTGGGCTATGGGAGTCTTATTATGGAATTTGGAGCCCGACCCCACAGTATGAAGATCGTAACCAACTTTATTTCTATCAGACGCAGTGTCTCTGATTTTATATCTAGCTTCTTGATCCATTTTGAGTTAACCTTTGTGCATGGCAAGAGAAAGAAATTCAGTTTCATTTATTTGCATATGGATTTCCAATTTTCCCAGCACCATTTGTTGAAGATGCTATTTTTCTCCATTGCATGCTTTTAGCCCCTTTATCAAATGTAAGAAAGTTGTAATTTTGTGGATTGGTTTCTGTGTCCTCTATTCTGTGCCATTGGTCCACCTGCCTGTTTTGGTACCAGTACCACACTGTGTTTGGTACTATTGCTTTGTAGTACAGTTTGAACTCTGATATCGCTATAACTCCAGATTCACACTTACTGCTTAGAGTTGCTTTCGCTATTCTGGGTCTTTTGTTTTTCCATAAGAATTTCATGATTGCTTTATCTTTTTCTACAAGAAATGCTGTTGGGATTTTGATTGGCATCACTTTAAACCTGCAGAGAACTTTGGGTAATATTGCCATTTTGATAATGTTATTTCTGCCTATCCATGTACAGGGTTCATTTTTCCATCTTCTAAGATCTTCTTTTATCTCTCTCTTTAGAGTTCTGTAGTTTTCATTATATAAATCTTTCACCTCTTTTGTTAGGTTGATTCCCAAGTATTTTATTTTATTTGAGGATATTGTGAATGGAGTGGTTTTCCTCATTTCCATTTCAGAAGTTTTGTTGCTGATATACAAAAATGCCTTTGATTTATGTGTGTTTATTTTATATCCTGCCACTTTGATGAATTCATTTATTTACTCAAGCCGTTTCTTTGTAGACCCTTTTGGGTCTGTTAAATATATTATCATGTCATCTACAAATAGCGATAATTTAAATTCTTCCTTTCCTATTTTTATGCCTTTATTTTCTTTTGTCTGTCTAATTGCTCTGGCTAGTATTTCTAGAACTTAATTGAATAGAAGTGGTGATAGAGGGCATCCCTGTCTTGTTCCAGATTTTAAAGGGAATTTCTTCAGCTTTTCTCTATTTAGGATGATGCTAGCCTGATTTTTAGCATATATAGCTTTTACCATGTTGAGGTAAGTTCCTTTTATCCCTAGTTTTTATAGTGTTTTGAACATAAAGGGATGCTGTAGTTTGTCGAATGCTTTTTCTGCATCAATGGAGATGATCATATGGTTCTTGTCTTTAAGTCTATTGATGTGGTGGATTACATTTATTGATTTCCATATATTGAACCAGCCTTGCATCGCAGGGATGAATCCTACTTGATCATGAAGCACAATTTTTTTGATATGCTTCTGTATTCGATTCGCCAGGATTTTATTGAGAATTTTTGCATCCAAGTTCATTAGAGATATTGTTCTGTAGTTTTCTTTCTTTAAAGTGTCTTTGTCTGGTTTCGGGATCAGGGTGATGTTGGCCTCATAGAATGAATTTGGAAGAGCTCTTTCTTTTTGTTTTTCTTGAAATAGCTTGAATAATATTGGTATTAGTTCTTCTTTGAAGGTTTTGTAGAACTCCGCTGTATACCCATCGAGTCCAGGGTTTTTTTTGGTTGGCAGTCCTTTGATGGTTCTTCTATTTCTTCCTTTGTTATTGGTCTGTTTAAATTGTGTGTGTCTTCCTGACTCAATCTGGGCAGATCGTATGACTTAAGAAATTTATCAATACCTTCACTATCTTCAATTTTATTGGAATATAGTGTTTCACAATACTTTCTAACTATCTTCTTTATTTCTGTAGTGTCTGTTGTGATATTGCCTTTTTCATCCCGTATTTTAGTAATTTGAGTTCTCTCTCTTCTTCTGTTCATTAGTATGGCTAAGGGCCTGTCGATCTTATTTATTTGTTCAAAAAACCAACTTTTAGTTTTATCAATTTTTTCAATGTTTTTCTTTGTTTCAATTTTGTTGATTTCTTCTCTAAATTTGATTATTTCTTGTCTTCTACTACATTTGCTGTTGTTTTGCTCTTCCTTTTCTAGGTTTTTGAGGTGTAGCATGAGTTCATTTATTTGCTGGTTTTTCTTTTTTTGAAGAAAGAACTCCAATAAATGAATTTCCCTCTTAAAACTGCTTTCACTGTGTCCCATAGATTCTGGTACATTGTGTCTGTATTGTCATTTGTCTCTAAGAATTTTTTTATCTCCTCCTTTATGTCTTCTGTTACCCATTGATCATTCAGTAGCATGTTGTTCATTTTCCATGTGATGCAGGATTTTTCCTTCCTTCTTTTATCATTGATTTCCCGTTTCATTCCATTATGATCAGATATGGTGCATGGTATTATTTCCATGCCTTTATATTTACTAAGAATTGCCCTCTGGCATAATATATGGTCTATCTTTGAGTAGGATCAATGTGCTGCTACTGAGAAGAACGTGTATCCACTTGATGATGGTTGATATATTCTATATATGTCTGTTAAGTCTAGGTTATCGATTGTGCTGTTGAGTTCTAGAGTTTCTTTATTCAGTTTCTCTCTAGAGGATCTGTCCAATGCCAAGAGTGGTGTGTTGAATTCACCCATAATTATTGTGTTGTAGTCTCTGTGACTCTTGAACTTGAGGGGAGTTTGTTTTATGAACGTTGCAATTCCATTGCTTGGTGCATACAAATTGATAATTGTTAGTCTTGTTGGTGGATGGTTCCTTCTAAAAGAATATAGTGTTCTTCTTTATCCCTTTGATTTACTTAGGTTTGAAGTTGATTTTATTCCATATGAGTATGGCCCCTCTTTCTTGCTTCTGAGGGCCATGTGAGTGGTATGATTTTTCCCAAACTTTTACCTTCAGCCTGTGTATGTCTTTTCCTATCATATGGGTCTCCTGAAGACAACATATTGTTGGATTTTTTTTTTCCACGTTACTAGCCCATGTCTCTTGATTGGTGAGTTTTGGCCATTAACATTTAAGGTTACAATTGAAATATGATTTGTACTTCCAGTCATGTTTATTTATTTATTATATTTTAGTTTGGCTAGTTTTTACTTTTTTGGTTATTTTCCTCCCCCTTTACTGAAATACCTCCTGCTGTTAGTTTTGGGCACTATTTTTCAATTCTTCTTCTTGTAGTATTTTGCTCAAAATGCTTTGCAGTGCTGGTTTTCTGGCTGCATATTCTTTTAGCTTTTGTTTATCATGAAAGACTTTAATTTCATTTTCAAACCTGAAGCTTAATTTTGCTGAGTACAGTGTTCTTGGTTGGAATCCATTATTTTTCAGCATTTGAAATACATTGTTCTAGGATCTTCTCTCTTTCAAAGTCTGTGATGAAAAATCAGTCGTTAACCTAATTGGTTTACCCCTGAATGTAATCTGCCTCCTTTCTCTTATAAGCGTTTAATATTGTCTCCTTGTTCTGTATGTTGGCTATCTTCATAATTATATGTCTTGGATTTGGTCTATTATGTTTTTGAATGTTTGGGGTCCTGTAGGCTTCCAGGATTTGGCAATCCAATCCATCTTTCATCTCTGGGATGTTTTCTAGAATTATTTCATTTAATATGTTGTCCATTCCTTTGGTTTGAATCTCTATGCCTTCTTCTATCCTGATGACTCTCAAGTTTTTTTTTTTGACATCCCTTATCTCTTGAATAGATTTAAGCATCTTTTCTGTGTTGACTATATTCTTTTCAAGTTGATAAACTTTGTCTTCATTTTCTGATTTTCTGACTTCTACTTGATCTACTCTATTTGTAATATTCTTGTTTGAGTTTTTAATTTGGTTTATAGTTTCCTGCATTTCTAGAATTACTGTTTGAATTTTTTTAAGATCTCTATTTTTTGGTAAAGCTCATTTTTTGCCATTTGAATTTGTTTGTTTAATTCATTTTCAAAATATACTTTTATTCCTTGGACTTGCTGCCTCATGTCTTCTCTAATATTTCTTTCCATCTGAGTTAAGTATGCCTTGATTTCTTTCCCTATCCCTGTTTCTGGTGCTTCTAGGTCCTCCTGTAGAATTAAGTTGTCCTGCATTGTTTGTACTCCTTTTATTCCATTGTTTTTTCATGATGTTCATGTTACTTTCCAGCTCTATTTGATTGCTGTGTTTCTGCTTTATTCTAGAGATTTGTTTTGGTGTTGTATGTCTCTGTTGTCTCTCCTTTGTGTTGGTAGACTATGCATGCTAAAGTGGATTCCGCTTGGAAGAAATTCCGAAGGCCAAGCTCCCGTGACGTCACCTCTCTGTTTTGGCAGGCCCAAGGCTCCTTGCTGAGGTGTCCGTATAGGGGGGTGGGACTGTACTGTCACTTGTTGGTTTCAGCTCCGGGTCACTGGCGGGCAGGCGGTCTCCAGGTGCCCAGTCACTTGTGCAGCAGGTGGGCTGTCACTGGCGGGCGGGCGATCTCTCACCACCCAGTGGTGCGGTCGGTCGCCGGCGGCAGGGCGTTCCCAAGCCGCCTAGTCACGCGGGCAGCGGGTGGACTGTCGCCTGTGGGCCTGCAGTCTCCCGCTGCCCAGTCACAAGGGCCTGGCCTCTAGTCCTCTGGTTTCTCCTGCTAGTCCTGGTTTTTCCTGCAAGACCAAATTTCCCTGAGTGATGGCTCCCGGCAGTTCAAACTGTACTCTGGGCCTGCCGTTTGTTGGTTGTGGAGGGTGTCTATTGGGAAGCCAGACACTCTATTGTTTTGATTTTTTCCACTTGCCCCTCCCCCAGCACTGGTTAGACAGGTTTTATTTTCACAGTTGATGAGAGGGGGAGTTGAAGGTCAGTTGCCTCTTGTTTTCCCCCATCTTTATGCAGGCTCGCTCTGATAATCTCTCCCCCGGAAATCCTAGGAGAGATTTTATGCGAATTCCCCGATATATGGGAGATGAGCTGAATAACACACTCCTGTTTTATTGTTGTAATCTGTAGGAGAGTGGCTGTGGTTACTTCAGCCCTCCAAGATGATGGCCATTGGTTTCCTTGGAAGAGTTTCCATTGTGGGAGATAGAACTGTACCGCTTCCTTCCCTGTCTGAAATCCTGAACTCAGCTCAGGGCTCAGTGGGGGCTCTACCGGCAGGATTCCACAGAATCCTCATCAACGTTTCTCCCTGCTTATTGGACCCATCTCGGTGGTGCCGCACCGTCTTTAGCCACTGGGTGGGCCGCGCGGATCAGTCAAATGGGATCTCGGGTCGCACATTTGGCTCATGTTTGCGACTCAATTACCGGACCATGGTGCTAGAATTCCTTCTTCTAGGTTTTGGTGCACCCCCATTTTGCTGTAATTTCCTAACAAGATAGTTTTTTTGTCACTCTAACTCGTTATTCACCTGTGCAGTGGTGCAGTACACTTGGTGTGATGCACTCTATTCGTGGCCATCTTGCAATGACGAAATATTATGATTTGTATGCACCATTTACTGAAGTCAGTTTTCAGTTTTAGAAAACAAATATGAATTTCAGGTGTATGAATATTTCGGAGAATAATCTTGTGAAAAGTTGATTATAAATCCACATACATGAATATGAATGATTTTAGGGAGTGTATAATAAGACACATATATTTTATATTTTGAAAAATCTGGAGAGTATATACATATATATATATATATATATATATATATATATATATATACATATACACACACACAAACACACACACACACACAGACATTAAAAAGAAGCAGTATATATGCCAATCGAAATTCATCATGAAATATATATCTTCCACATATCCAAAAATATACATTTTACTAAAAATGGATTTATGTATAATGTTGTTCAACTTGGAAGCTCACACTTAGGTTGAATTTTCAGTTCCAACAGCGTTTAGGAGGAGTGATCTCTTCTCACAATTTGTATGTGCCAAGTCACCCACCTCAGAAGAAGGTACGTGTGATACCAGGTAGGATTCTATATGTGCATATAATAATACATGAGCTGAAAAAGGCTAAAGAGAGACAGGAATTGACATATTTCTTAACTTTAAAAACACATGGTCAACTATTTCAATAAACATTGACTTATTTATAACTCCTATCCTATATAATGAAAAAGGGAAGTCCAAATATACACCATGCCTCCTCTGAACTGCTTGTATTTCTATTCTGTTTGAGTTACTATTCTCCATCATATTAGGATTAGTAGTCAGAGTCTAGTAGGGTATGGGTTAGTGTCAGAGATTCATTATTCCAAATGGAAAATAGGAAAATAAACCCAATGTGTTTTCAAATATGTGCTACACAAAAGTCTTCCCACTCTCTTCCAGAACAATTCCTTGATATTACCCTCGCCTGAAGTAATGCACAATTAGAGGAGAAGAGTTAGAAAATCTGTGAATACATATCTGGAACGAAATATGCTCAGGAGTTCACAACCTTGGAGGTGGTAGAGGAGTTTCCAAAAGTAAGGGACAGGGTAAACACTCCACAAACATGGAGCTCTGCAGGCCTAAAGACATCTTGAGAAACTGCCTCTGAGTTTGGGCACTTGAAATATATGTTGTTGTCAGGAGCTTTAGCTTCCTATGTAGTGAGAGCACCAAAATTGGGTCTGCATCTATGTGACCTGGAGGACATGGTATCTTATTTTTCAATGAACATGAGGCAGCAGTGCTGAATTCTCACTTTGTAGGTAAACTGTGGCAACTGCGGTCTAAGTGTCTCTCCGTGTAGACTGTGAAGCCATTTGGTCATCCTCTAGTTTTCCTGGTGTGTCTTGCTGCTTCACTGGGAGTTGGGTATTTGCTTCACGAAATACAAGGAGTTCAACAGGGACATAATGCTGGAGGGAGTTCTGTCACATGCGGTGGGTCAGGGTCTGCAGGAGAATGCACCAATCAGGCTTCTATCTCACATAGCTTGCCCCCAGGCCCATAGCAACCTGATTCTGAACATTGCCCTGACCCTCTCCATATAACAAGATGCCTTAACATATAAGGGTCTGCTAGCTGCACCATGTCAGTCACAAGCCATTTGGAAGCCAATGGCAGATCCACATGGCCCCAACACAGATGTTTTATCACACACCTGCCCACCACTGCTCTAGACCCACTACTAAGGAGGATCCAACTTACTGGCATCTCTGTTCTACACCATTTTTCATGAAACCCAGTCAATCAACGAATTGTCTGTTATATTCATGATCAGCAAATGGACATCAAAAGGTTCTCCAGTGACACCTGGACATGAAAATTTCAAAAATTCCATGGTATTTATCTAGCCATTGTTCGTGGATGAATTTGGAGGCACTATGATTCTCAATTTATTCAGGAACCATTAAATGTTGAGGAAGCTCATTTTAATGAAAGCACAGGAGAACACACACAGGCAAGTCTTCTCAAAGAGTGGCCAAATGGTCACATGAAGCCAGGCCCATTGAGGTCTACAATGTGAGGTCCATGTGTGTTTTGACTCTCAACTATGGCTGCCAAGTTTGTCAGAATAAAATCATGTGATATCCTTGCTGAGATTCCCCGTGCCTTGTCTAAAGCCTTCCTGGGCACACATCTCAATTCCAAGGATGACTCTCATGCATGGCCTCCTAAAATCCCAACACAACTCATGGCAATACTTCTCTGAGGTCAGTTCCAGAACTCAGTCTGTAAGGAGAATTACAGCAGAGTTCAAGCCCAGGTGGAGCCAGTCATCATTTCCAACCGTCAAACTAATAACCACAATTAAAACCAAAACACTTCCGCATGGCCGTCATCTTCTTCCATATAGACACTCATTATAACCTCTGACTAGAGGTTTCCATGAGGGGCGCAGCCCAAGACAGTGTCCAAAATAAGCTCCCTTTCTCCTCATTTGCCTAAAGTCAGGGTGGCCTGAACACCTTCCTGTGAACCAGGAGTAATCGAGTAGGCCTTCCGTTAATACTGCTCTGTTTCTCCAATTTGAGGAATACTGACTGTGGGGTTAGATTCTTTATGTGAATTAGAAACATGAGAAAACCCAAGCACCTATGGGCTTCCCTCTTCAGGGCTTTGAAGAACTCATTTGACCCAAAGGATCCCTATTCTCACTTGATGAAGTTCAGGAACCTTACAGAGGAAGGCGAGAGACTTCATCCACAATGACTGCTCTTTTGGCCATTTTGGGTTTGGATGAAAACATGGGATCCATCAGGTGCTGAGAATCTAACCACAGCCTCACACAGGGCCAAGAGTCTGATTCAGACACATCCATTTCCGAAGCAAATAAGCAAAGAGCCACAGGTGAATCCCATTCATTTCCATTTGAAACTGTTTTCTTCAGGCTTCACAAAGGAGTGGCCTGAGGGAAAGACCTTCCTGAAATTCAGGGCAACAAACAAGAGGTAAACAAAAGGCACAAAGCAGGGTTTCTCCACTGAGACTTTCCTTGTCACACTGATATCTGAGTTTTCTGAGATGCTCGCCATTGCCGTCAGTTATCCAGAACATGGCCATATCACAGAACTTGTAGGTGGTACATATCTTGGACACAAAACCATGAGGCTATTCTGGAGAGTGGCCAGAATTCAGGAAGAAAACAGAAACTTTGGAAGATAGCAGGTGTTACCCTTCGATAAGGCAAGCCACAGTCCATTCATAAATTTGGCAGGATGAATGCCTGGATTCTTTCTACTAGACAGGACACATCCATTGATGCATTCTCTTTACTAATGTCTACAATCACGGACAGAGTGGGATGCACAGATATAGAAGCACTTGACTTGTCAAACGACTTACTAGAAACAGTCAACGCCAATCCAAACAAACAGCCTTTCCTACCTATTCTCAGGACATGAGACAAAACCAGAAACACACATCCACACCCACAAAGGCACCTCTTTTGCCCAAGTAGGTCTGTGACTATCCGGAGTGTCCTCATACTGATGGGCCATATTATATTCCCCCAAAATGGCCTCTCCTGTCTCAAATCTGGTCTCCTTGGCCAACTCTGTGAAGTAGTCAGGAGCCATGGGTGAGCCACTACCTGCTTTCTCAGGAAAGTCCCCTCTTCAGAGCTTTCCTGGCATTTGGCCATCCTCACATCAGTAGGAACTAAGAAAGACTGATTCTGTCCTTGGTAAATTGAAACAAGTGAGACCACTGGAACTGGGACTGCGAGTGCCTCTGGGTGTGTCTCTTCCTGGATCACAAGTTCAGAGAGTTCCATCGACAAGGAGGTGAGGTGACGTCACTTCCTTCCGAAACTGAATGAGGTCACTGCCTTGGCAACCTCTTTGTCCTAACAGTTACTTCTAAGGGTCCCATGAGATGCAGGCTGCCCCTACTTTCTGTGACACTTTCACAAGTTAGAATGGTATATCAACCATAGGCACCTGTGAACAGCTCTTCACACAGGCCTTGTTTGGTCCATCTTCTCTATATTTAGAGGTTGATTCAGACACATCCCTTCATCATGACCAGGTTGTTTGCCATAGAATTTAACTTTTGCTTTCTCATGTCCTTCATAGCTGCCTATATCTTATCCAGGGGTCATTTCTGCATGGACCTTTGATGTTCTCAGCAGGTGGAAGATCCCCTACATTGCAGTATTGTAAGACCAACTCTGTCCCTCATCTTTTGTAAAGTTAGATTGAGGGAACAGTGTATGTTTAGGGTTAATAACATGTTTTATTTGGGTTAAGAATCTCTCTGCCGGATGAATAATGGTATTGGGAACCTGTGATATTTACAAGAATATATAGCTGAAATATAAGTATAAAAACAGAAACCTAGGTAAGATTTGAAACGAGAAGGGCATTGGGCCCTTGAGTGGGATACTTAGGTTTTAATAATTTTCTGTATATATGTCTCAGATAAATTGAAATACAATGGCTTAGGACCTTATACCTTGGACGATTGATTGTCGAATTGAACATCGAGTCAAAATGCAATAGTCACTAGGATTAGGAAGATAGTCAGTAGGTTTAGAAATAAGAGTGAGTATAGGATTTGGACCAAAATTTCTTTAGCAATAGGGTCTAGGGTAGACAGTGAATGTATATGTCACCAAATGTGAAGTGTCAGACACAATGATGAACTGGGGAAAATATGTAGGAAAACAGATATCAATTGAGATATTAGGAAATCAGGCAAAGTATAAAGTGAGTGATAGGATTAGACATTTTCAACAGGCTCGAACTATAATATATAATCTTAGGAAGAAACAAATATGTAGTCACCAATAGGATTTATATCTGAGAGCATTTGGCAACCTGGACATTGTTGTTTTAGTAATCCATGCTCACTTTCCATTTAGGGTTTGATGCAATCATGATTGTGACCTTTGCTTTTTGTGTCCAGAATATTACTGTGATAAAAAATATATAAATATATATATAGATAAGGTGATATGAGTAATTCTTCCACCATTTCTGGGAGCAATATTTTGAAGAGGTATAAATTAGTATTGGGGGGACAAAGAGGTGTACACTGTGTCTTTGAATATAGAGATAATGCATTAATAGACCATACTGTGAATAAATAACATAACTGGTTCCAACATTAAATAATGCATTGAACGGAAATGTGAAAATATACAGAAAATCTTTTATTGATATACATACATTTATTCCAACCAGCTATACATCTAATGGTAATATTAATGTTATGGTTTATCTTGAAGAGTGTGTGAGTTTAGCTTCGAAATTGATTATGGAAATCGAAAATGATGTGTTTGGAAAGAAGTCTCATGAAAAGACCAGTCAAGTAACATGGAGGAATACATGTGTTATGAAGCAGGAAGTGACTGAAAGTGAAACAAATTCCTATAAATTTGTGAACTTGTGGATGAAATATATATCTTATGATGTGCAAAAACTGAAGAAATAGTAATGTACCAGTGTTGAATTATAATGAACGTCAAAATAGAAATCATGTCCTATAGGAATCTACTTGCATTGATGTTAAACTGGGTCATTTACTCTAGAAATATTAGGATTTGTAAGCACCATTTATTGAAGTTACTTTTCAGAACTGGGAAACAAATATGTATTTCAGGTGGATGAGTATTTCTGAGAATAATCTTGTGAAAAGTTGATTATAAATCCACATACATGAACATAAATGAATTTACGGAGTTATATAAGACACATATATTTCATATTTTATAAAATGTGAAGAGTGTGAATATATATATATATATATATATATTTGTGTATATATATATATATATATATATTTATATATGTATTTATATATATATATTTATATATATTAAAAAACCACAAAAATACATTAAAAAGTGTCAATATCTATATGCCAATCATAATTCATCATGTAATATAAATCATCCACACATGCAAAATTATTTATTTTACTAAACATGGATTTATGTATAACATTGTTCTACTAGGAAGCTCACCCATTGTTTGAATTTTCAGTTCCAACAGCGTTTAGGAGGAGAGATCTCTTCTCACAATTTGTTTCTGCCAAGTCAGCCAACTCATAAAAATGTACGTGTGATACCAGGTAGAATTCTATATGTGCATGTAAAAATACATGTGCTGAGTAGGTTACAGAGAATGGGAGATAGGAATTCACATATTTGTTAACTTTAAAAACACATGGAGGACTATTTCAATTAAAAATTGACTAGATTTATAAAACCAACCCTTTATCGTGCAAGAGGGAAGTCCTACTATACACCATGCCTTCTCTGAAATGCTTGCATATTCATTCTGCTTGGGTATTTTTCTCCATCATATTAGGATTAGTAGTCATATTATAGTAGGGTATGAGTTATTGTCAGGGATTCAGTATTTCGAATGGAAAATAAGAAGAAGAATCCAATGTTTATCAAATATGTGCTTCACAAAAAAATTTTCTACTCTCATCCAGAACAATGCCTTGACATTACCTTCGCCCCAAGTAAGACACAATTAGAGGAGAAGAGTTAGAAAATCTTTAAATACATATCTGAAATAGAAAATGCTCAGGAGTTCACAACCTTGGAGATGATAGAACAGTTTCCAAAAATAAGGGACAGTGTAAAAACTCCACAAACATGGAGATTTGCCTGCCTAAAGACGTCTGGAGAAACTGCCTTTAGGTTGGGGACTTGAAATACATGTAGTTGTCAGGAGCTTTAGGTTCCTTTCTAGTGAGACCATCAAAGATGGGTCTTCATCTCTGTGATTTGGAGGACATGGTTATAATTTCCCAATGAACATGAAGCAGCAGTGCTGAATTCTCTTTGTAGTGAGAGCATCAAAGGTGGGTCTGCATCTATGTGACCTGGAGGACATGGATTCTTATTTTACAATGAAAATGAGGCAGCAGTGCTGAATTCCCTCTTTGTATGTAATCTGTGGCCACTGGGGGCTAAGTGTCTCCCCACGTGGACTGTGAAGCCATTTCATCATCCTCCACTTTTCACAGTGTTTCTTGCTGCTGCACTCGGAGTTTGGTACTTGCTTCAGGAAATACAATGCGTTCAACTGGGACACCATGCTGGAGGAAGTTCTGTCAAATGTGGTGGGTCAGGGTCTGCAGGATAATGCACCAACAGGGCTTGTATACCACATAGGTTGCCCCCTTGACCAAAGCAACCTGATTCTGAACATTGCCCTGAAACCTCTTCATATAACAAGATGTCTGTACATATAAGGGTCTGCTAGCTGCACCATGTCAGTCACAGCAATTTGGAAGCCAATAGCAGATCCACATGACCCCACAACAGATGTTTTATTACACACTTGCTCACCACTGCTCTAGTCCCACTACTAAGAAGGCACCAACTTAATGGCATCTCTGTTCTCCACAATTTTCATGAAATCCAGTCAATCAATGCACTGTCTGGTACAGTCATGATCAGCAACAGGACATCCAAAGGTTCTCCAGTGCCATCTGGTCATTGGAATTTCAAAAATTTTATGGTATTTATCTAGTCAATTTTCAAGGATGAAGTTGGAGGCACTGTGGGTTTCAATTCATTCAGGAATCATTCAATGGTGAGGAAGCTGATTTCAATGAAAGTTTTGGAGAACTCTCACAGGCAAGTCCTCCCAAAGAGTGGCCAAAAGGTCACAAGAATCCAGGCCCACTGAGGTCTACAATTGAGGTCCATGTGTGTTTTTACTAGTAAATATGGCTTCAAAGTCTTTCAGAATAAAATTATGTGATATCTTGGCTGAGATTCCCAGTGCTCTGTGGAAAGCCACCCTGGGCCTAGTTCCCAGATTCCAAGGGCGAATCTCATGTGTGGCCTCCGAAAATCCCAACACAATTCATGGCAATACTTCTTTGATGTCTGATCCAGAACTCAGTCTTTCAGGGGAATGACACCAGAGTTCAAGCCCAGGTGGATCCAGTAATCTCTTCCAACTGCCACACGAATGACCACAATTTAAACCAAAATACTCCCACATGGCCCTCATCTTATTAAATATAGACACTCATTATAACCTGTGGCTGGAGGTTTCAAAGCGGGACACATCCCAAAAGAGTGTCCAAAAAAATCTCCCTTACCCCCCATTTGCCTAAAGTCAAGGTGGCATGGACACCCTTCCTGTGAACCTGGAGTGATCCAATAGACCTGCCGTTCATACTGCTCTGCTTCTCCAATTTGAGGCCTACTGATTCTCAGCGATAGATTTTTTATGTGATTTGGAGTCATAAGAAAACACAAACATCTCTTCAGGGCTTCAAAGAACTCATTTACTCATTTGACCCAAATGATCCCTATTCTCACTTGATAGAGGTCAGGGACCTAACAAAGGAAGGAAAGAGACTAATCAACAATGACAGATTTTTGGCCATTTTGCTTTTGATTGCACACATGGAATCTATCATTAGATTCATCATGTGCTGAGAATCTAAGCCACAACCTCATACAGGGCCAAGAGGCTGATTCAGACACATCCCTTTCCAAAGCAATTAAGCAAAGAGCCACAGGTTATGCCCATTTATTTTCATTTGAAAACTGTTTTATTCAGGCTTCACAAAGGGGTGGCCTGAGGCAAAGACCTTCCTGAAATTCAGGGCAACAGAACCATAGGTAAGCAAATGAACCAAAGCAGGGTTTCTCCACTGAGAGTTTACTGGTCACATTGATATCTGAGTTTTCTAAGATGTTCCCATTCTCTACAGCTCTCAAGTATATGGACATGTCACATATCTTGGAGATGGTACATATCTTGGACACAAAACCATGAGCCTATACTAGAGAGTGTCCAGAATTCAGGAAGAAAACATTAACTTAGGAAGTTAGTAGGTGTTGCCCATCCATAAGGCACACCACAGTCCATTCATCAATTAGGCAGAATAAATACTGGAGAGTTTTCTACTAGACAGGACACATGCATTGATGCATTCTCTTGTCTAATGTCTACAACCACAGACACAGTGGGATACACAGACATAGAAACACTAGCCCTGTCAAACGACTTATTAGAAACAGTCCACTCCAATCCAAACAAAGAGCCTTTCCTACCTATTCTCAGAAATTGAGAGAAAACCACAAACTCACACCCACACGCAAAAAGGCACCTCTTTAACACAAGTAGGTCTGTGACTATCCAGAGTGTCCTCTAACTGGTGGGCCATACTATGTTCCCCTGAAATGGCCTGTCCTGTCTCAGATCTGGTCTCCTTGGGCAACTTTGTGAAGTTTTCAGGAGCCAGTGGTGAACCAATACCTGCTTTCTCAGGAAAGGTCCCTCTTCAGAGCTCTTCTGGCATTTGACAATCCTCATATCAGTAGGTACCAAGGAAGACTGACTCTGTCCTTGGTAAATCCAAACAAGTGAGACCACTGGAACTGGGACTGGGACTGGCTCTGGGTGCCTGGCTTCCTGGATCACAAGTCCAGAGATTTCCATCACCAAAGAAGTGAGGTGAGGTCACTTCCTTCAGGAACTGAATGAAGTCACTGCCTTGGCCACCACTTTGTACTTACAGTTGCTTCCAAGGGTCCCATGAGATGGAGGCTGCTCCTACTTCCTGTGACACTTTCACAAGTTAGAATGGTATATCAAGCATAGGCACCTGGGAACAGCTTTCCACGCAGGTATGGTTTGATCAGTCTTCTCTACAATAGGAAAGGAGAGGCTGATTCAGACACATCCCTTCATACTGACCAGGTTGCTTGCCATGGAATATGACTTTTGATCTCTTAGGTCCTTCATAGCTGCCTGCAACTTCTCCAGGGTATCATTTCTGCCTGGAACTTTGATGTTCTCAGCAGGTGGAAGACCCCCTACATTACTATTGTAAGACAAACTCTGTCCCGGCTCATCTGTAAACTTAGTTTGAGGGAACAGTGTATGTTTAGGGTAATAACAGGTTCGATTTGGGTTAGGAATCATACTGAGGAACAAACAATGGTATTGGGAACTTGCGATATTTACAAGAATATATTGGTGAAATATATGTATGAACACAGAAATCTAGATAAGATTTGAATCCAAGAAGGGCATTGGGCTGTTGATTGGAATACTTAGCTTTGAATTATATTCTGCATAGATGTCTCAGATAAATCAATATACAATGGCTTAAGATCTTGTACCTTGGATGATTGATTGTAGAAGAGATCATCCAGTCAAAAAGGTATAGTTGGTAGGATTAGGAAGATAGTCAGTAGATTTAGAAAAAAAGAGTGAGTATAGGATTTCGACCAAAAGTTCTTTAGCAATAGGATTTCGGATAGAGAGTGAATGTAAATGTCAGCACATGTGAAGAGTCAGTCACAATGATGAACTCGTGAAAATATGTAGGAAAGCAGATATCAATAGAGACATTAGGAAATCAGGCAAAATACAAAGTGAGTGATAGGATTAGTCATTTTCAACAGGGTTGAGGTTCAATATATAATCTTAGGAAGAAACAAATATGTAGTCACAAATAAGATTGATTTGAGAGCATTAGGCAACGTGGACATGGATGTTTTTAGTAAACCATGCTCACATTCCATTTAGGCATTGGTGAAAGGTTAATAAAATAGGTACTTGTCACTTCCTGTTTTTCTGTATGCTTAACAAAACACTGTTGGAAACTTGAGGACTGTTTGCTAATCTTGTTTCCAGAATGTGCTGTCCCCAACTGCCAAACTGCAGAATACACACCCTCACCCATTTGCACGCAAACCTCCCCCTTGCCCTGACCCATCAATAAACTTCCCTCCCTGCCCTCTCCAAGGAAAGTATATAAGCTCTGCTTAAGCTGTTTTCATTGCTCTCTGCTCTATTCAAGTGACCTCTGAGCCCCAGAAAGCTGGTCTCCCAGTAAACCCTTTACTGTTGCATGAGACATTCTCTTGGTGGTCTCTTCCTCTGTCGCTCACCAGATCTTTACATCTGGAGGCACCAGCGAGATCCAGCAGTGGCGGACGAAAGACCCCCAAGGGGCTCCTTTCAGGGTAAGTAAGGTGACTCTTTCTGGTTTCAGGTTTCAGGTTAGGGTTTTGCAAAATCGCTATCGGTGTTGAGCATGAGCTCTCTCTGACGGTGGCTGACAGACGTGTCACAGAGCCACAGGCCACATCCCTGGGGGACGCCCCAGAGGACTCAGGAAATCAAGGAACAATAGTCTCCTCGACTCTGTGATATTTTGTTTCGGATTCGGTATTGCCAGCCCATCAGGTTTTGAGGGCTACTCAGTCCTTGTCTCAGTATTGGACGTCCATTGTCTGTCTTTATTGTCTTGTCTTGTCTGTGTAGTATGTCGTTGCTTTCACTGTTTGTGTATCTCTCATTTTGGGACAGAGCACTTCAACACTTCTCTCCCTGACCCTTGATCACTGGACCAAAGTCTGCTTAAGGGCCCAGAATCTTTCTTTTTCATTAAAACGCTGGACCTGGCAGACTCTCTGTGCCTCAGAATGACACACCTTTGGAGTTGGATGGCCCCCAGAAGGATGTTTCTACTTCCCACTAATTTGAAAAATCAGAGATATTGTCTTTCAGCTGAGGCCACATAGCCATCCAGATCAACAGCCATATATCTTAACTTGGCAGGACCTCTGCAAATCTCCTCCTTAATGGGTGAAGCCTTTCCTTGTCCCTGCCTACGCTCCTACTCCTTCCACCACGATTCTATCTCTCAAACCCTCTGCTCCTCCTCCTCCACCCTCTGTTCTCCCTGAGTCTCAAGATTCTACTGGACTCTCCTCCTCCTTCTTATCCCCTGCCCTTGTCCCCAACCCCCAACAACCTCTAAGTGATTCCCCTGCTGACTCTGCTTCTCTGCCATTGGAGGAAGTTAGGCCGGCCCAGTGCCCTCCAGATGACTCCCCCGCGTCACACACAGCCCCTCCTTCCCTGGAGGAAGCTGGCCCGGCTAAAAGAACTCAAAGAACTCCCTGGGGTTTTCACACTTGCCTAATTGGGATGACTGCCAACAAATCCTAGGGACTCTCTTTACGGCAGAGGAATGAGAGAAAAACCTCCTGGAAGCTAAAAAATATATTCTCGGACCAGATGTGTGACCAACACAACTTCCCAACATAATCAAAGCCAGCTTCCCCTTGAATTGACCCAACTGAAACCCCAACACCTTTGAAGGTAGGGAGCATCTGTCCACTTATTGCCAGGCCCTAATAGTGGGTTTCCAATCGGCCGCTAGGGAACCACCTAATTTGGCCAATGTAAGAGAGATAATTTAAGGGCCTGATAAATATCCCTCAATGTTTCTAGAGAGAATTATGGAGGCATATATGAGATTTACTCCTATTGATCCTCAGGCAGAGGATCAAAAGGCATCTGTCATGATGGCCTTCATTGGGCAAGCTGCCCTGGATATTAAAAGAAAGTTACAACTCTTAGAGGGATCACAAGATATGACTTTGGGAGATTTAGTCAGAGAAGCCGAGAAAGTATACTATATGAGAGAAACAAAGAGAAAGAAAGGGAGCAAAGGGAAGATGAGAGATGCAAAAGACAGACTAAGGCATTGACTAAGGTCGTGGTCACAACAATAAATAGGCCAGAAATTAACAAACAGGAAGACAGGAACGGAAACCTGGGCGCACGCCAGAGGCCACCCCTGGCCTCAGATCATTGTGCCTACTGTAAAGAAAAAGGTCACTGGGCCAAAGAGTGCCCTAGAAAAGAGACAGCCACGACAGCCAGCCATTCTGACTCAAAAGGGTGACTAAGAACGTCGGGGCTCAGATCCCTTCCCCGAGCTCAGGGTAACTTTTGAAGTGGAGAGGACCCAGGTAAACTTTGAAGTGGATACAGCAGCAGTATACTCAGCCCTTAAGGCCCCACTGGGCACACTATCAAATAAAATGTCTCTAGTTCAAAGGGCTAATGGCAGTAAATATCAGACATAGACAACTAAGAGGACCATGGACATGGGGAAAGGAAAAATCCATCACTCCTTCCTAGTAATCCCAGAATGCCTGGCCCCATTGATGGGCAGAGATCTGCTCAGTAAGCTCCAGGCCAAAACAACTTTTAACCCCAAAGGCCCCAAAATGAAATTTCTAAATCCTTCAGTAAAAACTCCTATAGTCTTGGCTTTATAAATGTCAGTAGAAGATGAACATCCACTCTTCACACCCCCCAAGACTGCTCAAACAAGCAAGCTACCCCAGAAATGGATAACAGATTACCCAGATACCTGGGCAAAAACGGCTAGGTTAGGCCTAGCCGTGAAACAACCTCCAAGAACAGTGGAGTTAAAAACCTCAGCCTCCCCAATCAATGTCAAACAATATCCTCTGAGCAGAAAAGCTAAAGATGGGATAAGGCCCCATATTCAGAAATATCTGGCCTTAGGGTCCTAAGGCCCTGTCAATCGGCCTGGAAGACTCCCCTGCTCCCAGTAAAAAAAGCCAGGAACCGGGGACTATCCCCCGTTCAAGACCTAAGAGAGATTAATAACAGAGTGCAGGACATTCACTCCACGGTAACTAATTCGTACAATCTGCTTATCACTCTGAACCCTTAGCAGAAATGGTATACTGTTCTGGACTTAAAAGATGCTATCTTTTGTTTGCCTCTGCATAAAGATAGTCAGTTGCTGTTTGCTTGCTAGTGGGTAGACCCAGAAACTGGAACGTCTGATCAAGTATCTTGGACTAGACTCCCACAGGGGTTCAAAAACTCTCCCACTCTCTTTGATGAAGCCCTCCACAGAGATCTCAACAACGTCAGAACTACACACCCCAAAGTCACCCAGCTTCAATACGTGGATGACCTGCTACTGGCAGCCAACACCAAAGAAAACTGTGAGTCTGGGACCCAAGCACTATTATATGAGCTTGCTCAACTCGGGTATAGAGCTTCTGCAAAATAGGCCCAAATTTGCCAGCAAGAAGTAATCTTCCTGGGCTATTCCCTTAGGGGCAGTAAACGATGGCTCACTGAGGCCAGAAAACAAACGGTTGTGCAGATACCACCCCCATCTAGCAGCAGACAACACAGAGAGTTTCTTGGGACTACTGGGTTTTGCAGGTTATGGATTTCTGTGTTTGCGTCCTTAACTTCTTCTTTATACCCGCTGTTAAATGGAGATACCCAATTCCAATGGACCCCTGAGCACCAGAACGCTTTTGATAACATCTAACGACACTGGCACTGAATTCCTCAACTTGACTGAGCCAAGCCTGCAATTTCAGAAAGCCCTACACTACGTTAAAAATGTACATTAATTCACACACCTTGGTTCAAAGAAACTGCAGGCATTCCTGAAGGATCAAGAACAGAGTTTTCCACTAACCCACTCACAGCAAAAGGAAATAACTAAACAGGTAACAAAAGACTGTCCGGTCTGTCAATAGGTTAATGCTTATCTTTCCAAGCTTTCTGCAGGAAAGCACCTATTAGGAACCAGACCAGTACAATTCTGGGAAGTGGACTTTACTGAAATTAAGCCAGCAAGGTATGGACTTAAATATCTCCTAGTCTTTGTAGATATATTTTCAGGATGGATTGAAGCCTTCCCCACAAAAAAAGGCACAATTGGTGGTCAAGAAGATCCTGAAAGATATTTTTCCAAGACACGGCCTGCCTAAGGTAATAGGGTCTGATAATGGCCCGGCGTTCATGGTCCAGGTAAGTCAGGGGTTAGCCAGGACACTGGGGATAAATTGGAAGTTACATTGTGCTTATAGACCCCATAGCTCAGGACAGGTAAAAAAAATAAATAGAACCATTAAAGAGACCTTAACGAAATTAAGCTTAGAGAGCGGCATAAAAGATTGGACTATGCTCCTGCCTTATGCACTGTTTCATGCAAGAAATACTCCCTCTATTTCTTTGTGTAACCTCACCCCCTATGAAATTCTTTATGGAGCCCCTCCTCCAGTAAGGGACCTAACCCCAACTCTAAGACCTAGTGATCCCCTCCACAATCCCTTGTTTGACAGACTTAAAGCTCTTGAAAGAACTCAGCGATACCTGTTGAAACAGCTGGCCTCTGCCTACCAACCTGGTGAAGAGGGGACTCCACATCGATATCAAATAAGAGACATGCTCTACATAAGACAACATCAGGTGTCATCCCTGTAACCCCGCTGGACAGGACAATACCAGGTGCTACTTATAAAACCTACAGTGGTAAATGTAGAAGGAATCAATTCCTGGATCCTAATTCTTATCTCAAGCCTGCGCCCTGTCCAGACTCTGGCTGAAAAACTGGAAAAGACTGGAAACCCTTTCAAATTGCATATTCGCCATGTGGATAAGGCTATAGACTCTCCCCTTGTCCACCAGTAGTCCTTACCCTCATCAGCCCGTTCATCAGCGATGGCTGATCACAAATCTTACTAGACAAGAAGTATGGTCTATCTCACATACAGCCCCCTTAGGGACCTGGTGGCCATCTCTCCACCCAGAATTTGTCAGCTGGCTATACGTCTTTCATATTGGGATATCTCTGATGAAGAGGATCCAACTAAAATTCCATTAAATCCCTACTGTACCACAGATAATGGAAATAAACATTATGGATCTAGGGACACGCGAGCCAGATGCAGGTTGGCTAGCCTAGAATACTATGTTTGCCCGGCAGACTATCAAAGCCACAAACAGCCATGGCTGTGTGGGGGAAAAGCGGACTTCTTCTGAAAATAATGGGGATGTGAGCATACAGGGGCTGCCTGGTGGAACCCAAACTCCTCATCAAATTCAGTACACAGCATTGGCCATATTACCAATTAGACAACCAAAACTGATGGCCCCCAGAGGGGTCTCCAGATCCTCAAATTCTGTGTGACTTTTTCAACTTCGGCAAGTGTTCAAAAAGATCCATCAATTGGGAATTTCCTTCCAAGGAAATTCCCCTATGTTTATGCTTTTTCCCTCCTTTGCTCACATCCTGAACTATGCTTCTCCAATACATTCTCACCCCCCGCCTTCTGCTCCAGACTCTCTGCAGTCACTCTCACATGAGCAACCTGATTTCTCCCCTCCAATTACTAGATCAAAAACAAAAACCTCCGCTGGATCTCATACCATTGCCTCCTTGCTGAGGTAGCAGGTACTGAGGTACCCTTCCACCCACTCACTCCTCTCTTCTCCTGTCAGTGCACGCACCGGGTCCCACCAGGTCCTCTTACCAGCTAACACAAAGCTCAAACCAGCTGAGGAGTGCCCTAAGACGCCTATCCAAGATGTAATGAAAATGGCCTTTAAAGTTGCTTTGTCATCACTGAAAACAGGTTACAAAGAATTTAAAGTCCCTCAAAGGCTTTCTGGGATACTCACTCCCATCCTCCCCTCTGCTCTACCTGTTCTACTGCTCAAGTTTTATTGCCAGGAAAATCCCAAACCCCTTTCCCATTATTCTTTTATATCTCTTTTTCCTCATTCTCAGAACCACGGAGCTGCTCTCACCCCCCACCTTCCTTGTCTTTCCCTCTGTTCCAATCCCACAGAAAAATCTTAAATGGCCTTCTCCAGAAGCCTTGATCATGGCTGACTTTAGGACTTTCAGCAACAGAGGCCCTATACAAGAGTTCAGTGTAGATAAACTTCCTCTTTTTGTGTTGCTTTGTTCTACTTGGCCACTGGCTGGAAAAATCAGCACTCCTAAGCTAGACACCCCCTTACTATTTTTTCACAAAATATGTGAACAAGGCCTCTGGCGTTGAGCTGGGGCTTCCAGAGATGGCTACATTTCTAAGATAAAGAAGTTACCAACTGGGCTCCATGGTAACAGCTGGCAGGAAGAAAAAAAAAGAAGAAAAAAGCTCTCCCCCTACCAGGTGTCCTTTAAAAGTTAACTTTCCCAGAGCAGAGGAAAAAAAACAGAAACAAAAACTGCTTTTTGTGAACTTCTGCAGACTGTGAATTTCTGAGCCCCTTACGTTACATGTTGGGTACAAAAATTCTGAAACTACCTAAACTTGGGGTTCAGGGGATTAAAAGATTACAACAGAAGCAATGCCCTCTAAATCTGGTTACAACCAAATAGGACTGTTTCCCTGTCTTCTGTGCTATCTTAGGTGCCTTGCCTTGTCCGTCCTTACAACAGTATAATTCTATATACTTAAACATTGTTTATGTTTTCATAAAATGATCAACATATGGCTGTTGCATGAGACAGTCTCTTGTGGTCTCTTCCTCTGATTAAGTATGTAATGATGCAGATGTTTCCCAGAGTCCTCTATCATGACGCAGGATCATTTAAAGTTCCAATAGGGGGGGCATACAACCTGGTTCCACCAGGAACCCGTATCCCTCACTTTCTACATCCTATTAGGAATAGGAGTTGCTGCAGCGGTGGGCACAGGAACCACTGCCCTAGTCCATGGGACACAACAAATGACCCAATTAGAAGTAGCAATAGACCAAAACTTAAAGATATTAAAAACCTCCATCACAGCTTTACAGGAATCTTTAACCTCTCTCTCTGAAGTTGTTTCACAGAACAGGCGAGGGTTCGACCTCCTCTTATTGAGAGGAGGGGCCTTTGTCCTGCATTGAGTGAAGAATGTTGTTATTATGCCGACCATACTGGAGTTGTAAAAGAATCTATGATTAAATTAAGAAGACGCCTTGTAGCGCATCAACAAGAGAGAGAGGCCCCAAAAGGGTGGTTTGAGTCTTGGTTCACAGAGTCCCTCTGGTTAACTACGCATTTATCAGCCCTGGCTGGTCCATTAATAAACCTCATATTATTGCTAACTGTGAGACCCTGTTTGCTCAACCGTGTAGTTTCCTTTTTCCAAGCTCAAATTGGACAAGTTAAACTTATGGTAATAAGAAAACAATATACCACACTAGCAGACATAAAATGTGACACCCCCAATGATCACTTTAATGATTAAAAGTAACCAAAAGAAGAAGTGGGGAATGAAAGGTTAATAAAATAGGTACTTGTCACTTCCAATTTTTTGGTATGCTTAACAAAACATTGTGGATATCTTGAGAACTGTTTGCTAATCTTGTTCCCTGAATGTGCTGTACCAACTGCAAAACTGCAGAATGTACTCCCTCACCTGTTTGCATGCAAACTGCCCACTCGCCCTGAGCCATCAATAATCTTCCCTCCCTGCCCTCTCCAAGGAAAGTATATAAGCTCTGCTTAAGCTGTTCTCAGGGCTCTCTGCTCTATTCAAGGGAGCTCTGAGCCCCAGCATGCTGGACCCCCATAAACCCTTGGCTGTTGCATGAGACAGTCTCTTGTGGTCTCTTCCTCTGACACTCGCCTGACCATTACATTGGTAAAATAATAAGTGTGACCTTTGCTTTTCGTGTCCAGAATATTACTGTGATAAAATGTACATGTAGATAAGGTGACTTGAGTATATCTTCCACCATTTCTGGGAGCAATATTTTGAAGATGTACAAATTAGTATTGGGTGTACAAATAGGTGTACCCTGTGACTATGAATATAGAGATAATGCAAGAATAGACCATACTGTGAATAAATAATATAATGGGTTCCAAATTTAAATAATGCATTCAATTTATATCTGAAAATATAATGGAAATCTTATATTGATACACATACATTCATTCCAACCACTGATACATCTAAAGGTAATATTAGGTTTATGGTTTATCATGAAGAGTCTGTGAGTTTTGCTTCAAAACTGATTATGGAAATTTAAAATAATGTGTTTGGAAAGAAGTCTCATGAAAAGACCATTCAAGAAACACGGAGGAATCCATGTGCTCTGAAGCAGGAAGTGATTGAAAGTGAAACAAATGCCTATAAGTTTGCTAACTGGTGGATGAAATATATATCCTATGATGTGCATAAATTGAAGAAATAGTAATGTACCAGTGTTGAATAAAAATGAACATTAAAATACACAACATGTCCCATAGGAATCTACTTGCATTGAGGTTAAACTGGGTCAGTTACTGTATAAATATTAGTATTTGTATGCAACATTAACTGAAGTTAGTTTTCAGTACTGGAAACAAATATGTATTTCAGGTGGATGAATATTTCTGAGAATAATCTTGTGAAAAGTTCATTATAAATCCATATACATGAATATGAATGAATTTACAGAGTGGGTATAAGACACATATATTTCATATTTTGAAAAATCTGGAGAATATATATATATATATATATATATATATATATATATATATATATATATATATACTTCTTGTGTGTGTGTGTGTGTATATATATATATATATATATATATATATACACACACACACACAAACACAGACACAGAGATATTAAAAAGAGCAATATATATGCCAATCGAAATTCACCACGAAATATATATTATCCACAGATCCAAAAATATTCTTTTTACTGATCATGGATTTACGTATAGTGTTATTCAACTAGGAAGCTAACCCATAGGTTGAATTTTCAGTTCCAACACTGTTTAGGAGCAGTGATCTCTTCTCACAATTTGTATCTGCCAAGTCAGCCACCTCACAAGTATGCATGTTTCATACCAGGAAGGATTCTATATGTGCATATAAATATACATGTGCTGAATAAGCTACAGAGAAACGAAGACAAGAATTCACATATTTCTTAACTTAAAAACACATAGAGACCTATTCCAACAAAAAATTGACTAGATATATAACTCCTACCCTATGAAATGCAAAAGGAAAGTCCAAATATACACCATGCCTCCTCTGATCTGCTTGTATTCCTATTCTGTTTGGGTTATTTTTCTCCCTCAGAGTCTAGTAGGGTATGTGTTAGTGTCAGGGTTTCAGTATTTCGAATGGGAAATTAGATAAGGAATCCAATGTGTATGCAATATGTGCTACACAAAATTATTCCCACTCTCATCCAGAACAATGACTTGACATTATCTGTGTGGGTAAACACTCCACAAACATGGAGCTCTGTTGGCCTATAGACTTTTTGAGAAACTGCCTCCAAGGTTGGGCACTTGAAATATATGCTATTCTCAGGAGCATTAGCTTCCTTTCTAGTTAGACCATCAAAGCTGGGTCTGCATCTATGTGACCTGGAGGACATGGTTTCTTATTTTACATTGAACTTGAGGCAGCATTGCTGAATTCTCTCTTTGTAGGTAAACTGGTGCCACTGGAGGCTAAGTTTCTTCCCATGTGGACTGTGAAGCTATTTGGAATTCCTCCACTTTTCGTGGTTTTTATTGGTGCTGCACTGGGACTTTGGTATTCGCTTCATGAAATACAACAAGTTCAACTGGGAGACAGTGCTGGAGGGAGTTCTGTCATGTGTGGTGGGTCAGGATCTGCAGGAGAAAGCACCAACCAGGCTTCTATCCAACATAGCTTGCCCCCTTGTCCATAGCAACCTGATTCTGAAAATTGCCCTGAAATCTCTCCAAATAACAAGATGCCTTTACATATAAGGGTCTGCTGGCTGCACCATGTCAGTCCCAAGCCATTTAAAAGCCAATAGCACATTCACATGGCCCCACCACAAATGCTTTATCACACACTTGCACACCACTGCAATAGGCCCACTACTCAGCAGGCTCCAACTTACTGGCATCTCTGTTCTACACCATTTAAATGAAACACAGTCAATCAACGCTTTTGCTGGAACACTCAAGATCAGCAGCAGGACATCCAAAGGTTCTCAAGTGCCACCTGGTCATGGGAATTTAAAACATTTCATGGTATATATCTTCCCCGTTTTTCAAGGATGAAGTTGGAGGCACTGTGGGTTCAAATCATTCAGGGACCATTAAGTGTTGAGGAAGCTAATTTCAATGAAAGCTCTGGAGGACTCTCACAGGCAAGGCTTCCCAAAGAGTGGCCAAAGGTCACATGAAGCCAGGTACATTGAGTTCTACAATGTAAGGTCCATGTGTGTTTTGACTTTCAACTATGGCTGCCAATTATTTCAGAATAAATCATGTGATATCCTGGATGAGATACCCAGTGCTCTGTGGAAAGCCACCCTGGGCCTAGATCTCAGTTTCCAAGGGTGACTCTCATGCGTGGCCTGCTAAAATCCCAACAAAATTCATGACAATACTTCTCTGAGTTCAGTACCAGAACTCATTTTCTAAGGAGAATCACTCCAGTGTTCAAGCCCAGATGGACACAGTCATCTCATTCAACTGCCACGCAAATGACCACAATTAAAACCAAAACACTCCTTCATCGCCCTCATATTCTTCCACATAGACACTCATCATTACCTATGGCTGGAGTTTTCCATGAGGGGTGCAGCCCAAGACAGTGTCCAAAATAAGGTCCCTTTCCCCTTATTTGGCTAAAGTCATGGTGGGCTGGACACCCTTTCTTTGAACCAGGAGTGGTCAAATAGGCTTGCCTTTAATACTGCTCTGCTTCTCCAATTTGAGGCCTAATGACAGTCAGGTATAGATTCTTAATGTGATATGGAGTCATGAGAAAACCCAAGCACCTATGGGCTAGCCTCTGCAGGGCTTTGAAGAGCTCATTTGAAAGAAAGGATCCCTATTCTCACTTGATGGAGATCAGTAACCTAACAGAGGAAGGCAAGAGACTTCATCCACAATGACTGAACTTTTTGCTATTTTGGTTTTGGATGTACACATGGGATCATTCTTTGGATCCATCAGGTGCTGAGAATCTAATCCACGGCCTAACACAGGGCCAAAAACCTGATTTAGACAAGTCCCTTTCCAATGCAATTAAGCAAAGAGCCACAGGTGATGCCTATTCAATTCCATTTAAAAACTGTTTTCTTCACGCTTCACAAAGTGGTGGCTTGAGGCAAAAACCTTCCTGAGATTCAGGGCAACAGAACAATAGGTAAGCAAAAGGCCCAAAGCAGTGTTTCTCCACTGATATTTTCCTGGTCACACTGATATCTGAGATTTCTGAGATGCTCCCCATTCCCTTCAGCTATCCAGTGCACGGCCATGTCCCAGAGCTTGGAGGTGGTACATATCTTGCACAGAAAACCATGAGCCTGTTTTGGACAGTGGCCAGAATTCCTGATGAAAACAGGGACTTAGGAAGGAAGTAGGTGTTGCCCATCCCTAAGGCAAGTGACAGTCCATTCATAAATAGGGTAGGATGAATGCTGGGAAGCTTTCTACTAGACAGGACACATCCGTGATGCATTCTCTTTTCTAATGTCTACAACGAAGGACACAGTGGGATACACAGATATAGAAACACTCACCTTGTCATAAGTCATACTAGAATTTGTCCACTCCAAACCAAACAAACCGCCTTTCTTACCTATTCTCAGAACATGAGACAAAACCACAAACTCACACCCACACCCACAAAGGCACCACCTTCCCCCTAGTATGTCTGTGACTATCCAGAGTGTCCTATGACTGGTGGGCCCTACTATGTTTTCCTGAAATGGCCTGTCCTGTCTCGGGTCTGGTCTCCTTGGCCAACACTGTGAAGTTGTCTGGAGCCAGCGGTTAGCCACTACCTGCTTTCTCAGTAAAGGCCCCTCTTCAGAGCTCTTCTGGCTTTTTCCATCCTCACATCAGCAGGTACCAAGAAAGACTGACTCTTTCCTTGGTAAATCCAAACAAGTGAGTCCACTGGGACTAGTACTGCAACTGGCTCTGAGTGCCTGGCTTCCTGGATCCCAAGTTCAGAGAGTTCCATCACCAAGGAAGAGATGTAGGTCACTTCCTTTAGGAACTGAATGAGCTAACTGCCCTGGCAACCACTTGGTCCTAAGAGTTGCTTCCAAGTGTCCCATGAGATGGAGGCTGCCCCTACTTACTGTGACACTTTCACAAGTTAGAATGGTATATCAACCATAGGCACCAGGGAACAGCTCTCCAAACAGGCCTGGTTTGGTCCATCTTCTCTATATTAAGAACAGAGAGACTGATACAGACAAAACCCTTCATCCTGACAAGGTTGTTTGCCATTGAAGATGACTTTTGCTCTCTCAGGTCCTTCATAGCTGCCTACAACTTCTCCAGAGTTCATTTCTACATGGATCTTTGAGTTTCTCAGCATGTGGAAGATCTCCTACATTCCTGTATTGAAAGACCAACTCTGGGCCTGCCCTTCTGTAAAGTTAGATTGAGGGAACAGTGTATGGTTAGGGTTAATAACAGGTTCGATTTGGGTTAGGAATCATTCTGCGTGATGACTAATAGTATTGGGAATCTGCAATATTTACAAGAATATATAGGTGAAATATAATTATGAAAATATAAATCTAGGTAAGATTTGAAGCCTAGAAGTGCATTGGGCCCATGATTGGTATACTTAGCTTTGAATTACATTCTGCACAGATGTCTCAGATAAATCGATATAAAATGGGATAGGACCTTCTACCTTGGATGATTGAATGTCGAAGAGAACATCCAGTCAAAAAGGCATAGTCGGTAAAATTAGGAAGATAGCCTGTAGGTTTAGAAAAAAGAGTGATTATGGCATTTGGACAAAAGTTCTTTAGCAATAGATTTTTGGGTAGTGAGTGAATGTCAGTGTCAGCACACGCGAAGGGTCAGTCACAATGATGAACTGGGGAAAATAAGTAGGAAAGCAGATATCAATAGAGACATTAGGAAATCAGGCAAAGTATAATGTAAAACGGTTAGACATTTTCAACATGGTTGAAGTTGAATATATAATCTTAGGAAGAAAGACATATGTTGCCTCCAATATGATTAACATTTGAGAGCATTAGGCAACCTGGACATGGTTGTTTTTAGTAATACATGCTCACTTTCCATTTTGCTTAGGTGAAACGTTAATTAAATAGGCACTTGTCACTTCCTGTTTTTCTGTATGCTTAACAAACCACTGTTGAAATCTTGAGAACTGTTTCCTATTTTGTTCCCAGAATGTGCTGTCCCCAACTGCCAAACTGCAGAATATACTCCCTCACCCGGGTGCACGCAAACCGCACACTCGCCCTGACCAATCAATAAATTTCCCTTTCTGCCCTCTCCAAGAAAAGTATGTAAGCTCTGTTAAAGCTGTTCTCAGGGCTCTCTGCTCTATTTAAGTGAGCTCTGAGCCCCAGCATGCTGGACCCCCAATAACCTCTTTGCTGTGGCCGAGTGAAAATTGTATACTGTTCTGTACTTAAAAGATGCTTTCTTTTGCTTGCCTCTGCATAAAGATAGTCAGTTGCTGTTTGCTTTCGAGTAGGTAGACCCAGAAACCGGAACGTCTTTTCAACTAACTTGGACTAGACTCCCACAGGGGTTCAAAAACTCCCCCACTCTCTTTGATGAAGCCCTTCGCAGACATCTCTACAACTTCAGAACTATGCACCCCGAAGTCATTCTGCTTCAATATGTGGATGTCCAGCTACTGGCAGCCAACACCAAAGAAAACTGTGAGTCTGAGACCCAAGCACTATTATCTGAGCTTGCTCAACTCGGGTAGAGAGCTTCGGACAAAAAGGCCCAAATTTGCCAGCAAGAAGTAATCTTCCTGGGGTATTCCCTTAGGCATGGTAAATGATGGCTCACTGAGCCCAGGAAACAAACCGTTGTGCAGATACCACCCCCATTTAACAGGAGACAACATAGAGAGTTTCTTGGGACTGCTGGCTTTAGCAGGTTATGGACCTGGGTTTGTGTTCTTAGCTGCTCCTTTATACCCGGTGTTAAATGAGAATGCCCAATTCCAATGGACCCTTGAGCACCAGCAAGCTTTTGATAACATCTAAGAACACTGACAATGCACTCCTCAACTTCAGTGAGCCCAGCCTGCAATTTCAGAAAGCCCTACACTACATTAAAAATGTACATCAACTCAATCAACTTGGTTCAAAAAAACTGCAGGCATTACTGTAGGATCAAGAACAGAGTTTTAGACTAACTCACTCACAGTGAAAGGAAATAATTGAATGGGTAACAAAAGCCTGTCAGTTCTGTCAATTGGTTAATGCTTACACTTCCAAGCTTCCTACAGGAAAGCACCTATGAGGAACCAGACCAGGACAATTCTGGAAAGTGAACGTTACTGAAATTAAGCCAGCAAGGTATGGGCTTAAATATCTCCTAGTCTTTGTAGATACATTTTCAGGATGGATTGAAGCCATTCCCACCAAAAAAAAAATAAAAGAAAACCGGCACAAATTGTGGTCAAGAAGATCCTGAAAGATATTTATCAAAGACACGGCCTGCCTAATGTAACATGGTCTGATAATTGAAGACCCTTCATGGGCCAGGTAAATCAGGGGTTAGCCAGGACCCTGGGGATTAATTGGAAGTTACATTGTGTTTATAGACCCCAGAGATCAGGACACGTAAAAAAAATAAATAAAACCATTAAAGAGACCTTAACGAAATTAAGCTTAGAGACCGGCATAAAAGATTAGACTATGCTCCTGCCTTATGCACTATTTCATCAAGAAATACTCCCTTTGTTTCTTTGTGTTACCTCACCCCCTATGAAATTCTCTATGGGGCCCCTCCTCCACTAAGAGACCTAACCCCGACTCTAAGACCTAAGGATCCCTTCCACACACCCTTGCTTGACAGACTTAAATCTCTTGTAAGAACTCAGATATACCTGTGGAAACAGCTGTCTACTGCCTTCCAACCTGGGGACGAGGGGAATCCACATTGATATCAAGAAAGAGACTTCCTCTACATAAGATGACATCAGGTGTCATCCCTGGAACCCCGCTGGAAAGGACCATTCCAGGTGCTACTTATAGCACCTACAGCAGTAAAAGTAGAGGGAATCACTTCCTGCATCCATGCGTCTCATCTCAAGCCTGTGCCATGTCCAGACTCTGGCTGGAAACTGGAAAAGACTGTTAACCCTTTCAAATTGCATATTCGCCACGTGGGTAAGGCTATAGACTCTCTCCTTGGCCACCCGTAGTCCTAACGCTCATCAGCCCCTACTGCAGCGATGGCTGATCACAAATCCTACTAGATAAGAAGTATGGTCTCTCTTGCATACAGCCCACTTAGGGACCTGGAGGCCATCTTTCCACCCAGACATTTGCCAGCTGGCTATAGGTCTTTCCTATTAGAATATCCCTGATGAAGAGGATCCCATTAAAATTCCATTAAATCCTTTCCGTACCATAGATAATGGAAACAAACATTATGGTTGTAGGGAAAGGCAAGCCAGATGCAGGTTGGCTTGCCTATATTAGTATGTTTGCCCGGCAGACTATCAAAGCCACAAACCGCCACGGCTGTGTGGGGGAAAAGCCGACTTCTTCTGTAAGTCATGGGGATTTGAGCATACAGGGGCTTCCTGGTGGAACCCAAAATCCTCATCAAATTCAGTACACAGCATTGGCCATATTACCACTTAGACAACCCAAACTGATGGCCAACATAGGAGTCTCTAGATCTTCAAATTCTGTGTAACCTTTTTAACTTCTGCAAGTGCTCAAAAGGGTGAAAGGAAATTCCCCTATGTGAAGGCCTTTTTCCTCTTTCACTCACATCCTGAACTATGCTTCTCCAATAGTTCCTCAAACTCAGCCTTCTGCTCCAGACTCTCTGCTGTAAGTCCCACCTCAGCAAACCTGATTTCTCTTCTCCAATTACTAGATCAAAAACCGAAACCTCCGCCGGTTCTCAGAGCATTGCCCCTTGCTGAGGTAGCAGGTACTGAGGTACCCATCCACCCACTCACATCTCTCTTTTCCTGTCAGTGCCCACACCGGGTCCCACCAGGTCCTCTTACCACCTAACCCAAAGCTCAAACCAGCTTAGGAGAACCCTCAGACCCCTATCGAAGATGTAATGAAAATGGCCTTTAAAGTTGCTTTGTCATCACTGAAAACAGGTTACTAAATTTTAAAGTCCCTCACAGGCTTTTTGGGATACTCACTCCTGTCTTCCTTTCTGCTCTACCGTTTCTACTGCTCAATTTATGTTGCTATAAAAATCCCAAAATCCTTTCCCATTATTCTTTTACATCTCTCCTTCCTTATTCTGAGATCCACGGAGCTGCTCTCACCTCCCGCCTTCCCCATCTTCCCCCTCTGTACTAGGCCCTCAGAAAAATCTTCACTGAACTTCTCCAGAAGTCTTCACCATGGCTGACTTTAGGACTTTCAGCAAAAGAGTCTCTATAAATGAGTTCAGTGTAGATTAACTTCCTCTTATTCTGTTGCCCTGTTCTACTTGCCTACTGGCTGGAAAAATCAGCACTCCTAAGCTAGACACCCCCTTAACAGTTTTTCACAGAATATGTGAACAAGGCCTCTGCCCTTGAGCTGGGGCTTCACAGAGATGGCTACATTTCTAAGATAAAAAGTTACAAACTGGGCTCCATGGTAACAGTTGGCAGGGGGATAAAAGAAAAGGGAAAAAAAGCTCTCTGCCTCCCAGGTGTCCTTGAAAAGTTAACTTGCCCACAATAGAGGAAAAAACAGAAAAAAAAGCTTCGTTTTGTGAATTTCTGCAGACTGTGAACTTCTGAGTCCCTTCTCTTTCATGTTGGGTACAAAATTCTAAAACTACCTAAAATTGGGGTTCAGGGAGTTAATTGATTACAACAGAAGCAATGCCCTCTGAATCCGATTGCAACCAAATAGGACTGTTTCCCTGTCTTTGGTGCTATCTTAGGTGCCGTGCCTTGTCCGTCCCTACAACAGTATAATTCTATATACTTAAACATTGTTTATGTTTTCATGAAATGGTCAACAGATGTGATTAATTGTGTAATGGTGAAGATGTGTCCCAGATTGCTCTATAATGACCAAGGTTCATTTGAAGTTCAAACAGGGGGGCATACAACCCGGTTCCACTGGGAACATATATCCCTCACTTTAGCCATCATATTAGGAATTGGAGTTGTGGCAGGGGTAGTCACAGGAACCACTGCCCTGCTCCATGGTACACAACAAATGACCCAAATAGAAGCAGCAAGAGACCAAAACTTAAAGATAATAGAAACCTCCATCACAGCTTTGAAGGAATCTTTAACATCTCTCTCTGAAGTTGTTTTACACTCAAGTTGAGGGTTGGACCTCCCCTCCATGAGAGAAGGGGGCCTTTGTGCTGCATTGATGTAATAATGTTGTTTTGATGCCGACCATACTGAGGTTGTAAAAAAAAACCTATGAGTAAAATAAAAGGATGCCTTGAAAAGCGTCAACGAGAGAGAGAGGCCCAAAAAGGGTGGTTTGAGTCTTGGTTCACACAGTCCCCCTGGTTATCTACGCTTTTATCAACCCTGGCCTGTCCAATAATAATCCCCATATTATTGCTAACTATAAAACCCTGTTTGCTCAACCATGTAAGTTCTTTTCTCCAAGCTCAAATTGGACAAGTTAAACTTATGGTAATACCCCACTAGCAGACATAGAATGTGACATGCCCCAATAATCACCTTTATGATTAAAAGTAGCAAGAAGAAGAAGTGGGGAATAAAAGGTTAATAAAAAAGGTACTTGTAACTTCCTGTTTTTCTGTATGCTTAACAAAACACTGTTGAAATCTTGAGAACTGTTTGTAATCTTGTTCCCAGATTGTGCTGTCCCCAACTGCCAAATTGCAGAATGTATTCCCTCACCCAGTTTCACACTAACCGCCCACTCGCTCTGACCCATCAATAAATTTTTGTCCCTTCCCTCTCCAAGGAAAGTATATAAGCTCTGCTTAAGCTGTTCTCAGGGCTCTCTGCTCTATTCATGTGAGTATATTCAGAAGGAGTATAAAGTGAGTGACAGGATTAGACATTTTCAACAGGCTTGAGGTTGAGTACATAATCTTAGGAAGAAACAAATATGTAGTCACCAATAGAATTTATATTAGAGAGCATTAGACAAAGGTGAAATGGATGTTTTAGGAATCCATGCTCACTTTCCACTTAGGATATGGTACAATCATAAGTGTGAACTTTGCATTTGTGTCCAGAATATTACTGAGACAAAATGGATGTGTAGATCAGGTGCATGAGTATTTCTTCCACCATTTCTGGGAGCAATATTTGAAGACTATAAATAATTATTGGGGGTGCAAATAGATGTACCCTGTGTTTATGAAAATAGAGATAATGCATGAATAGACCATACTGTGAATAAGTAATGTAACTGGTTCCAACTTTAAATAATGGATTGAATTCACATCTGAAATTATACAGGGAATCTTATATTGATATACAATCATTCATTCAAACCAGTAATACACCTAATGGTAATATTAGGGTTATGGTTTATCATGATGTGTGTGAGTTTTGCTTCAAAAGTGATTATGGAAATTGAAAATAATGTTTTTGGAAAGAAGTCTCATGAAAAGACAAGTCAAGAAACCTGGAGGAATGCATGTGTTCTGAAGCACGAAGTGATTGAAAGTGAAACAAATGCATATAAATTTGTGAACTTGTGGATGAAATATATATATATTATGAAATGCAAAAACTGAAGAAATATTAATGTACCAGTGTTGAATGAAATTGAACGTCAAAAGACTCATCATGTCCCATAGGAATTCACTTGCATTGATGTTAAACTGGGTCAGTTACTGTAGAAATATTGATATTTGTAACCACCATTCGCTGTAGTGAGTTTTCTGTTATAGAAAACAAATATGTATTTCAAGTGGATGAATATTTCTGAGATAAATCTTGTGAGAAGTTGATTATTAATCCACATACAGGAAAAAGAATGAATTTTGAGAGTGTATATAAGACACATGTAATTCATATTTTGAAATATTTTTAGAGTGTATATATATATATATATATATATATATATATATATATATATATATATAAACACACACACACACATACATCACATACATACACACAAAATACACACAGACATTAAATAGTAGCAATATATATGAAAAACGTAATTCATCATAAAATATATACCAACCACAGATGGAAAAATAATATTTATTTTACTGAAAATGGATTTATGTATAATGTTCTACTAGGAAGCTCACCCATAGGTTGAATTTTTAGTTCCAACAGCGTTTACGAGAAGTGATCTCTTCTCACAATTTGTATCTGCCAAGTCAGGCACCTCACACAAATGTACGTGTGATACCAGGTAGGATTCTATATGTGCATATAAAAATACACGTGCGGAATAGGCTAGAGAGAAAGGGAGTCAGGAATTGACATATTTGTTCATTTTTAAAACACATGGAGAAATATTTTAATAAAAAATTCACTAGATTTATAACACCTACCCTTTATCTTGCAAAAGGCAATTCTAGTATACACCATGCCTCCTCTGAAATGCTTGTATTTCAATTCTATTTGGGTTATTTTTCTCCATCATATTAGTATTAGTAGTTAGAATCTAATAAGCTATGGGTTATTGTCAGGGATTCAGTATTTCGAATGGAAAATTGGAAAATGAATCCAATGTATATGCAAATATGTGCTGCACAATAATCTTCCCACTCTCATCCAGAATAATGTCTTGACATTACCTTGGCCTCAAGTAAGACACAATTAGTGGAGAAGAGTTAGAAAATCTGTGAATACATATCTGGATTGGAAAATGCTCAGTAGTTCACAACCTTGGAGGTTGTAGAGGAGTTTCCAAAAGTAAGGGACACGGTTGATACACCCAACCTAAGCTTTTATTAAAATTAGGAGCCATCTTTCCACAAAACCATGAAAAGATAATTTTGGCTTTAGTATAAACTACTGCAAATTCTGAACCTGCTTGAAATGCCTGCCCGTGCCTTGAACTCCCCCATGCCTAGCTCTCTGACCAGATCGCAGCCCTCTCTGAAACTTCAGTGACACCTCATAAATAATGGCCTTCCCTGACCATACAACGACCCTCTCTGAGGCTTTAATGGTCCTCATAATTTCTGATTTTAGGGCCAGCAAAAAAAAAAATGTAAACAAAAATTAGTGTGATGCTTATCAAAATTCTGTTTTCTGTAACGCCCCTTTTGTGTAACTTTCTGGGCTATAAAGCTGGGCTGTAGGAGAGGTGGGTTTGCTGTCTTGTTTCCACTATTTTGAGAGGAAGATGCAGCCCGGCCACTGAAAATAATAAGCTTGTCTTAATTTGACTTTAATTGGAGTCAGTGGTCTTTTCTTGAATCGTTGTCTAACATTTTGTAGTTCCGCAGCGAGATGAACCTGCCCCAACAGATCACAAGACCAGACTGCTGGAAATTCTGAAGCTGGCCTTCCCTCCAGGGCTCCGTCCTGGAGAGGCAAGTTCCAAGGCCTTGGAGTGAGCTTTTGGTCCGGGGAAAACTGCAGTGAACCACCGCACTAAAACAATTAGCAAGCTCATGGTGGAGGAGGCCTCCATTGGTAAGTAGCACCTATATAACATTTGATATCCGGTAAAGGGAGATCTCTTCTGATGACAGAGAGGTGGCCTGGGGAGGCACACATATACTCCTGTCTGGGACAGTAACGAGAATCATTCTGTCCTCTGTTCTATTCTGTAGTGAATTCCTCTGAAAGGGTAGAGAGGTGCCAACAGACACACAGAAGTTCCTATCCCGGAGCATTAGCAAGATGTTCCATTGCTCCTCTGTTTTTCTGTTTCTGCGCCGAGTTTCTGTTTTTTTTGTGTTTTTTTTTTCTGTCTTCTACATGTTTTTTGTTTGTTTGTTTTTGTGTGTTTTGTTGTGTGATTTCTGTGGAAAAAACTTAAGGATATTGGACATGAAAATGGGTAATAAAGCATGTAAGACTGACATCCCTTTGAACTGTGTTTTAAAGAACTGTGATGAACTTTACCCCCCTTTGTTAAGCAGGATAAGAGAAGCCACTAGCTGGCTGCCTGGAGCACACACACTGCACAGGGCAATTCCTGCTGGGGACGTAAGAACTGAGTATCTCCCAGGTTAACAATTGAAACTCCTTTAAAACCCCTTGTCCCTTCAGACAAAGAGAGTTACAACCTTTGGGCAGAGACCCCTGTGTTTTTCCTTTGTTAGCAAAGCAGTAAAACTCCCTTTTTCTTTTTCTCAAACCCTGTCCTCATTATTAAATTGGCATGAATTGACTTAAATTCAGGAAGTGAACTTTAAGTTACAAATTTTGGTACCCCCCACCGCCCCGGAAATTTTTGAGAGCTGACTACTGAAATGTTAGGAGATGGAGCGTGCTTGGGGTGGAACGAAACCAGAAGAGCTAATCCTGTAAGTATTAGGAGGGACAGAGCGACTCCCAGCAGCTGCCAAAGCCCTGTTTTTTCAGAGAATTACCTCCTTCCTTCCCTGCATTGTAAGGATTATGCCACCTCTGTTTTTTTAAAAAAGAGAAAAAAAAAAAAGGGGACACTAAATGCAGTAAAGTAACCATGGAGACCCTTGATATTACATTTCAGGTTGTCCCTCTGTGAAAACATCTGGTTCCCTTGTGGGGACATCTATGGTTCCACTGGTGTAGTTGATTTTTCTCTTATCTGCTCTGTTTTAAAGGCTTCTGTCTGTCAGCCATATTCTGGAGCTCCTTTCTGTCTGTCTTGTGTCTTTTTTTCTGGCCCTTTAAGACATGTGCAATGATATGTTGATATTATAAATTGTTTCTTGGGAATGATCTTAGCTGAATGTGTGTCTAAATGATGATGTTTTATTGTAACAATCTGGTATCTGAATGGGTTTTTAAAGCATTGCACAATCTTGCAGTTAAAAGTCGGGTTTAGGTAATTGTTTAGTTTATGATTTCAGATAATTCATGTCAGAGAACTTAAATACTTAGGATGGAAAACTAAACAACACAACTTCCAAGTTGGCAAGTAACTTCCCAATCATTCAGGCTATTTTTCACCAATTTTGAACTGGGTAGCCTGGGAAAATGTCACTGTGTGTAGCAGTGCATTAAATTGGACAAGGATAGTAAATCATAGTATGGTATCTGTTGACAAAAAAAGATGTAAAGATATAAAATTTTGTGAATTGTATCTTAAACTTGTATGATAATTTTCAACATCCAAACCTGAATATTATGGTTGAAATGCCTTAGGCCTGAGGTGTCTGCTCAGATTAGCAGCTTTTCCCTGTTCCTTCTGGACCTCAGCCAGGACTTATGTTGAAATGCAAATGAAAGAAGCCTGCTAACTTAGTAGGAGACTGATCTGAGGCCTAAGAGAAAAAAAAAGTTAAATTGTATGGTATTTACTAATTAATTCCCAGTCATTTTTTCTAGAACTCTTATTTTTTTCCTTAGATTCTTTATTTTTTTTTTGAGCTCATGATTTTGATCCTACAGACCTAGGTTAATGTTTTTCTGATCAGTTCTATCTTTGACCAACTGTGGAGTTTTTGAAACATTGCAATGGATATTTCACCTGTGAAAAGCTACAAGACCTTTACTATTATTATGTGTACACACTGTTGTTATGTGTTGTATATCTATATATACATATGTCCGTGTATCATATATATGATACACAAATTAACATATATAAAGTGCACTCATAAAAACAACGCTCATAAAATCAAATTTTACAAAGTGGATCTAAAGATCTTTAATTCACGTGATTTAAATTGTTGAATTTAAATTGGATAAACAGATAAAAATAAATGTCTTTAAAACTCAGCTTACAAGTTTTTCTAGGTGTTCAAAAATCTAATAAAATATTAATGTCTACAAAAATTCTAATATGACTTGGTTCTAGGACTTTTCCTTCAACAAAAAAAAATGGTTTACAATCTTCAATACATTTGTCTAATATTTTGATAAATAAGTAAAGTAAATTTGATATGGGATTACTCATTCATGAGTACTTTTGTTAGATATCTGATTGATTTACTAAGGTCTGTAGAAGTGTGTAATAAAGTCTGTATAAGATTGTAAAAATCAGTCATGTGTTAAAGAGACAAAAATTTCTGAAAACATAAGTTTACCCATAACATTGTGTTTTATTAAGTTTTATTTTTTCTAGAGCAAGCAATCATAAAAATTAAACAACTGATTAAATAAGAACTGTTATTTTAGAGCCCTGTACTGCCATTTCTTTAAAAGCTAAACTTGCTTAATGTAGAAACATCAATGTAATTGTGATGCTATTAATGTGCTCCTATCTTTCAGGTATACAAGTCTGTAAGGTAGAAACTTTAAAAGAGCATTATACCAAGCTGGTGTTCTGAAGTTGTATAGTAAAAAAAAATATATTGGGCATTCATTTACCTGTTTTCAATAAGATATGTAAAGTTTTATGTTACTTTTTACATTGGGGAACAATTTAAATGTATTTTTATGTTAATGAGAGCCTTATCTATGCAAGGGTTAAAAACGTTCAGTGTTTATTAAATTCATGTTTTAAATGTGATATCCTATGGTGTTAGCTAATGTTCATATGACCTCAAACAATTTATATAAAATTTGTAAAATGATATTTAAAAAAACAAAGTTCATCTTTAGAACTAAAACACTTTATATTTATAAAGAGCCCTGCCTTACCTGAGATAAGGCTCTGTGTCCCATATTACTACATGTGAGAATGACTACGAAAGCTGTAGGTAAGATTATGTTTCATTTAAAGTTATGTTCAAAAGTTGTTTTGTTTTCTGTTAAGATTACTAGGATCTCAAACAGGGGATATAATGTATAAATCAGCTAAAAAATTCAGGGGAGCTATTACACGAACTAAGTATTTTTACACTTGTTAAAAAATTTTATTTTGTAATTTCCTTATAAGTGATCTAAAGATTCCCTGTTAGTGTTTTACAGAAGTGTTGCTTTAAGAACACAGCATGGGTTAATTTAAGATAATAAGTCATCACCTACAAGACACCTACAATACAGATCCCAATTAATAAAAAGATAAATAATTATAAACTTATAGACATTAAACCCCAGTACTCTTAATATAAGGCTGTTAAAATTTATTTGCTGGATAATTAAGATTAGGATTTAAAATTAAATTTACATGAAAAGAGCCAAGAAAACCAATATTTGGCTCTTGCCCTCTGAGTCAGTCTGAATCCATTGAACAGGGGACTTCTCTAAAAGCTTTGCAACTCTGGGCCTCATAACCTCCCAATCAGGGAGAATAATGAGACCACTGGAAAACAGAAAGCCAATCAGTGCATTTGCTATGAAGAAGAGAGTCATCAGAGAAGGGAGACATCTTTGATGCTTCCGAGGGAAGCCCCATGGTCAAGCAAGACCTGGACCCACCTTGCGCAAATGGCACCAGCAGAACTGAGAAGCTGCTCTCAAGTTTCCCCAGGAATGACTTTCATAAAACTCAGCTAATGTTAACAATAGATAGAAACAAAAGTCAGTTTGACAGCTTCATCTTAAACACTTAGCAAAGAGAGTTAAAACCAAAATACAGCCATTCCTGACATTTTAAATAATAATAATAATAATAATATTTTAAGGTATTCACTTTATGTTATCCTCCCAAAATAAGTAAGACTGGAGGCCACAAAGAAGGATTCTCAGTCAGCAATGCCTGATAACTATAAAAAGTGACTATCAAGAGGAGCTGCCAGAGGCACAAATTTTAAGTTTAAGGCCTACAGATATTCCTAACCTACACAGGTAGGCTTGGTGTTTGCTAGTATGATTATCCAGCCCTGAGTAACAGAATTAAAGGTTTCTCTATTACACACAGAGGTCATACTAGTAAAAGAATTTTGCAAAATCAGATGACATTAAATTATTAAACTGTATCTTATGGGGAGGGACAAATGTAACACTAAATGTTAAATATTAAGTTGACATTCTGATAACTGGGGATATTAAAGCCTGCTGAGGGAACTTCTATACAGTGACATGTTCCAGCTGCTGCAACATTTTTTCAGTACTCATGGTTTTTGTTTCTCACATAGAAGAACCCATCCCCAGATGACTTTACAACCTGTTCTTCCCCAACCAGACTTCAAACCGAACTGATTTCTAAAAGGCAACCCATGTCCCTCAACTGACTTCTAAAAGACAAGTCATGTCCCATATGCTGTGCCCACTCACGTCACCCTCTCTCAGCTCTGAAGACGTCAAAATGAGTGACGCCTCTCGTCTAACAACTATGGAGCCAAAAATAAATAGACTATCAATATAAGTAATTAATTATGTCAGGTAAAATCAGGAATCCAGTTTTGGGTGAGTTCTAAAAATTTGGAGACTGTTACCTGAGGAATTAAAATTCCCTCATTGCTCTTTTCCTACCCTATCAAAGATTTGGAAGGGGCACATTAGAAAGGGGGAATGATAGACCCAACATGATCATTTATTAAAATTGGGAGCCATCTTGCCACAAAACCATGAAAAGATAATTTTGGCTTTACTATACATTACTGCAAATTCTGAATCTGCTTTGAATGCCTGCCCATGCCTTGAACTCACCCATGCCTGGCTCTCTGACCAGATAGCAGCCCTCTCTGAAACTTTAGTGACACCTCATAAATATTGGCCTTCCCTGGCCAGACAACGACAGTCGTTGAGGCTCTAATGGTCCTGATAAATTCTGATGAGGGGCCAGCAAAAAACAAAAATGTAAACTAGCATTAATGTGATGCTTCTCCGAGTTCTCTTATCTGTAACCCGCCTTTGTGTAACTTTCTGGGCTATAAAGGTGGGCTGTAGGAAAGGTGGGGTTGCTGTCTAGTTTCCACCATTTTTAGAAGGAGAGGAAGCCAGTGGAAATAATAAGCTTGGTTTAATTTGATTTTAATTGGAGTCAGTGGTCTTTTGTCATGTCATGGTCTAACAGGTAAACACTCCACAAATATGGAGCTCTGCCGGCCTAAAACTTCTTGAGAAACTGCCCCTGACCTTGGGCACTTGAAATATATGTTGTTGTCAGGAGCTTTAGCTTCCTTTGTAGTGAGACCATCAAAGCTGGGTCTGCATATATGTGACCTGGAAGATATAGTTTCTTATTTTCAAATGAACATGAGGCAGCAGTGCTGAATTCTCTCTTTGTTGGGAAACTGTGGCCACTGAAGGCTAAGTGCCTCCCCGTGTGGACTGTGAAGCCATTTGCTCATCTTCCAATTTTCATGGTGTTTCTTGCTGTTGCACTGGGAATTTTGGTATTTGCTTCACAAAATACAAGGAGATCAACAGGGACTCAGTGCTGGAGGAATTTCTCATACGTGTGGTGGGTCAGGGTCTGCAGGAGAATACACCAACCAGGCTTCTATCCCACATAGCTTGCCCCCTTAACCATTGCAACCTGATTGTGAACATTGCCCTTAAACCTCTCCATATAACAAGATGCCTTTATATGAAGAGGTCAAACGTATAAGGGATTACGCGCTGCACCATTTCAGCCACAAGCCATTTGGAAGTCATTGGCAGATCCACATGGCCCCACCAGAGATGTTTTACCACACACCTGTGCACCACACCTCTGTGTCACTATTCAGCAGTCTCCATCTGAGTTTGCCTAGATCTCAGTTTCCAAGGGCGACTCTCATGAGTGGCCTCCTAAAATCCCAACACAATTCATGGCAATTCTTCTCTGAGGTCAGTTCCAGAACTCAGTTTCTAAGGGGAATCACACCAGAGTTCCAGTCATGGTGGCCACAGTCATGTCTTCCAACCGCCACAAAAATGACCACAATTAAAACCAAAACACTCCCACATGGCCCTCATCTTCTTCCATATAGACACTCATCAAATTCTCTGGCTGGAGGTTTTCATAAGGGGCGCAGTCCAAGACAGTGTCCAAAATATGCTCCCTTGCCCCTATTTTCCCTAATGTCAGTGTGGCCTGAACACCCTTCCTGTGAACCACGAGTGATCAAATAGGCCTGCCCTTATTACGGCTTCACTTCTCCAATTTGAGGCCTAATGACTGCCAGTTATAGATTCTTTATGTGAATTGGAGTCATGAGAAAACCCAAGCATCTATGGTCTAGCCTCTGCAGGCATTTGAAGAACTCATTTGTCCCAAAGGATCCCTATTTTCACTTGATGGATGTCAGAAATATTACAGAAGATGGCGAGAATCTTCATACACAATGACTGCTATTTTGACCATTTTGGTTTTGTAGCACACAGGGAATCTTTCTTTAGATCCATCAGGTGCTGAGAATCTAAGCCACAGCCTCACACAGCACCAAGAGACTGATTAAGAAACATCCCTTTCCAAAGCAATTAAGCAAAGAGCCACAGGTGATGCCAATTCATTTCCATTTGAAAACTGTTTTGTTCAGGCTTCACAAAGGGGTGGCCTGAGGCAAAGACCTTCCTGACATTCAGGGCAATGGAACAATAGGTAAGCAAATGGCCCAAAGCAAGGATTCTCCACTGAGACTTTACTGGTCACATTCATATCTGAGTTTTCTGAGATCCTCCAATTCCCTTCAGTTATCATGTACATGGCCATGTCACAGAGCTTGGAGGTGATACATATCTTGGACACAAAACCGTGAGCCTAGTCTCGAGAGTGGCCAGAATTCAGGAAGAAAACAGCAAGGTAGTAAGATAGTAGGCATTGCCCATCCATAAGGCGAGTCAAAGTCCATTCACAAATTGGGCAGAATGAATGCTGGGAAGCTTTCTACTAGACAGGACACATACATTGATGCATTCTCTTTTCTAATGTCTACAACCACGGACAAAGTGGGATACACAGACATAGAAACTCGCCTTATCAAACAACTTACTAGAAAAAGTTCACTCCAAACCAAACAAACCGCCTTTTCTACCTATTCTCAGAACATGAGAAAAAACCACAAACTCACACCCACACGCAAAAAGGCACCTCCTTCCCCCAAGTAGGTCTGTGACTATCCGGAGTGTCCTCTGACTGGTGGGTCATACTATGTTCCCCTGAAATGGACTATCCATTCTCAGATCTGGTCTCCTCGGCCAACTGTGTGAGGTTGTCAGGAGCCTGTGGTGAGACACTACCTGCTTTCTCAAGAATGACCCTGGCATTTGGCCATCCTCACATCAGTAGGTACCAAGGAAGAGTGACTCTGTCCTTAGTAACACAAAACAAGTGAGCCCACTGGGACTGGGACTGGGATTGGCTCTGGGTACCTGGCTTCCTGGATCCCAAGTTTAGAGAGTTCCATTACCAAGGAAGTGAGGTAGGTCACTTCTTTTAGGAACTGAATGAGGTCACTGCCTTGCCAAACACTTTGTTCTAACAGTTGCTTCCAAGTGTTCCATGAGCTGGAGGCTGCCCCTACTTCCTGTGACACTTTCACAAGTTAGAATGATATATCATTCATAGGCACCAAAGAACAGCTCTGCACAAAGGCCTGGTTTGGTCCATCTTCTCTACATTAAGTAGAGAGAGGCTGATTCATACACTTCCCTTCATCCTGACCAGGTTTTTTGCCATGGAAGATGACTTTTGCTCTCTCACGTCCATCATAGCTGCCTACATCTTCTTCAGGGATCCTTTCTGCATGGACCTCTGAGGTTCTCAGCAGGTGGAAGATCCCCTACATTTCTGTATTTTAAGATCAGCTCTGTCCCTGCTCTTCTCTAAAGTTAGATTGAGGGAACACTGTGTACTTAGGGTTAATATCAGGTTTGATTTGGGTTAGGAATCATTCTGTGGGATGAATAATGGTACTGGGAATCTGTGATATTTATAAGAATATAGACGTATGATTCAAGTATGAAAAACAGAAATCTAGGTAAGATTTGAAGCCCAGAAGAGAATTGGGCCCTTGATTGGGATACTTAGCATTGAAATACTTTCTGCACAGATGTCTCAGATAAATCGATATACAATGGCATAGGACGTTGTACCTTGGATGATTGAATGTCAAAGAGAACCTCCAGTCAAAAAGGGATAGTTGTTAGGATTAGGAAGATAGTCGGTAGGTTTAGAAAGAAGAGTGAGTATAGGATTTGGAACAAAGTTCTTTATCAATAGAGTTTCAGTTAGATAGTGAATGTTAATGTCATTCCATGTGAAGAGTCAGTCACAATGATGAACTGGGGAAAATATGTAGGAAAGCAGATATCAATAGAGACATTATGAAATCAGGCAAAGTATTAAGTGAGTCATAGGATTAGGCATTTTCAACAGGGTTGAGGTTGAATATATAATCTTAGGAAGAAACAAATATGTAGTCACGAAGAGAATTGACATTTGTGAGCATTAGGCAACCTGGACAAGAATGTTTTTAGTAATCCATGCTCACTTTACATTTAGGCTTTGGTGAAATTACATAAAATAGGTAGTTGTCACTTTCTGTTTTTCTGTATGCTTAACAAAACACTGTTGAAATCTTGAAAACTTTTTGCTAATCTTGTTTCCAGAATGTCCTGTCCCAAACTGCCAAACTGTAGAATGTATTCCCTCTCCCGTTTACACGCAAACCGCCCACTCGCCCTGACCCATCCATAAACTTCCCTCCCTGCCCTCTCCAAGGAAAGTATATAAGCTCTGCTTAAGCTGTTCTCAGGGCTCTCTGCTCTATTCAAGTGAGCTCTGAGTCCCAGAATTCTGGACCCTTGGCTGTTGCATGAGACAGTCTCTTGGTGGTCTCTTCCTCCAACGCTCGCCCGAACTTTACATCTGAGGGCCGCAGGGAGATCCAGCAGTGGTGGATGAAAGACAGACAATGGGCTCCTCTCAGGGTGAGTAAGGTGCCTCTTTCTGGTTTCAGGTTTCAGGTTAGGGATGGGCATAATGGCTATCGGTGATGAGCATGAGCTCTCTCTGAGGGTGGCTGACAGACGTGTCACAGAGCCACAGGTCATGTCTCTGGGGGACGCCCTGGAGGTCTCGGGAAATCGAGTAACAATAGTCTCCTCGACTCAGTGATATTTTGTTTTGGATTCGGTATTGCCCGCCCATCAGGTTTTGCCGGCTACTCTGTCCTGGTCTCAGTACTGGACGTCCATTGCCTGTCTTTATTGTCTTGTCTTGTCTGTGTCATGTGTCATTGGTTTCACTGTTTGTGTATCTTTCATATGGGACAGAGCACTTCAACGCCTCTGTCCCTGACCCTTGATCAGTGGACCAAAGTCTGCTTAAGGGCTCAGAATCTTTCTTTTTCAGTAAAACGCCGGACCTGGTAGACATTCTGTGCCTCAGAATGACCCACCTTCGGAGTCGGATGGCCCCCAGAAGGATGTTTCTACTTCTCACTAATTTAAAAACTCAGAGATATTGTCTTTCAGCCAGGGCCACTTAGCCATCCAGATCAACAGCAATATATCTTAACTTAGCAGGACCTCTGCAAATCTCCTTCTCCATGGGTGAAACCTTTCCTTGAACCTGCCCCCGCTCCTACTGCTTCCCCCACGATTGTATCTCTCAAACCCTCTGCTCCTCCTCCTCCACCCTCTGTTCTCCCTGAGTCTCAAGACTCTACTGGACTCTCCTCCCCCTCCTTATGCCCTGTCCTCGTCCCCCAACCCCCAACTCCCTCTAAGTGATTCCCCTGCTGGTGACTCAGACTCTCCACCATTGGAGGAATCTAGGCCAGCCCAGCTCTCTCCAGATGACTACCCCGTTGCACACACAGCCCCTCCTCCCCTGGAGGAAGCTGGCCCTGCCAAAAGAACTCAAAGAACTTGCCGGCAGTGAGTAAATTTTGAAGTGGACACAGGGGCAGTATACTCAGCCCTTAAGACACCATTGGGCCATCTATCAAATAAAATGACTCTAGTTCAAGGGCCAAATGGCAGTAAATATGGGGCTTAGACAACTAAGAGGACCATGGTCTTGGGGAAAGGAAAAATCCATCACTCCTTTCTAGTAATCACAGAATGCCCCCCCCCCATTGATGGGCAGAGATCTGGTCAACAAGCTCCAGGCCAGAATAACTTTTATCCCTGAAGGCCCCCAAGTGAAATTTCTAAAACCTTCAGTAGAAACTCCTATAGTCACGGCTTTAACTATGTCAGTAGAAGATGAACATCAACTCGTCACCCCCCCCAAGACTGATCAAACAGGCAAGCTACCCCAGAAATGGATAACAGATTTTGCAGATGCCTAGGAAAAAACTGCTGAGTTAGGCGTAGCCATGAAACAACCTCCAATAACAGTGGGGTTAATAACTACAGCCCACCCAATCAATGTCAAAAAATATCCTCTGAGCAAGAAAGCTAAAGATGGGATAAGGCCCTGTATTCAGAAATATCTGGCCTTAGGGGTCCTAAGGCCCAGTCATTCAAACTGGAACACACCCCTGGTACCAGTAAAAAAATCCAGGAACTGGGGTCTATCGCTTCCTTCAAGACCTAAGAGAGATCAACAACAGAGTGCAGAACATTCACCCCACGGTACCTTATCTGTACAATCTGCCTAGCACTCTGAACCCTGAGTGGAATTGCTATACTGTTCTGTACTTTAAAAAAATGCTTTCTTTTGCTTGCGTCTGCATAAAGATAGTCATTTGCTATTTGCTTTCGAGTGGGTAGACCCAGAAACCAGAACGTCTGGTCAACTAACTTGGACTAGATTCCCACAGGGGTTCAAAATTTCCCCCACTCTCTTTGATGAAGCCCTCCCCAGAGATCTCAACAACTTCAGAACTACGCACCCTGAAGACACCCTGCTTCAATATGTGGATGACCTGCTACTGGCAGCCAACACCAAGGAAAACTGTGAGTCTGGGACCCAAGCACTATTTTCCGAGCTTGCTCAACTCGGGTATAGTGCTTCTGCCAAATAGGCCCAAATTTGCCAGAAAGAAGTAATCTTCCTGGGATATTCCCTTAGGGGCAGTAAACGATGGCTCACTGAGCCCAGAAAAGAAACCATTGAGCATATACCACCCCCATCTAATAGCAGACAATTCAGAGAGTTTCTTGGGACTGCTGGCTTTTGCAGGTTATGGATACGCGGGTTTGCGTCCTTAGCTGCTCCTTTATACCCGCTGTTAAAAGGAGATGCCCAATTCTAATGGACCCCTGAGCACCAGCAAGCTTTTGACAACATCTAATGACACTGAAACTAAAATCCTCAACTTCACTGAGCCCAGCCTGCATTTTCATAAAGCCCTATGGTACGTTAAAAATGTACATCAACTCACTCACATTGGTTCAAAGAAACTTCAGGCATTCCTGAAGAATAAAGAACAGAGTTTTCCACTAACCAACTCAGAGCGAAAGGAAATAACTGAACATGTATCAAAAGCCTGTCAGGCCTGTCAATTGGTTAATGCTTACCCTTCCAAGTTTCTTGCAGTTAACCACCTACAAAGATCCAGACCAGGACAATTCTTGGAAGTGGACTTTACTGAAATTAAGCCAGCATGGTATGGACTTAAATATCTACAAGTTTTTGTAGGTACATTTTCAGGATGGATTGAAGCCTTCCCACAAAAAAAAAGGCACAAATTGTGGTCATGAAGATCCGGAAAGATAATTTTCCAAGATACGGACTGCCTAAGGTAATAGGGTCTGAAAATGGATTGGCGTTCATGGCCTTGTAAGTCAGGGGTTAGCCAGGACCCTGGGGATTAATTGGAAGTTACAATGTGCTTATAGACCCCAGAGCTCAGGACAGGTAAAATAAATAAATAGAAGCATTAAAGAGACCTTAACAAAATTAAGCTTAGATATCAGCATAAAAACTTGGACTATGCTCCTGCCTTATGCACTGTTTCATGCAAGAAATACTCATACTCCCTCTGTTTCTTTGTGTAATCTCACGCACTATGAAATTCTCTATGGTCCCTCCTCCAGTAAGGGACATAACCCCAACTCTAAGACCTAATGATCCCTTCCGCACCTCCTGAGTTGACAGAGTTAAAGTTCTTGAAAGAAGACAGTGATATCTGTGGAAACAGCTGGCCACTACCTACCAACCTGGGGATGAGGGGACTCCATATCAATATCAAGTAAGAGACTTCATCTACATAAGACGACATCAGGTGTCATCCCTGGAACCCCGCTGGAAAGGACCATACCAGGTGCTACTTATAACACCTACAGTGGTAAAGGTAGAGGGAATCACTTCCAGGATCCATGCCTCTCATCTCAAGCCTGCGCCCTGTCCAGACTCTGGCTGGAAAATAGAAATGACTGGTAATCCTTTCAAATTGTGTATTCGCCATGTGCATAAGGCTATAGACTCTCCCCTTGGCCAATAGTAGTCATAAACCTCATCAGCCTGTTCAGCAGCGATGGCTGATCACAAATCATACTATACTAGAAGTATGCTCTATCTTGCATACAGCCCCCTTAGGGACCTGGTGGCCATCTCTCTACCCAGACATTTGTCAGCTGGCTATAGGTCTTTCCTATTGGGATATCCCTGATGAAGGGGATCCCACTAAAATTCCATTAAATCTTTTCCGTGCCATACGTAATGGAAACAAACATTATGGATGTAGGGACACGTGAGCCAGATACAGGTTGGCTAGCCCAGATTACTATGTTTGCTCAGCGGACTATCAAACCCACTAACAGCCAGGGCTGTGTGGGGGAAAAGCCGACTTCTTCTGTAAGTCATGGGATGTAAGCATACAGGGGCTGCCTGGTGGAACCCAAACTCCTCATCAAATTCAGTACTCAGCATTGGGCATATTACCAATTAGACAACCAAAACCGATGGCCCCCAGAGGGGTCTCTAGATGCTCAAATTCTGCATGACCTTTTTGACTTCGGCAAGTGCTCAAATGGTGGAAGGAAATTCCCCTATGTGGAGGCCTTTTCCCTCCTTCACTCACATCCTGAACTATGCTTCTCTAATAGATCCTCACCCTCTGCTTTCTGCTCCAGACTCTCTGCTGTCACTCCCACATAAGCAACCTGATTTCTCCCCTCCAATTACTAGATCAAAAACCGAAGCCTCTGCCGGCTCTTAGACCATTGCCCCCTTGCTGAGGTAACAAGTACTAAGGTACCCATCCACCCACTCACTCCTCTCTTCTCCTGTCAGTGCCATCACCAGGTCCCACCAAGTCCTCTTACCAACTAAACCAAAGCTCAAAAAGCTAAGGAGAGCCCTCAGCACCCTATCCAAGATGTAATGAAAATGGCCTTTAAAGTTTTTTTTTGTCATCATTGAAAACAGGTTACTAAAAATTTAACATCGCTCACAGGCTTTTTGGGATACTCACTCCTGTCTTCTCCTCTGCTCTACGTGTTCTACTGCTCAACATTTTGTTGCCTGGAAAATCCCAAACCCCTTTCCCATTATTCTTTTACATCTCTCCTTTCTCATTCTCAGACCATTCTCTTAAACCTCTCTCTCTGAATTTGTTTTACAGAACAGGCGAGGGTTGGACCTCCTCTTCATGAGAGAAGAGGGCCTTTGTGCTGCATTGAGGGAAGAATGTTGTTTTTATGCCGACCATACTGGAGTTGTAAAAAAATTTATGAGTAAGTTAAAAAGATGCCTTGAAGAGCATCAACAAAGGAGAGGGGCACATAAAGGTTGGTTTGTGTCTTTGTTCACATAGTCCCCCTGGTTACCTACGCTTTTATCAACCCTGGCCAGTCCATTAACAATCCTCATATTAATGCTAATTGTAGGAACCTGTTTGCTCAACCGTGTAGTTTATTTTCTACAAGCTCAAATTGGATAAGTTAAACTTATGGTAATCAGACAACAATATACCTCACTAGGAGACATAAAATCAGAGACCCCCCAATGATCACTTTTATGATTAAAAGTAACCAGAATGAGAAGTGGGGAATGAAAGGTTAATAAAATAGGTACTTGTAATACCTGTTTTTCTGTATGCTTAACAAAACACTGTTGAAATCTTGAGAACTGTTTGCTAATCTTGTTCCCAGAATGTGCTGTCCCCAACTGCCAAACTGCAGAATGTACTCCCTCTCCCATTGGCACGCAAACCACTCACTCGACCTGACCAATCAATAAATTTCCCTCCCTGCCCTCACCAAGTAAAGTACATAAGCTCTGCTTAAGATGTTCTCAGGGCTCTCTTCTCTCTTCAAGTGAGCTCTGAGCCCCAGCATGCTGGACCC